>NC_052944.1:98769261-99097643 GCF_013358895.1 Oreochromis aureus | reverse complement strand
ATCTAACATCAACATGGAAATCAAATAAATTATACTGAATATATTTTTACTGGGAAGCAAGTTTTCCTGTGTATTTGAATTAAAAAGACATTATGTGGATGTTGATGTGAAAATGAGCTGATGGTGAATCTAATTGAAGATGAACTGCATGGGTTGAGTGATGCTTCATAAAGTGAAGTATATTCATATTCACCCAAATGTTCATAATGGAATTTTCTATGTTAAGAAGAAAAGAAGAAAATGAAATGAAGCGATTTTGAAGCTAAAAGTCAGACACAGAGAGGATGAACGTTTATGGTTAGTTGCTCGAGTTCTTGCGATGAGCAGCAGACGTCATCTGAAGACTCGTCCTGTGAGTCCACAGTTTGACACAAATTCATAGAAATTCTATCAGGATAAGACAGAAGATCTTTATTGTCACTGTTACCAGAACAATGAGTAGTTTGGCATCTCTCCATTGGCAGCTTGTATCTGTTTACATTCAGATTCTGAGGATAATAGAAGAAGATAAATAAAGATAAAAACAAGTTTCAGAGGCACCTACACAGGGAATGTGTGTAATGCACAATAAATGAAGTAAACAAAAGGATCTGCACAAGTTATACACAGAAACAAATCTATAGATATATCTGCAGGTACAGTGTAAAGAGGAGGATCAGGTCAGTATAAGGCAGAGGTGTGGACTCGAGTCACATGACTTGGACTCGAGTCAGACTCGAGTCATTAATTTTATGACTTTAGACTTGACTTGAAAAAAGGTTGTAAGACTTGTGACTTGACTTGGACTTTTACACCAGTGACTTGGGACTTGAATTGGACTTGAACCTGTTTACTTGAAAAGACTTGATATTTTACCCAAATCTAAAATTTAACATACATATTATATAAAAAGTGCTGACCATTAATTCACTTTATTCATTCATTCATTCTTACCGCATTCCGTATGTATGCGAGCATGGGCTGTAGCACAGCCAATCAAATTAACCAGATTTGAAAAAAACAAGAACAAAAACGCTCGAGCCAAAAATGCTTCCAAGAGTAATTTCTTTCGGGTACATAAACTACGAAGTAGTCAACAAAAAACGAAATGCAATATGCAAAACATGCAAGAAGAGAATCACAGACTGAGATGGAACAACTTCCAACTTTGTCCGACATTTGAAGTTGCATAAAGAACGGTAGGTGGTGCCTTTTTTTGCTACGATGAGACAGCTGACTTAGCTAACTTCATCTTATTAGCAAATGTTCTTCGGGCTACGTAGATGATACTGTTTGGCTTTAACAGGTATGATATGTTTGTCATGCTATTTTAAATCCGGTCCTGCAAGCGCATCCAAGAATAACATGCAACTTGTTAGCTCAGAATTGTCGGTGAATGGTGAGCAGGGTCCGTTTCAGAAAGTGGGTTCTGTAGCTGTACTCAGTCTCTCTCCGTCTCCTCCCCATCATTAACCCCGTAGATTTAACCCAGTTTAGACTGACAAATATTTATTTTACCATCACATCACAATTCAAAATGTGTTTAATTTGCAATTAGTGTATGGTCGTGTTTAACTTTTGCATGTCTGAGCCAGGGAAATTTTTTTTTTGGTTAGAAAATCTGGCCCACCTTAGTGTGTAATTGAGTAGTCCTGCTATACATGGCCTTTTTCTTCTGTCATTTATGTCAATACATCAAATAAAATACTTTGATCTTATGTTATTAGCTGTTGTTTATTTGCAAAGGTTATTCTCAACAGGGATGCTAGACAAAAACGGCGTTTTCTACAGACAGCCTAGCATACGCTCTCCACTTGCGAGTGGAAAAAGAAAAAACACCCCTTCCCTATTGGTGTTAGAGTTTACCATGTCAGCCAATCAAAAAAATGATAAGGCAACATGTGACATTTGGTTGTTTAGGGAGAAGGGGAAGTTTTTAGGAGTGACACCCACAACGGAAAGCGGGCGAGCGAAAGAAAGAGAGAGAGAGAGTTTTCATATGTGAGACATTAATGGCGTTTGTTTGTTGTGTAGTTATTGTTTTGTATTGTGTGTCGGTTAGACTGCTGAATTTCATATTTGATCTAAAAAAGCTGTCAAAGGCAGATTCCAGTGTAAACCCTGTCTCCACATGGAAAACAGGACTGTTGCACCTCCAGTTGTCAGACCTGCAGGGTTTAGGCCTGTGGTGTTCTCCTCTGTCTTATACTGAACACAAACTACATTTTTTGGACTGGCACAAATAATTTGTGTGCCTTCTTATTTGATGCAGCACACCTGATTGTTCTGTAAATAGATTTAAATGGTTATATAAAAAACGTCTGAGGCCTTTGCTGCATTTTTAGGTAAATAGTACCATATAACTTTGTTGTTTGCAAAACTTGTGCATAATTTTTAGAAATGTACAATTTCTATTTGCATTTTAAGTTATGAAAATGATTCGTTAAACATGTAAAAAAAATATAACTTTTTTCTACTCGGATTCTGAATTTTTGTCTGAATTTAGATCAACTGTGCTAATATAGTATACCAAAATGAAAAAATAACTCAAATTTCAGATATTTGAGGTTGTGCTGTAAATAATGATACCAAACAAGGCAAGAAAAACATTTTAAAAGTGAAATATAGAGGTAAAATCAAAAGTAGTCAAGAACGGCCAATTATACCCGGGACCCCAGAGGGTTAAAAAAAAGACTTGAAAGGACTTGAAATTCAAAGTTTCGGACTTGGGACTTGACTTGAAAGTTGTCTGTCTTGACTTACGACTTGACTCTGACTTGCTTGACTTTACTTGAGACTTGACTTGTGACTTGAGGATAAAGACTTGGGACTTACTTGAGACTTGCAAAACAATGACTTGGTCCCACCTCTGGTATAAGGTGCTCTGTGATTGGTGGGATTGCACATTGAGTAAGCGGTAGGAATGCTGGTTGCTGCTGTAAAAGAATACAGTTCTATGAATAGAGGCAGGAATTCTACTGTAATGAATACTGGTTAGAAATAAATCTATTGCATGTGTCCATGAGTGTTACCAGCACAGTTAACCTTCAATCAGGGTGGAGGTAGAAACTTCTACTGAGTCTGTTTGTCTTTGTTGGACCTGTAGAGTTTACCAGAGGGAAGGTGGGAAAGTGTGGGACGACTGTGGCTCAGGGGGTTGGGAAGGGCACCTGTAACCGGAAGGTCGCCGGTTCGATCCCCGGCCTCTCTGTCCTGGTCGTTGTGTCCTTGGGCAAGACACTTTACCCTACCGCCTACTGGTGATGGCCAGAGGGGCCGATGGTGCGATATGGCAGCCTTGCTTCTGTCAGTCTGCCCCAGGGCAGCTGTGGCTACAACCGTAGCTTGCCTCCACCAGTGTATGAATGTGAGCGTGAATGAATAATGTCATTGTAAAGCGCTTTGGGTGCCTTGAAAAGCGCTATATAAATCCAATGCATTATTATTATTATTATTATTATTAAAGTGAGTGTCCAGGGTGGAGGGGTCCTTGATGATGATGCTGGCTTCCTGCTGAAGGCTGCCAGTATAGATGTCTCTGAGGGGGGTTAGTGAAGTGCCGATTGGCTGCTCTGCTGCCCTCACCACGCGCTGCAGTTTCCTCTTGTCCTCCACAGTGCAGCAGTTGAAGCAGAGTGTGCAGCAGGAGGTCAGATGGCGGAGCAGTAGAAATTAATTAGCAGGCTTTGGGGCTTGACGTTGCTTCCTGAGGAAGTGCAGCCTTTGTTGTGCTTTCCCTACCTGGTGGGAGATGTTTGTGGACGTTTGAGGTCAGCCGAGATGTGGACTCCGAGGAACTTGAAGCTCTCCACCCTCCACCCCTTTCTACCCTTTTCTACCTGTAGAGGGTGGAGTGCTCAGATGGCTTTGTTCTGCTGAAGTCGATTATCATGTCCTTGGTCTTGGCTGTGTTCAGATGCAGGTTGTTGTCGTCACACCATTGCTTCAGATGCTGAACCTCCTCTCTGTAGCTGAATCATCGTTGTTGTCCATCAGTCCTATGATGGTGGTGTCATCAGCACATTTATAATGGTGTTACTGGTGTGGACTGGAGAACAGTCATGGGTGAAAAGTGAGTATAAGAGGGGACTGAGGACACACGTTCAGAGTGAGGGTGGAGGAGGTGTGGCTCCCATTCTGACGTTCTGGGGTGTGTTGCTCAGGAAGTCCAGTATCCAGCTGCACAGTGAGCTGCTGGGTCCTAAGTTGCTGAGTTTATGAACCAGTTTGTGGGCTTAAACTGTGTTGAAGGCAAAGTCCACATGAAGGAACTTATCACAGGAGGATGAGACGGGAAACAGTGAAGGAATAAAATAAAGCAACATCAACAGTAACTGGAAATAAACCCTCCAGACTGAAACACTGAGGAATAACACGAAGATGAAATAGAAACAATCAGCAAACTAATAATCACATAGAAAATATTTAATAATAAACACAAAGTCCAGAAACTCAAAGAGCCAGGACCAAGACAGTTTCAGCCTGCTGTATTTCCTGTGCTTGTTTCCACGGTGACTGGGGTGACCAGCTGTTGGAGAGCATGTTTGTCACTCTGATTTCCAAAAGTGAACATGTGTCAGCAGAAACCTGTAGCTCACAAACACGTCTGCATTTATCTCTATGAAAGCCAAAGAAGAGGCCACGCCCACAAACACTGTGACAGAAGAGCCTAAAAACAGATGTTAGCCCACATCTGTGCTCAGACACAGCTGGGAGAATGACGTGTGGATAATAAAGTTTAATTGGCTGTCACATGATTCAAGCAGAAAAGCTTCTGAAACATTTTTCTTTTTCTCTCAGAGTCTTCTTTCTTCTTCCATCTCCAGCCAAGAGCTTCCCATACGGCTGCACTCTCCACCTCACACTGACTCCACCCACTCCTTTCTTCTTCAGCTGCTCCTTCACCTGTCAGACAGCAGCCACAATGTCTTTTCTTTTCATTCAAAATCAGGAAATTGATATACATATAAACGGTGTGAGTGTAAAGGTGGACTGTGGGAACTTGCCCTTGTCAGCAGTTCTGCTTTCACAGCAGAGTCATTCAGATCCACAGGAGGGTCCTCCACATGTACTGTGAGCTTCACTACCTGCCTCTTTACTGCAGACACAGAAACAGAAGCTAAATGAAGCCACCATCATCTAAACCATCACTGCTACGGCTGTGATTGCAGGGAGCAGCGAATGCTCTAGGTGGGACTGCAGAGCATGTTTAGCCCTCATTCTCCATATCACACAGGTCCAGACAAGGTCCCACATTTTCATGTGATCTCGTTTAGAGAAATGAACAAGTCTCTCGCACAAAACGAGGCTGACAAAAAGACGAGCTCCTTTTTAGAATGCATTCTTAAAAACTTTATTCAAATTAATTGCAGTGTGTCTGACTGTTGTGTAGATGTGTTTTTAAGCTTCCTCTCATCCTTAACATTGTCTCACACAAACATGGTCTTTGTCCCACACTAACTTTTGGAGGTGTGTTTGGGGTTGTTATCATTTGGAATACTGCCCTGTGGCCCAGTTTCTGAAGGGAGGGGATCATGATCTGCTTCATCTACTTCAGTATGTCACACTACATATTGGCATTGGTGGTTACCTCGATTAACTGTAGCTCCCCAGTGCCACCAGCACTCCCACCACCATGCTTGACTGTAGGTAAGACACACTTATCTTTGTACTCCTCACCTGGTTGCTGCCACACATTCTTGACACCATCTGAACCAAATAAGTTTATCTTGATCTCATCAGACCACAGCTAATCCATGTCCTTAGTCTGCTTGTCTGCAGCAAACTGTTTGTGGGATTTGTTTTTGCATTATCTTCACACGAAGCTTCCTTCTGGGATAACAGCCAAGTGATGCAGTGTGTGGCGTATGGTCTGAGCACCAAGAGGCTGACCCCCCACGCATTCATACATCTATTTTCAAAAGACAAACTCTGGACATGACACTGAGCAATTGCACTCAACTTCTTTGGTCGACCGTGGCAAGGTTTGTTCTGAGTGGAACCTGCCCTGTTAAACTGTTGTATGGTGTTGACCACTGTGCTGCAGCTCAGTTTCAAAGTGTTTGCAAAATTCTTTCAGCCTAGGCCATCTTTATGTAGAGGAACAATTCTTTTTTTCAGACCCTCAGAGAATTTTTTGCCATAATGAGCCATGTTAGACTTCCAGTGACCAGTATGAGAGAGTATGGCTGTATCCCAATTCAGGGTCTGCAGCCTTAAAGTACGCAGCCTTAACGGTCCAGAAAGGGCCGCGTACTCAAAGACCGCTAAGGCCGGATGTGCGAGGCTTGTGAAATGGGATGGTCTTGCCTTCATGGCGCTGCCCAGGTTGCCTAGCAACCACGACACTAACAGCTGGAAACGTTTCATACAGCATTATTTGACAGAAATGAAGGAGAAAATCTTTTGTTCATTTGTTTGTTTGTTTCTACATGAGCTTTGATTTGATAAGTATCTGAGGCTGAGACCACGGGACTGTGAAACATGATTGTTGGGCTTCATTTCTGTACTGAACAGTCATTTTAAGATTAGCTAGTAAATAACAATTACCTAATGTTGTTCATGAGACTAAAGTCATCTTACATTGGTAATGTAAATATAATATGGCCAATATTAAAGTTATTATTTCAATCATTATTAGTTATTACAGCAGTGAATGAACTCTGTTTCAAATACTGAGCTTCAGTAAAGATTCAAGCTGCATTTATTTATATTTCCTGTCACCTTAAATCTTTACTCAAAGACAGGTTCCTTTGACACTGTATATATAAATGTTGAAGCGAGATCGATCAACTGTAGACCAGACAACAAACGACGGAGGCACCAGACGAATGCAATCAAACGATGAGTTTATTAACACAGGAGAGGCAACATCTGCATATGTCGTTCTCTGACAAAAATTCATCAAAAACTGGTTTTATACCATAGAACATTAACGCCCACACATATACGTCAATACAAGTCAAAAATACATAGTTGACAGACATGAGCGCATCTTATACATTTTAATAACTATAAACAGTCATATAACTTCTCTTTTCTATAACACCTGCCTTTTAAGGTAATAAACTTCAAGCTTCGGGATCGTTAAAAGCTAATAATTGACCTCGTCACCAATCACTAAGTAAACTGAATTGGCGCAGGTCTCAGAAAGAGAGCAGAAGACACTTAGGCCTTCGCTCAGGCCTGCCACTAAATTAATAAGTGTATTGTAAGCATGCATGCAATTAACCTGCTATGTTCTCATCTTCCTTCAACATGTATCACCTGGACACTCTCACCAGTGAAGCTTAAAACCCTCTTGGATAGAACATCAACTCTAAACAAGCACAGTTATGCATTGTGTATAGAATGAACTCAACCTGTGAATAAAAGGTCAATGTAATGACAAACATATTCAATGCATTATGAACCCCATAAGAAATATTACTGATAAAATAATACTGTAGAACATGTTATTAATGCATTTATCATAAGGCAGATTATATGGTTACAGTAAAAGAATCTCTGAATCCTAACATTCCCTCTTTTGACATTCCAACAAGGAATGTCACCACACTTCGTGTTGTATCACTCCCTGCTCCACTCTATGGGTTCTAAGTTCATCTGGTAGATGCCCTCAACCCAGCCAGGGTTAGCAACCCTCGCCATTACTTTTACCAACAATCCTCTGACACAAGGAATGATACAACACCCCACAATGACCAGTATTCCCAAAAATACACCCAAGGAGCATATCACCGACATCGCCACACCTTTCCATCGTCCGAACACGGATGTCATCCAGGACTCCAGCGGGTTTTCGATACCTGAGTGCTCATGCATAGTTTTAGACAAAGTTTTCAGGCCCTCCAGAGCTCGGGTTACTGAGCCATCTGGGGCAGTATTATTGGGAATAAAGGTGCAGCACATGTCTCCGAACATGGCACAGACACCTCCCTTCTCTGCCAGCAACATGTCAAGGGCCATTCGATTCTGCACGCCCATCAGCGAACTTGGACCCAATTGTTCTGCGAACCCCACCATGGCGTCTCTCTGTTAGGTTAGAGAGTCTCAGCAGATTGTAATGAACATAGTTAATGCGATCAACATTCTTATTAGGCGTTATCCAAATTAATATACTCTCAAATCCTGCAGCTACCTGGTTTACCAGCTTGTACTCATTAGGAACTCCCCTGGGCACTCCTATGGAGTCTATCCAGGTCGGCGAGTCCAAACGAGGATCATAAGGATGTGTACCCTGGGTCCCTCTTTTAGCCAAAATATGTCTCTTACGTCTTGCAGCTAAAAGTACGTGTGTTGTGTTGTGGAATAGCCTTTACCTGATTTCCAATAAGCATAAGCGGAGCTCCCAATCGCACCATTGCACATGTCCCCACGCTTCCCAAAGGAACACGAGCCAACAGAGTGCTCTCCCACAGTAATAATAGAGCCCACTTCTTGCCCATGTTCCAATTATCGTGTTTGGGTCGCTTACATTATTGGTGGTTCGTCCCTGGAGGGTGACAGCACACCAAGTTGGGTCGATCTCTCCCACCTTGTACTTTTCATTATCTGTAGAGAACTTAAAACATGTGTAATTATCTTGTTTTGGCATAAATGGTCCCACTGTTGTCTGCTTTGAAACGGGAGGGAAAAGCCTGGACAACAAAGTACAGTTGCCAGTGGTCACGGCACTTCTGGTTAACTGTAACATACACTCATAGCCCCACTTATCTTCTAAATGCAATGGGGCGGGCTCTGTAAACAAACGTGGCCTAGCTGCCGCACAGGCAACACAGTCAGATACATGTTGTTCTCTAGCATTTTGAGCCACCCAATCAAGCCAGAGGTTACTGTCCTTGAAACCGGTGGCCCGCTCAATCAAATCCTGCGGCTTCAATCTAGTGTAATCTGATGTCACAAGTAATTTCTCTTTTAGCTCCTGTTCCTTTTGAGCGACTGTCCCTGAGGTTATTGTTTGGTCAGCTAAAGTGATAACTGGTTCAACTAAGTTGACCCTAATTACGCCTGATGGATCTGTCCCTATGACATCCACCCCAATTACCAAATAGAACATACCTCCCGGGATCCCAGATTTTGGGAGCGTATCCCACGGTCCTAGGGAAAGAGTGACAGGGTTCTGGGAAACAGAATAATCCCTTTGAATGGCTATCCCTTTCAATCCCTGCGGCACATCTGGCTGCCATCCTACTCCTGTCCAACCTACCACGTCTTGCCAAGCGCACCACTGATCTGTTATATATGTGTAAACGTGTTTCCCCCACGAGGGGCCCCAAACAGCCTTACGGAAGCATATCATGGGATGATTGCAAACCCATATATCATATGCTCTCCAGCTACTACTAGCTCCTGTACACTTAATAACGTCACACAAATCAAACGTGAACGAGCTGGTAGACCCTTTAACATAATTCAACTCTATGCCATTATTCATGCTGAGACACTCATCACCTTTACCTGACACCTCGCGCTTTTGTCTTTTTACCGATCCCGTTTTAGGAACTGCAGTCTCAGGAAGTGCTGTGCTGGACTGGCCTCCGTGTTCAGACGAGTGGTTCGGAGTGCCCTGCAAAATATAAACAATAAACAACACAGCCATAGTTAATATCACAGTATACAATAGACATGTGGTTGTAAGAAACATTTTAATCAGTTTTTTCTCATTACGTGTCTCTGACTCGTGTGTCTGCATCATGTTAGGTAAACTTTGTGTTCTGGACTGAAACTCCCCTGCTTTTGGAGTTCTCAACTGGTCACTGCTTCTTTCTTCTGACGTGGCGACCTTCTCAGCTGCTGCTCTTCTTTCTTCGGCCTCCCAGGTAGACTACTGGTTGGCCCGTTGCACAGGTGAGAGGATTTATTTTGCCTCTGCTCGTTATCGTTGACACCTGTGTTTGGTGTAGAGGAGTTTTCCTCTAGCAAGCTCTCGTGTGCTGGGGCACACTGCGACCAATGGTACCAGGTATCGCCTTTCCCTTTCAGTTGAACTGCTGTAGTTGTCCTGGCAACGACCTCATAAGGACCCGTCCAGCGTGGCTCCTTCCACTTGCGTTTGATAACCTTCAGCCAAACCGCCTTCGCCTCTGGGGTCACCTGGTCCGCCACATGCAGTCCAGAAGTAACCTGTTTGGTGAAACTGGAGACAAGACACTTCAATTCATCCCAATATTCTGCATGAGACCTGTTACCTCTCGTGGGGTGTTCCGCTGGAACCTCTGTCCAAGGTGCTGGAAATGGCCTTCCGTCTGCAACTCATGGGGTGAATCCTGTTGACTTATTAACAGAACATCTTATAGTCATTAGAGCAATTGGTAAAGCTGAAACCCAGTTTAACCCCGTCGCTGCGCAGATTTTAGATAACTTATTTTTCAAATTCAAGTTCATTCTTTCTACCTTCCCTTGAGACTGAGGATGGTAGACAGTCCCAAACCTGTGTTTTACTCCCAACATCTTCTCTACTTCCTCCAGGTCTCGATTTTTAAAGTGGGTTCCATTATCTGATCTAATGCGCCTTGGAAACCCATGCCTGGGGATATAATGATTGATTAAGCACTTAATCACGCTTTTGGCGTCCTCCTTTCGGGTGGGCCACGCTTCTGGCCACCCTGTCAAAGCATCTACACACACTAACAGATATCTGACTCCCCTGGGCACACATCAATCATATCAGTATAATCAATCACAATTTCTTCTCCTGGCCTTTCTGGCAGAAGAAACTTACCTGGTTCTGGTTTTACCACTGGCTTTGGATTGTGAGCTCCACAAATTAAACATGTTTGGGCTTTTTCCTTTATCATAGCTGTTAGTCCTGGGTGCCACCAGTGACACAAATTTCTCTCCATCTGTGCCACTCCCACATGGCCAAGTCCATGTGCCTCAGTTATCTTCTGTCTGGCCAGTTTGTCAGTTAGGACTGGTCGTCCATCAACTCCTCTCCAAAGACCACCCTCTTTTCGGGCTCCTTTGCTCTGCCACACCTCTTTCTCCTCCAGAGAAGCCTCCTCTTGGGCCTGTCTGGCCTCCTCCAACATATTGATGCCTGCCTCCTCTTCAGCAATTACCTGCACCATTTGCTGTCGTCCTTTATAGCCTGCTGCTTCCTTTGCGGCTTCATCCGCTTTCTGATTTCCTCTTGCAACCATGGTGTTTGCCTGAGAGTGTCCTTTACATTTGATGATGCTCACCTCACTTGGGTCGTGCAGGGCCCTCTCCAGTTCCTCCATTTCCTTCCTGTGGCAAATAGGAGCATTTGTTGCTGTTCGGAAGCCTGCTCTCTTCCACTGCTGGAGTTCCACGTGGGCTGCTCCAAAAGCATAGGCTGAATCAGTATAAATATTCACTCTCTTTATCTTTGGCCAGTCTCAAGGCCCTACTCAGTGCAATGACTTCTGCTCTCTGAGCAGACTGTTGTCCCTCAATTCTCCCTGCTTCTTTTACCTCAAATTCAGTTCCTTGTTTGCAGACTATAGCATAGCCTGCTTTCAGTCCCTCTTCATCCCGATGGCAACAGCCATCTGTGAACCAATCCTCAGCTCCAGGAATAGGTTCTGCTTTTAAGTCTTCCCTGACTTTCCCTTCCAGTTCTGCTTTCTTAGTACAATCATGAGGTTCCCCTGCTCCCATTAAATCTGCCATATTAATTCCTTCATGTGTAAATGTCAGATTTGGAGCATCTAGAACTTTACTCAACCTCTGTTGTGCTAATGAGGTCATGGTGAACGCCCTGCGAGTTCACATATGCCACCACACTATGTGTAGTCAGAACTTTTAGTGGGTGTTGTCTCACCACATGTGCTGTTTTCTGTATTATTTTGGCAACCCCTGCTGCATGCTGTGTGCATGTAGGATGCCTTGCTTCTGTTGGGCTCAATCTTATGCTGACATACATAAGTACCTGTCTTCCTCCTCTTTTTCTGAAACAACACACCATTTATTATTCCAAGTGTTTCAGAAATATCCAAGTAAAATGGCTCATCATAGTTAGGTGTGGCCAAATCTGAGGCCCTTGACAAGTCTTGTTTCAAAGAAATGAACGCGGCTTCAGTGTCGAGCGTCCATGGCAATTCAGCCTTAAGGTTTCGGACGCCCACCTGTTTAATCAGATCCCGTAAGGGAGCCGTCCTTCCTGCATAGTTTGGAATAAACTGTCTGCTGTAGCCCGTCAGGCCAAGAAAAGAAAGAAGTTCTTTTACCGTTCTTGGTTTTGGGTGTGTCAAAATTTGGTCTCTGTGTGCATTCATTAGTCCCAATGATTTATGGGCTATTACGGCCCAGAAATGTGACTTCTGGTCGAACCAACTGTAGTTTCTCTTTACTTACTTTGAAGCCGCATTCAGACAGTCTTTTAAGCACTGTGAGTGATGCTGCCGTACAAGCCGCTGCTGAAGTAGCTGCGATAAGTAGGTCATCTACATACTGTATTAATGTGCACCCTTCAGGCAACTGACAGGGTGACAGGGCTTCTTTAAGCACCTGATTAAAAATACCTGGGGACAGGGCAAAGCCTTGTGGCAAGCGTGTGTATCTAAACTGACGACCTCTGTATGTGAAAGAAAAAATGTCTCTGAGTGAATGATGTAATGGGAGACAAAAGAACGCGTTTGCTAGATCAATGCATGTAAACCACTTTTGGTCGCAGGTTATTTCAGTTAGGGCTGTGTATGGATTAGGTACAGGCACCGTATCGGTACGTAGTATGGCATTAATAAGTCTTAAATCATGTGCCATACGATACTTCCCTGTCCCATGTTTCTCCACCGGCAAAATTGGTGTGTTCCAAAGGGATTGCGAGGGCTCAAGCACTCCTGCTTTCAACAACCCTTCAATCGTCTCAGCGATCCCTTCTTCTGCTTCAGGCTTGTGTCTATATTGTGGTCGTGAGATTGGCGTGTCCGATTTCAGCTGGAACAAAACCGGCGCACAATGGGCTAAGCCAACATCAGTGGGTCCTGTAGACCACAGAGTGTCAGGCAATTTTGAAAGTTCTACCACTGCATCTGGATAATCTGTTCTCTCACTACCATGTATTCTTGATACTTGCTGATGCTCTAATATCACTGCGTCACTGGACACACATGTGATACGATATATTTTACATTTTGGTGCATAACAAACGTCTGGAATTTGGGTGGGTTGCCACCAAAGCGTTATCCAGCGCACGCCTCACCATCATCGTCCCCAACTCTTTGGCCTGGTGTCCCTCATGGACTGCCAATGTGATGTGTGGGGCCGAATCTGATCCCATGTTATACCAAGACAACTGTTCATCTGTTAATTTAACAACCGCTGCTACACCTTCTGGCCCCACATAAATACTTTGTGTTTGGACGTTCCAGGTCTGACCCTCAAGTTCAGACTGGAAGGCTTCTCGGTAAACATCATCATCATCCCTATCATAAAAGAGAGTGACATGGAATGGATCTCTAGGCGAGGAGTACACCATAAGACTCATGATCCAGGGTCTCCACTGTTGATATTGTTCCAAAATGCCTTCTTCTACCAAGCGCCCCAGTAAATGTCAGCAGGGGTGGTTCACAGTTCTGCAGCAAATATTGATTCTTTGAATTGATTTCCAGGCACGGTAGCGACATTCCACCAGGCAGAGAGACTGTCAGTCCATCCGCGGAACACATAATGGTGGCTCCCAGTTTAATGAGTAAATCTCGGCCCATCAAGTTCACAGGCACTTGTGGAGATACCACATATCGATGTCTCAAAGTCTGTTTGCCCAGCTTGGTCAGAGCTGGGTCTGTGAGTGGCAGAGTCATTGGTATCCCAGAGAAACCCATAACACTGACAGTGTGGTTAGAGATGGTTGCACTATTCGGTGTCGTCCTCAAAGTTGAGTACGTTGCCCCAGTGTCCACCAGGAAGGGCAATTCTGCACCTTCCACTGTCATTGACAGCATAGGATCTGCCATTCCCCTGCTGCCTGGTTCCTGTGGGCTCCATCAGTACTGTTCCTCCCAGCTCCAGTCTCCCACTGGATACTGAGACCATGGCGCGCAACGCTTGGATTGGGAGCTTGATGTCTGTCTTGGTAACCGCCTCTGCCTCTCTGAGTTCCCCATGCCTGGTAATCTCTTTGTTCATAGGTTCGAGGCAACTCACGGCATTCTCGAGCCCAGTGCCCCTCTCTTCCACATTGGTAACAGACATTCCATGAATTCGTTCTGGGATTCCCCGGACCACGAGCTCTAGGGTCTGGTCGCCAGAGTCCACCACGTCCCCTCTGTAAAGCGGTTGGCCCCGATTTCTTCCTGTGCGTCTTTGCCTTGGTATTTCATGGTCACCAGGATAAGAACTGGGAGCACGCTCTGGTTGCTCGGGCGCTGGATCAACCTGGGGCTGAACCACCATCATAGGTTTAATACCCTCTTTCTCCTTCTTCCTAACATTATTCTTCTCACGAGCTTCTCCCAACTGTAATTTTAGCAGTTGTGCCTGTGCTTCTTCTAACTCCTTCTTTTGTTTGTTTACCGTATCTTGTTCCAACTGTAACCGATGTGTTACATGCCGCTCCCACTGGGTGGAGTCTGCTACTGCAAAATCTGGGTTCTTTTCTAAATCAGTTGTTACTTTCTCTGGCAGCCCCTTCAAGACAGCGGCGCGGAACCAAGCTCTGTTCTCACCTTCTTGACCTGGATGTATGCCAGTTTGTGACATCCACTGTTCCTTAGCTTTTTCTAAAAATTCTCTGGGAGTGTCTTTTGGATCCCAAGTTATTTTTGGTATTGACCCTACATTTGGAGTCATGTATTTTTCACGAACCGCGTCAGCTAGCTTATCTTCTACTCTACTATATGGCACATCATTTGGAAGAGTGGTGGTCTTAGCAATTTCTTCCACATCAGCTAAACCTCCTGCAATCATAGTCCTTCCTGCGACGGCTCTAAAGTCTCCAAGGCAAAGCTCGTCTCCTTCTGTTAAGGTTCTTAACTTCCTTAACCAAGCTGCTCCTCCCTCTGTTATAGGGGGCAGCTGCTGAACTAGGGCCTCTAGATCCCTCATCTTGTATGAACGATACACTGGTTCCTGCTTTGCTCCGCACATTAAGGGCATCTCCCATTCTAAGTTATCTAAGCTATTCTTAAAGTGCACCTCCTTCTCTTCAGGCTTCAACAGATTATATTTTCTAAACATAGACTGTCGTTTTTCTCGCCCTGGTATAGTCTTATCCTGGCTCACCAGCTTTTGTTTTGGTTTTTCCGTCCGATACACAGTTTTCTGTGATCGCAACTTCATTCCTGCCATTTTGGTATCTGGTTGAGCTTCACAACCTTCCACACAGTCTGGCTTATTCTCTTCCTCTATCTCATCTTCTTCTTCAAAGACAGCCAAGTTTTCTTTCTTTACTCTCTCTTCTACTTTAATTACTCTTTGGAGAATTTCTGCCAGAGCATCTTTATCAGCTTGCACTTCTCCATAAACTTCCCCTATCCACTGAGGCTTTTCCGTCCCAGCTATCTTTACTGGCTGGGAATGTTCTTTTCTAGCTGGGGTAGGCAGTGGAGTAAACTCCAGCCTCCGAACCTCATCGGCTGGTGAGGCCATCCCACCTGTTGAGGGGGTAACAGAGATTCCTTTTTTCAACTTTTCCTGACCGGTAGCTAAGTTCGCACTTAGGTGATCCTCAGCTCCAGGTTCCCCTAGTGTTTTTAATGGATCAAACTCCATAAAATCTACAGACTTGGGAGATGACATTGAAGGTCCAGCTTTGGCTGAAGCTGCTTCTCCCATACCCATAGGCTGTACCGCCCTGGGCTGTGCACTAGGTGGCTGACCTGCTGCTACTGCAGGAGTAATATGTACAACATCTGCAAACCCTCCAATTACTGCGCCCTGTTGTCCTTGTGGCCCTCTAATCTCTCCTCCTGCTAAAGACATTATGGGGAAAACATAAGGAGGGGGTGGAGCAGATGGCGCCTGAACGACCCAAGGATGAAACGGTTGCATAGAGTCTACTGGGGATTGAGATGGGTGTGGTGGCAATGTGTCTTCCGGTAATTCAGGAGAGGTGGGGAGAGGGTTGGAAGGCAGTGCTAGCTTCGCATGCGCATGCTCCAGTTTCTCCTTTGCTGTGTTTAGCAAATATATTTGTCCTTCCAGTTTTTTATTTTCCTGCTGCAATTCCTGAAAAGATTTCATCCAGGTGCGCACCTGTTCTGCATTTTCCAGTTTCTTTTCCTGTTGTGAGAGAAGTGAACTTACCTCTTGAGCTTGAGCCTCATCCTCTTTCATCCAACCTGAAATCCCTTTACACATTATTATCCATTTACAGAGTTTTGCGTGAGTTTCCTTTAAGAGTTTTATTTCTGCTTTGGTGTGTCTGTTCATTGCATGTGTTAATGTTTCCTGCTGCAGTTGCTGTAATCTCTTTGCACAGTTCTCCCTTTCTTCTTCAAAAATAAGATGAAGAGGTTGTCTATCCTGCAAAGTTTTTTGCTGAACTGCACATAATTTCTCAACATGTTTCCTTACAGCCTTAAATTCTTTATCTGCTATTTTAGTTGTTTTTGTGCAAGCCAAGTGGATGGCTTTGTTTAACTCTTCAAGCTGATCATTTAGTGGCTTATAGACTTTTGTCCACTAGATGTCCCGGTTGAACTTTCCGCCATCTTGCTTTCAAAATGGCTGCTGTATGTGCCCGCCCTCGGAAGTTCCTTGACGTGACTTCCTATTTCTCTATCAGAAGCTCTGGGGCCAGAGAACAGACACTTCCTCCTTTCCGTCAGAAGTACGGTAGTCGGCCACCCAGACACTTCCTCTTTTATACCTGCTTGATATACACAGTGACCAACACGGGGCCAGACAGCACAGCTTTTATTTCACAAATTTCTTAGAACAGCCACAGTTTTCAACACTTTAAAATAAGCACCCAACCGGCTGCAATTCTTGCTTTAAACACCAAACACAATTAATCCCACCACTTTCTATGCCAAATTCTAGTTCGTGGTAGTTATAGACTAGGTCTTAGTAAAAAGAAGAAATGAAGGCCGAAAATAAAAAGAAAAATTGACTACACCCAAATAGCTTCTTAACTGGCCAACTCACTCTCAAAAAGGGCAACAAGCTGTTGAACTAAATCTACACAACCCCACAAAAACAGGGAAATCTGTGAGTCAACCAAAGCTGCCTGTACAACCAACTGGTGATCTGTATCCTCAGTCTCACAATATATATACAATTCCAAATATGTCAGCTCACCCACGAATGTTAAGTTGGCCCACACTGAAAAATAATGTATCATCTCCTTTCAATAGAGTGAGGTAATATAACACACCGATGACTCTTAAGTAAAAACTCAACTTTGGCCTTCAGAGGTGGATTCCCTCTCAGCCCTTTCAGTCAGCTCTCTAAACTGCCTTAAACAATAACCAAAAAACTCAGGGAGATACTCCTCAATCATAAATGCCGAGAGTATAAGGATATAATAATTATCCTGGGTTTCCCCCTGAGCTATACCTATCACAAGGATTCCTTCGGGGAAATTGATCAACTCAAATCTTATAGACGTACAATATACCATGCCTTGTTATCGGCAGGGAAATTAAGCCTCCTTCAATAATAAAATCTGCTTCTGAGGAGGCAAGAAACAACCACATAAGTTATTTCATAAATTCTCTCGATATCTGCTGAGAGCAAAATAATATGACACAATATCAGTTATTGCTGAACCTCTCTTCTCTCTTCACTGTTCTGTTTCACCAGTTGGTCTAGGGCCTCTACTAAACACAAACAATTATCCAGAAAACTGGGGAACTCTATTTCAGTTAGACACACTGTTTTATAAAAATGATACTCTAAGTCTGCTGTCTCACAGCAAACAAACACCTCCACTTGCACCTGTGCCGGCTCGCCTTGGATTACTGGCGTCAGCAAAACGGTGAAAGTAAACCCAGTTATGTCTCTCTGATCCAATGTGAAAACTCCAGTGTCTGTCTCGCCCATTCAATACACAGATCCCTTCAAAACAATATTACCATTAAAAGGAGAAGTAACCGCACCCAAATTTTAACTGCGCACTTTTCCCCAGCAAGAAAAGAACGGGAAAAGAGACTTTGACAGCCTCTCACACACCCGAGCTGCAGCCGGCTGGCACTTTAAATCATTTCAGACAGTTTCTTACGTCACAGTTTCCAGCTGTACGCGTGGGTCCCAACAACCCGGATATACACACCGCGGCTCGTCTTTAAGAGACGTCAACAGGTCATGAATTCTCCAGATATATCAACAGAAACACAGCTTTTCTTGGGCCACGGCGGGTCCACAAATCTTTGCTGACCACGGCGGGTCCACCAATCTTCACTGACCACGGCGGGTCCACAAATCTTTGCTGACCACGGCGGGTCCACAAATGCACAGGTGATACTTTTAATCGTCTCTCATAACACACAATAACTCAATAACTCAAAAGTTTAGTTTCAGTTTCACTGCTCGGCTCGGCTTGCTACAAAACCTCAAGCTCACGGCTGGCTTGAGTTTCTCTTATTTAAGTGTTTCCCTAACAATGATCCTCTGCGATCACCAGGGCTATGTCTGAGGCCACAACTCTCAGCGGGGCCCTCCCCCTAGTAAAATCCTAGGAAACGTCTTTCCTAGGGAGGGAATTCTTCAATTCCTTGACTTTTAAACACTTATAATCTCTTTATTCCTCTCTATTTCCTTAAAAACTTCATCTCTAGTTACTTTTAGCTCAGTACTGCTTTTTCCAAGGCGACCATGAATGTAACACTATCTTAAGTTTCACTTTCGTTGCAAACAACGATTTTTATTTCAAACAAAACTCAAACAGAGATCTATGGATAACCACTTGACTACATATTTTAGAATTATGTCCCAATCCAGCACAATTTCCGTTTAAGAGGTTTGTGCCTTACCTTTTTATATGTGGGCCCAGTAGTAGTCAAGCGATCACCCGTGGCGTCTGCCGTCCGATCACCCGATCTGGTCTCAACCTCCGCCAACAACAAACACCTGTAGCTCTTTCTACTGGTCTTCAGGTTGCCCGCATTCTCCACCAAAATGAAGCGAGATCGATCAACTGTAGACCAGACAACAAACGACGGAGGCACCAGACGAATGCAATCAAACGATGAGTTTATTAACACAGGAGAGGCAACATCTGCATATGTCGTTCTCTGACAAAAATTCATCAAAAACTGGTTTTATACCATAGAACATTAACGCCCACACATATCGTCAATACAAGTCAAAAATACATAGTTGACAGACATGAGCGCATCTTATACATTTTAATAACTATAAACAGTCATATAACTTCTCTTTTCTATAACACCTGCCTTTTAAGGTAATAAACTTCAAGCTTCGGGATCGTTAAAAGCTAATAATTGACCCTCGTCACCAATCACTAAGTAAACTGAATTGGCGCAGGTCTCAGAAAGAGAGCAGAAGACACTTAGGCCTTCGCTCAGGCCTGCCACTAAATTAATAAGTGTATTGTAAGCATGCATGCAATTAACCTGCTATGTTCTCATCTTCCTTCAACATGTATCACCTGGACACTCTCACCAGTGAAGCTTAAAACCCTCTTGGATAGAACATCAACTCTAAACAAGCACAGTTATGCATTGTGTATAGAATGAACTCAACCTGTGAATAAAAGGTCAATGTAATGACAAACATATTCAATGCATTATGAACCCCATAAGAAATATTACTGATAAAATAATACTGTAGAACATGTTATTAATGCATTTATCATAAGGCAGATTATATGGTTACAGTAAAAGAATCTCTGAATCCTAACAATGTATTATGTATAAGACACAAATATTGTTCTTTTAATATGTTGGCATTACTAAATTTCTCTCAGTGCTTACTTTAAATATTCATGAAATCATATTGAACGGCGTATATTTTACAGTAAAGGCTTTAAAACCAAGTTAGTACAAACATCACTAATGTCACATAACTTTGCCGACATGTGGCCAACAGTAATGTTTTAATGTTCTTCGTTAATTAACATTTGCACATAAATAAGTGACATCATATTCAGTACTTACTTTTAAAAGTTTACTCTTCGGACGCCCCTCTTCCGCCGTTTTTTTTTTTTCGGCAAAATTATCTACACCCACCGCCGTGCTATGCATTCTGGGACATGTTGGGCCACAAAGTCTACACCGCCATATCCTTAAAATTCAGGGAAATGAAGGCCGCATTTGAGGGCCGCATTTCGAACAGCCTTTAAATTGGGACAGCCTTCGTCGTGTCGCTGTGACGTAATCGGCCTTAAAATGCAGCCTCTAAGGCTGCAGACCCTGAATTGGGATACAGCCTATGAGAGCAATAACACCAAATTCAACACACCTGCTCCCCATTTGCACCTTGGCCCTGTAGCATTAACAGGTCACATGACACCAGGAAAGGAAAATGGCTAATTGGGCACAATTTGGACATTTTCACCTTGGGTTATACTGACTACGGTGGGTTTTAATTATTGATTTTCCGATAACAATCGATTCTAGTTTTAATAACGTGATATCAATTTATTAAAATCCAGAATTGATTTTTAAATATTAAATTATTTTGCCCAAAATGCTAGAATCTCAGGTTAAACCTCACAAAATTTCGACAACCACCACATTGCTAAAAACGTAAATGAGAGCAGGTACACGGATTCTGCATGAAGACGTAAACACAAAGTGACGACCCGACGCATCAGAATCAGTGAGTGTCGGCTTTCTTACCCGACAGGACATACACGGACAGCTGCTTGACTTAAAGTTGTGAAGATGTAATTGAGTGGCATCGCCACAAGAGGGGATGCTCCTCATACCTGTATCCATACCCTCAGGGGAAATAGTTGAGTTCAGCCGAGGTCAACTGTGGAACACCTCAGGGGACAGAAGCAACAATATTGGGGGAACAAACTGCAACAAATGCACTGAGGGAAACAGGAATGGAACAAGATGGTGGACACCAAAGCACTGAACAGAACAACAACACTGGAGAGGAGGAATACGAGAGGGTACAGAAATCAGGGGTCAGTAAAGTGCCTTTCAGAGTCGACGAAGGGGAAGTTGGACTGCCGCTTTTAGAAAGGGCACAGTATACACCTAACGTGACCCCACCGACTAATGAATCAGTTTTAAGGAGGTCTCCTGGAGAACGACGGCCTGCTACGCATTTCACATATGACACCCTTGGCCAGACCTCTCTGTGTGCATCCATCAGTCAGTTGTGCTGAAGTGCACGAGTCACCAAACACAGCATTCTGCACCATGCCACCATAGTCCTTGTTACCTTACTTTCCCCCAGTGCCATATCACATTCCACCATCTCACTGTGCACACCCCGGTGCCTTCCCTGTATATTATAACTCCCCAATCTATACATGTTAGTAGGCAAGGAATGTGGGGATGTTCACAATAGTAAATTTTTTTGTAAAACATTTGTTGATGTAAAAGGCCTTATTTCATTGTGGTATTGCACTTTTCACTTAAAGTTGTGAAGATGTAATTTCGTGGCATAGCCACAAGGGGAGGAGCTATGGGTGTGATAAGCCGTGGCAATGCTCCTGTAGCTCAGACAAGGAAAGGCCTGCAGACCGAACGCAGCTCATGTCTCCTGTCTCTGCTTTTCTGTTTAAAAACAGGATCCATAGAAGGCCTGTAACATATGCTTTAAGTGCATTTCATCTACTATTTGTTATCTTAAATATACATCACCATGGAAAAGTCTTTTTTGTTTGTTTGTTAAGCCACCTAATTCTGACCTGCAAATCACTCAAGCATAAAATAACTTGATCTTGAACTCTCTGAGGGTTTACCTTATATATACTATATTTCCATTTTGGGCGATTTATTAAGTCAAGTCTGCAGCTGTTTCCCATTTCTCTCTAGAAAATGCAGAAATCACAGGTGGCTCAAGACTTTTGCACAGCACTGTGTGTAAAATTGCTTGTGATCCATAAAGGAAAGACAGTGAAAGCTCACCAGGTGTAGGGAGGCTGTAGCAGACAAATGGTAATCTTGTTTCACAGGACAAAGTCTTCTATTCTCCTGAACGAGTCAGAGCTGCACAGATCTTACTCATACCCCTAAACGGGTTCATCCCACTGGCCCAGTTTGAGAATGAGTACTTTGTGCCATCAGACCAGTAAATGTGTGGCTCTCTGTGCAGGCCAATCCACACCCTTTACTCTGAGCCTTTTCATGGACTTGTTGGTTCTCTCCGGGGTTCTTGACAGTGGCCAGGTCCAAGAAGTTCTCCCTGCAGTACCTTCGAGCATCGGACCAACTCATTTCTTTATCCACCAAATCAAACTCAGGGTTCATCTGAGATCCTGAAAGTTAAAACGTAGAAACGTGTTGTCTTGTTGCATGCTCAATCATCGAGATAAGGAAATCCAATAAGTTGATTGTATTCATCTGGACGTTTTCAGTGAGAGAAACGGTTCATCATCATCCAAAAGTCTTCTTCAGTCTCAGCTGACTGCAGGTTTCCTTAACCTTTTAAAAAGTACTTTTATGCAATGACTGAAACTAGCCCACCGAATGAAATGGTCTTTGATTGCTGGTCAATGGTCATGACAGTTTGCATATTAATGATCATAAACTGACCTCACAGCCCATTGTTTATGCATTGTATAAGTTTTTCCATTGTGCAAAGGTGTTTATAAGGTTTGGGAAACCCGCAGTCAGCTGATGATGATGATGATGATGATGATGATGATGATGAAACGATGATGAAAACGCAACGTCTAGTTGAACATGATCCATTTTTGGAATGGAAATGTTTCTTTGGAATAATGCAGTGAAATCAAAGTTTAAAGTTTAAAAGTTTAAAATCAAATGTAGGTTTTTTTGTACCTCTGTAGCAAATAAACTGGAGCTTCTCTCTGCACTGAAAATCCCACCATTTTCCTTTTAAAGAGGACACACAGAACTGAACCCCAGAGTAAAAATCTGGTTCATATTCAGAAGTGTCCCAGTTCCTGTAGTCAGCTCCACTCCCTGTGAGCCCATCTGACCACCTCCACCTGATCTGACTGTACAGACCGATCCAGAGCTCAGAGCTGTGAGCGGCAGATGAAACTGTGCTGTTCAGCTGCTTCATTTCTTCAGTGTTCTCGATGGAGGCCAGGTCTGTGTGAGTCTGTTGGCAGTAGCTCTGAGCTTCAGTCCAAGTCTTTGCATCATCAACATAGTGGTACTGACGGGGACAGCATGTGGAGACAAACCAGCCTGAAAGGGAAAACATTTGACTGGGTCAGTTTGTAGAGACACTCTGAGTCTATCTGAGACTCTGAGCCTATCAGGGGCTGAGACTGATCTGAGTAATAAGTGCTGTTGTAGAGCGATAAAGAGCTGGACTTACCTGAGAAGCAGCAGACACACAGCAGGATCCTCTCCATGATGCTGCTGCTCTGGATTCTGTGTGTCAGCAGATTCACTCACTGATCTCTGTTTGCTGCTTAGACTCATTAACACACATTCAAAGCTGCTTCATCACTTCACTGGAAATGCTGATGTATGCAAAACCTCACTGTGTGCTCTCCTGCACAGCTGTGAGCTCACATCTTATCTTCCACAGTAAAGTCTGCTCACAGCACTGCTCACTGTCTCCATCCAGCACACAGTGAGAGCATGAGGGAGTGAGCAGGTGTGGTCCTGGTACTCCTGTCATGTTGTTGATCAGAGTCCAGTGCAGCACTTTGTTTCACTTTATTTGGACTCGGCTTCAGTTTTTCATCTGGCTCTGAACATCGTGTCATTACTTACATTTGCCTTCAAAAGTGTGGCAGCCGTCTATAACCTGCTCAAAACACACAGCTGCTGTGTGTCCTATCACACACACACATTTACACACAGTGTGTGTCAGCACCAGCTGATGTTCTAAAAATCACATACTCATCCTAAACTCTGTGTGAATGTCCATCAGCACCACTACCATCTGACCGTGGCTCAGAGCCTTCAACACAGGATGTGACATCATCAACAGTGATGACGGGCTCCACAGTAAATATGAGTGAACATGAACAGCTGGGAGCTCAGCTCACTATAAACAGATCAGCTCATGCAGCAGTGACGTGTGCTGAAGGTCAAATCAGTGAATCCTCAGAGGAACAGCAGCTTTCACACATGGACAAAGAGTTTGTGCAACAAGCACAATAGTTACAGATGAGTTTACAGATTTTGTGCTGCTTCATGAATCAAAATTACAGTAAGAATATTTAAACTAGTGACCTGATGCTGTCACATCACAGCCACACAGCACTCTGACTCTCCACTGGGGAACTCTGTGCTACAAACAACATGAAATGGTTGATAAACAGCAGCTCAGCTGGATGGTGGTTTCTCTCTTCTAAGCTTCACATGGAGGAAAATGAATGTGAAGCTTCATCTGTCAGTCTAACCAAATCTCATTCATTGCTGACCTCAGAGCTTTATCAGCTCTCTGTCCTTGAAGCAACACTTTCATTTGCTTCATCAAACACAGATGTCGCCCATGTTTGAATGTTTTGCTGTTCAGCAGCTGAATGTCTTTATGAACTGTGAGTACTGAGATCTGTCCCACTCACCCAGCCCAGTCTTCCATTTACGTCCTCGTTTACACAGATGTCTTTCAGGTGTTTCAGTGCTCTTTCCATGGAGACACGGAGAAACAGGTGAGAGGAAGCAGAATGAAAGAGAAATACATGATCAGGGTGGATGCAGGACCAAAACGCAGGACTTTCAAACCAACAGGAATTTCAGGAATCAATGTGTTATTTTATTAGGTGGCAATATGTCCTAGTGCAGTCAGACGGGAAAAGCCAGGGTCAAAGGTGAGGCACATCAAGCACAGAATAATAATTTTGTGTTAATCTTAGATGAGTAGTTTTATGGACAAAAACCACCAGGACATCCAATGTCACCTTAGTGCTGGGTATTCCCTGGCCCCATCTCTATATACAGGTGTATAATTATTCTTTCTTTTCTTTTCCCCTACAGATTAGGTGTGTTTTATACCTTTTAGTTTGTTTCTTTTGTGTTCCTTTTTCATATTTTTGTTTGCATGTACTATAAATTTGGAAAAGTACAAAATAAAGTAAAAAAAAAAAAATAAATAAATAGAATTTTTGTCATGTGTTAGAACATTAGATATATTGGAGTGTGTATAATGGTTCATGTGGTAACTGTTCTTAGCGTGCATCCTTTTTTGAACTGGTTTTTATAGGAAATTACCCGACACTGCTAATTCTACAACTACTGCTACCAGTAATACTCATGTTAATAAAAAGTAAAATATCAGTAAAACATTAACAGCTCCAGTAATACAGAGTTCTGTCATGCTCATGAGTATCGGTGATTGGCTGCTCTTCCTTTCAGGGTGGTGGCTGCCTCGGGGCGGTGTTTCTGGGGCTGGTACCTGTGAATCATTCTTTAGCTGTCCTGTTACCCTGACACAGAGAATAATGAGAAGTAAACTCGTGATGTCCACACAGTGAAGTTTCTGCTAAATGAAGTCATGTAGTGATCCTGCTGAGCTGCTCTCTTCTCTCACTTCTTCAGATTCTCTTGACACGCACCGAGCTTTTACACATGATACAAAGATATTTCACATGCTGAACAGACTTTATTGAAACAGAGACAATCATCAGAATACAGTGAGACAGAGCTAATCAAACAGATTGATTGTAGGATCAATGATCATTGTTGGAGTCAAAGATCTGAGATCACAGTGGGTGAACATCATTTCAGAAAGGAAAGAAAAACAATCAAACTGGTTAAACAGGAACACCATAGACTCTTTGGTTTCTGCCCAGTGAGCATTCCCAGCTCTGTTACTAAAACGAACTGAAGGTCAGGTACAGCGTATTACCTTTGTTCCCACTGTTGAGGTTTTTTTGTCTAATGAAGACCCTGGGATATCTGTACTGCTCCACAGCTGCTGTGTTGACGATCACAGAGACCGCCCGAATGGGAAGACCGGAGTCTTTCTTGTACCACAGGTACACGTAACTTCCTCCTGCCCCCTTGCTTAGATCAGTAGTTACCCTTGTAAAGCCCATATACTGAAACAATATCTCGTCTATATCATCAGTGGAGATCTTCAGATCTGTGATGGCTCTTTGAGAGTTAGTGGTCTGACGGTACCAGATGAAGACAAAGGATCCTCCTGCACCTCTGTTGGTATCTTCATCCACTCTGATGTAGCCGTTCTGGAAGTAGTCAGCATCTCCATCATAGTCAGCATTGGCAGTGATGTCACAGATGTAGGTTGGTCTCTCCCTCTTCACCCACAGGTAGATCCATTTTCCTCTAGCTTTCCGGTTCAGATCACAGGCCAGTCTCTCCCATCCAAATGCAAACATCTGGGCTTCCTCTCTTGCTTCTATAGAGACATGAAGGTTCACAATGGGAACATCGTACTCTGAGTTACCTCTGTAGTACCACAGGTAGATGTTGTCTCCGCTTGTTCCGGCATTGAGGTTCTTGTTAATCTTCTGGTAACCTGCAGTGATCAGACCCCTGCTCATGCCATGATTGAATGTAAGCTGAATCCTGGTGATTGGTGAGCTGCTGCCTTTTTTTTGTACCAAAGGTAGATGTATTTTCCTTCAGCTCCTTTGTTCAGCTCAACATCGATTTTGATGAAACCTTGACTGCTAAGATACGTCTCTTCAGCTTCATCCAGAGACACCTGGAGCTCGGTGATGTACTGGCCCACTGATTGTTCCTGCATCAAAGTTAAAAGATTAATAGTAAACAGAAAGATTTAAAATCTGTTTTAAAAGTTTGAAATCAGGAAGGTGCGTGGTAGCTGAAACTGCTGTAGCATTACTACTTTGTCTACATTTACAGTTTTTCTGAGATATAATAAAATGACATGATTTTGCTACTAAACGGATCGTTAGTGTTTTTTTTTTTTAATGTATAGCTAATTAAACTTGAATTGTTCTGAATGTTTTTGTACTTTATGCTAAAAAGTAAGTTTGACCCCACGTGATGAAATAAATGTGAAAAACTGAAAAGCAGCAGAGAGCACATTTTCACACAGACTGGACACAAAAGAGAATATGAAGCATCACCAGAGTGAAGGAGGTCCGATCAGCAGCAGCAGATAAACCTTCAGCAGAGTCTTCATAGTCTCCATCTCTTCCTCCTTAAACCACAAACACATTAAGGTACCTGTGAATTGAACTACTGATAAAGATTTTATGCTCTCTGCCTCCCCAAAAACTTGCCTGGGAACGCACTGTACAACATGCTGGACCGAGAAATGATTTTAATTGATTACCTCAAGATGGGTAAAAAGGGTCATTTTTGCCAAATTTAAAGGAACATAAAGAGCAAACAGAGATGCTGTGTGAGCAGTTGTATACTTACGTGTGTATAGACAGCGTTTGGCTGGCTGAAAGCTGCTGATCGTTCTTTATACACACAACAGCATCAGTACAATTGTGAAATCACCTCTGACGTGCAGTTTCAGCCCTCCTCCTTTCATGCTTCTCTGCATTCACATGATGATCAACTGAGCTAAACATGAACTTCAAAAATAATCTGTTGTATATTAATGAATAAAACACATTTGAGCACTGTGTGGACTGTCAGTAGCTACATGGGGATTAAATATATCAATGAAAAATGAAGGTGAAGTTTGATTTCTCAGAGATATTAATCTGAAATGTTTCTTTTTTTGTTTTTTATCTGAATATCTGTAAAAGTACCTGTTTTCACTGCCAATGCTGACTATGATGGAGATGCTCAGTACTTCTACTTCCAGTGTTTATCTCCTTCAGCAGTGGCGCACTTAAGTTTCCTGTTTTCACAGTGCAGCCTCTGTGGTTTAGGATGTCTTGTATGCCCAACCACACCCCCCGTGTGTTGTTGCTGGACAGGTGGGACTCTATGCTACTTTTATGGTCCGTCTTAGCTTCTTTCAGATCGGGTTGAGCAGACCTGTACAGAACTCAGTCGCCCGACCTGAAGGCAGCATCCCGGGCTTTGAGAAGTGTGCGGATCTGGCTGGTCATCCAGGGTTTCTGGTTTGAGAATCACATAATTATCAATAATTCAAAATAAATTTCATTATAATCCTTTGCCTTCAGTCCCACTAACTGATACAAATGGCCGTTCAAGCAAGGACACACAAGGTCGTTCAGGATCTAAATGTTTAAGTTGAACAGAAAGCCCAGGACCAGCACAGAGGGACTCTGCTGCAGACCCATGTACAGCTACACGTGTAAAGCGGGTGCTTATCACTGCCTTTGGTTCCTGCTGAAGGCCAAGCTTAACAGACCAAAGGTTTAAACATCTGTGTGTCTGAAATAAACCAGTTTTGGTGGTGCTGAGGTTGATACAGACTGAAGACTCTCCACATTGGAACTCTGTATTATAGCTCTGAACTCTATGAACCAGGCAATATGCAGACTGGGGACCAGCATCCGCCTAGCTCAAGATCAATCCATGTCTGAATGTGAAAGAAGGCACTCCATCATACCTTAATAAATCATACCATACATCTTTAACTGGTATCAAACTGTTGCTTCCTGCAGTGGGAAGAGCCACGGACGATATTATCGGGAGTTGCAATTCCTCTCCAGGACTGTGTGTCGGGTCATGATGGTGAGCAGACCAAGGTTGCATTACTGCCCAGTAGTGATGTTCAAAACACCTTGAGGTGCACTGTTTAAATAAAACTGAACTAAATTGAAACACTGTAACATTTAAAGGTTTAGAAAAAATCTGACATCATCTTCACAAGTAGAATGGGAGGCAGAGCCTTCAGTTTTCATTTTACTTTACAAATTGACCTTCATGCATTCAGCTTCTACTGGGATCTTTGTGATGGACATGATGGAAGCAGGTGAGGAACTCTGAGATGATGACATTTCTTGACCTGTGTCGTTGTCATCTCAGCAGCTGTTTGGTGGAGTCAGGAAGTGAATGATGAGTTTTAACAAAACCTCTCAACATTTAAAGAAACGAGTTGTGTTCAGATTAAACTCATTTCTTCAGAGGACACAGCAACATCAGAGTTTAACTCATACAGATCTTTAATACGTACGATCTGTGAATTCTGCAATTCTGTAGAAGAAAGATGTTGAATCTATTTAATTATTCTTGAAAAATAATTTATTTCTGTGCATTTTTTTTTCACCCTGCATCAAATTAAAGTTGATTACATCGATTAAGCATCATGAGGTGGAGGGTGGGGGGTGGTTCCCTATTTTTATTTTTTGCTGGGAGTTTGCAACCCTATTAGTTAGGTTGCTTAATATTTCTGCTAAGTACTCTTTAAAATACCAGAATAGGGAGGACGGAGTAGGTTTAAGTTTATTAGATTGATCAGTGTTGCTGAACTATGAAATATTTTGGGTGCAGTGTATTTTTTTACATACAGGTATAACAGAATAGCTTTAGTGTTGTTGTTTATTTAAACTTGAGTATGAACTTATACAAAATGCAGCAAGATATTAAAAAAACAGTTTTATTGATTAAAAAACACACTATATCGGATTCATATCAGTATCGGCAGATATTCAAATTTATGATATCGGTATCGGACATAAAAAAGTGGTATCGTGTCATCTCTAATCCATACTAATGATGAAGGAACTGAGCTCACAGTCCATTGTTCATTCAGTGAACTACTCAGTTTATTTTGGGCCTCAGAAATGCTCACTCTGTTTGTACATCACTGATTGTCAGCAATAGACTCATTCTGCTGTGTGGACAGGAACACATGTGACATCACTTCCTGTTTGTTTGTGACTGAAGAGGAAGAAGTTTACAAGGAATCATTTAGAAGAGTTTCAAACATCAACTGATTGAATCCATGAATCTGAAAACGTGTTTGTGAGTGAAAGAGACAGACATGTACAGACTGAACTATCTGTTCAACAGTCAGAGTGTTTCTCTAACAGGAGACACTCTTTACACTCCACTCAGCACAGGGACACTGAGGAACCAGGAGGCCAGTCTAACCCAAACCCAGGATAAAGAGTTTGAGTGAATGTGGTGTTGAAGGTGTGGAGGTGGATCAGAGTGTCAGAGGAGACTCTGTAGAAGGACAGAGTGCCAGCAGGACAGTCCACATACACTGCTGCTCTGTTAGAGACAGAGGAGGAGGAGGAGGAGGAGGAGGAGGAGGAGATGGTTGTGTGTCTGTTATTGTGCCAGACATAACGAGGACCATCATCAGTGCAGCTCAGACTCCAGGACTGATCATTGTGTCCAAACCAACAGTCATCACTGACTCCTTTCCTTCTGATGCTTCTGTAACTCACTGATATATAAACGTATCCTCTCCACTCGACCTCCCAGTAACAGCGACCAGTCAGACCATTTCTACACAGCAGCTGAGGATAAACATTAAATCTGTCTGGATGATCAGGATATGACTGAACCTCCTCCACATGTGTCACCTTCCTGTTGTTGTCAGACAGTTGGAGCTTTGTGTTCACTGTGTTTGTGTCGATTGTGAGTTGACAGGAATCTGATGGAGAGAACAAACACAATCCAGCTGCAGTTATTGATCCATCATCTGTTCATTGATTGACACTTTGATGATGACTCCTGACATGATGAAGATGGTTGAATGTGTGCTGCTTTGTTTTCATGAATCCCATTAAAAACACACTTACACTTCCTCAGACCTGGTCTCAACCATCGGACTCCAGCAGGCTCCACCCTGAAAGGAGGAGGGGGGTCAGAGCAGCACAGTCAGCATGCACACATGGACATTACATGGCTCTCACACACACACTGTTACACACTGAGCTCAAAGCTCGGCTCCACTGTTTTATTCAAAGAAATCTACATTTATTTATCAGCACATTTAAAAACAGGTTGAGCCAAAGTGCTGCACAGAGTAGAGATAAAATAGGAAACATACACAGTAATAACTATAGAGACTCGTCAGAATTGAAAGCTACAGAGTACAAATGTGTTTCCAACCGGGTTTTAAAAATGTCGAGTGTTGGTGACGACCTGATGTGAAAGGCGACTGTTCCAGAGTTTGGCTGCAGCGATCGATAAAGCTCACCTCTGTTTTTACGTCTAGTTCTGGTCAGAAGCTACTTATCTGCAGACCTGAGGGCTCGACTTGGATTATTTTTGTTAAAGAGAGATAAGATGGAGCCAATCCACTCAGAGATTTAAAGACAAACAACAAGATCTGGAAGTGGATTCTACGACGTACTGGTAACCAGTGGAAAAAGCTGGAAAAAGCTGGTGTTGGGTCGTCTAGCACAGAGCCACCGCTGGAACCAGACAATTCATGAGGGAGAGAACTGTGACAGCGCCGTTCCTTCGCTTGACCTCAGTCGCTCTCGTCTGCTCCCTCGTAACACTGCTCTTTATGAGGTTACATGAATATGCATAAGTTCATTAACATATGATGTCTTACACAGGTATGAACAAAGAGTACCAGTCTGTGCATAGTGTAGGTATGTGTGTGTGTGTGTGTGTGTGTGTGTTCCAGATGTGACCCTGTGACCCCAAAGCTGGTGCTAAGAGTCCAGCGGTCCCCCTAACAAAGGGCTCTTATACTTAACCAGACACAGAGTAGGTGTCCTCCTACACCATAAATCAGTAAGAGAAGGTACGACCTCTCTCATGACCCCAAGGTGTGTGTGCATGCCAGAGCACTCTGGAAGGCACACAGAGTCTTTGCAGACTACTAAGGATCAAACCTCTATCATTATGCAATCGATTATCAAACTCTAAGCATATATGAGTAAATATTTCTAAGCATAAATGATAATCAACAATATAAACCTTACAGCTGGTTTTAATAACAGAATTCATTTGTTTCTCAAATAAGAAAAAGCTATCGAGAAACACTCCTAAATCTTTAGCAAACAGAGTTCTGAACTTTTCCAGTGGGCCAAAGTAAGCATTATCCGCTAATGCTAACTGTTTTCTCTAGCATATGACAATGTGAGCAGCTATCCGGTTGTTCAGTCTGACGTCACTAGCCGTGTCTGGGCCTAAACTCTGCTGCAGGTCCATAATTCAAATGATCACTGTGGCATTACTGAGAGTTAAAACACTGTCTAAAGTCTTTCATCTTTAATAAAATGATCAGCGTTCTTCTCTACCAGGTGTAACAATTGAGTTTAACATCCAGGCATCCATGAAAACGGAATTTATGACATTTAACGGCGTTAGAAGTTAGCAGGAAGTTAGCTCGCTAGCTTCTATCTAAATACAATATAGCATGTCCTGACTGCGGGGTTTTGGAAACAAATTCAAACGTACAGCTCTGCTATCACTTCCAACATAAATGAAGACAGAAAACTAAACAGCAGTGACGTTTGTAGGATTACTGAAGTTTGGCTAGCTGGTATATAATGATGTGCTACGTGACCGCTAGCGACACAGCTATGTTAGCATAATATAAACAAGCTAACTTTTTTTCCACTCGATAAAAGTTAACGTGAGTGTTCTCGGTGGTCAGGAACAAATGTAATCGCATGGCAGGATGCTGTAAACGGACCAAACTTCAGCCAGGAGAACTACTGAGATAATCCATCCACAATACGAGGTTAGTCATTCATATACTGCTGCATGGGCTGTGCTGTATTTACATCGTAAGGTTTTAAAAACTGAGCTTAAATAAATGATTAGCGGTAATAAAAGCTGAGGGAGGTCAACGGTGATCACTGACTGTTTTTAGGAGCTTTTTGAGATTAAATAGAAGAAAATACAAAACATTAAACATGTTAACAACACAAAAGCCATATTAAACGCAGACTACTTTAGGCCCGGAAGTAGGATTCGTCGCGTCATCACTGGACAACCGGATTGCTATGTAGGCTGATGTTAGCAGCTAATGCTAATTTGATATGAATTAACATTATATTAGTGAGGAGTTAATGCTAAGTAGACTGCCATTAGTGGCTAATGCTAATTTTAGGTGAATAGGACTTGGCCGTTAATGCTAACACTATATTTTCTTGCTTTATAACAATGTGACCAGCTAATTCTAAGTAGTTTGCCGTTATTAGCTAATACTAATTTTAGGTGACTGAGCATTTGCAGCTAATGCTCATACCGTTTTCCTTTGCTTTGTAAGAATGACAGCAGCTACTGATGCAAAGTCTATCATTATTAACTAATGCTAATGCTAATTTGAAGTAATAAGCATTAGTAGCTAATGCTAATACAATAGTTTTCTGCTTTATAACAATATGCTAACACTAGATTCCCTTCAGCTAAGCCTATTTAGCATTAATTAACATCATTTAGCATTAAGACGTTAATGCTAAATAGGCTACCATAGGTGGGTAATGCTAATTTTTGGTGAATAAGCATTCGAAGCTAATGGTAACATCATATTCTCTTCCTTTATAACAATGTGAGCAGCTAATGCTAGGTACGTTGCCTTTATTAGCTAATACTAATTTGAAGTGAATTAGCATTATCCGCTAATGCTAACAATGTTTTTGCTAACTCTTTTCCCTTACATTTAACAATATGAGCAGCTAATGCTAACACTACTTTCATTTCAGTTAAGCCTATTTAGCATTAATTAACTTCATTTAACATTAACAGGTTTATGCTAAATAGGCTACCATTAGTGGCTAATGCTAATTTTAGGTGAATAAGCATTCAATTTTAACAATGTGAGAAGCTAATACTCAATAGGTTACTGTTATTAACTATTGCTAATTTGGTGTGAATTAGCATTATCAAATAATGCTAACTCTTTTCCCTTGCATTATTACAATGTGAGGAGTTATGCTAAGTAGTCTCCCATTACTAGCAAATGCTAATTTGACATGAATTAGCATTATCCATTAATGCTAACTCTTTTCCCTTGAGTGGCAAATGCTAATTTTAGGTGAATAAGAATTGGCAGCTAATGCTAATACCATATTTTCTTGCTTTATAACAATGTGACCAGCTAATGCTAGTTGCCGTTATTAGCTAATACAAATTTGAGGTGAATTAGCATTATCCGCTTATGCTAACAATGTTTTTTCGTACTTTTTAACAATATGAGTAGCTAATGTGAACACTTTTTTTCATTCAATTTGAACTTTTCCCCTGCAATGCTTAGACTTAATGCTAAATAGGATTCCATTAGCATTAGCATTTGTTCAAACTGTTTGCTTTATAGGAATGACAGCCAATGATACGAAGTCTAGTGTTATTAATTTTAATTGATGTGAATTAACATTATCCGATAATGGTAACTCTTTTCCCCTACATTATAACGATGTCAGGAGTTTATGCTAAGTAGGCTGCCATTGGGGGCTAACTCTAATTCGGGGTGAATAACTATAAGCAGCTAATGCAAATACTGTTTTCTATTTCCTTATAACAACTTGAGCAGCTAATGGTAATTTGATGTAAATTAACATTATGTTAGTGAGCAGTTAATGCTAAGTAGGCTGCCGTTATTAACTAATGCTACTTTGATGGGAATTAGCATTATGCGCTAATGCTAATACTGTTTTCCCTTACTTTTTAACAATGTGAGCAGCTAATTCTAAGTACGCTGTTGTAAATAGCTAATGCTAATCTGATGTGAGTTAGCATTATCCAATAATGCTAACAGTGTTTTCTCTTATTAAAAATGAAAGTAGCTAATACTAATATTCTTTTCCGTTGGGTAACAACGATGTGAAGAGTTAATAATAAGTAGGCTGCTTTTAGCGGCTTATTCTAATTGGGGGTGAATAATTATTAGCAGCTAATGCTAATACCATTTTCTCTTTCCTTATAACAATATGAGCAGCTTATGTTAATTTGATGTGAATTAGCATTATATTAGTGAGGCGTTAATGCTAAGTAGGCTGCCATGAGTGACTCTTTACCCTTGCGTTATAATGATGTGAAGGGTTTATGCTAAGTAGGCTGCCATTAGCAGCTAATGCTAATACTGTTTTCCCTTGCTTTCTACAACTTGAGCAGCTAATGCTAAGTAGGCCTGCTCTGCTAAGGATTTGTGTCACGGTTCTGGGTCGGTGCGACCCAGTATTTTGAGTTCTAATGTTTTGGTTTATTCTTGTATGATCATTTTGTTACCTTTGTGATATGTTGGTTATTGTTTGAATTCTATGTTTCTGTTTATTCATGTTTAAGGATTTGTTCTTCGGTTGTATCTCACGTTTAGTTTAGTTCAGGTTCCATGTGTTATATTCTGTCTGTCTCTCAGTGTCGAGTCTGCGTCTTTGTGTAGTGATTCTTGTTTCCTGTTTTATTGTGAAGGTCTGTGTCTCATGTGAGTGTGTTCTGTTTAACTCCCTTGTCTCATCTCGTTAATTACTCCCAGCTGTGTCCACCACCTGTGTGTAATCTCCCTGTGTTTCTCTGTGTGTATTTAAGTCGCGTCTTCTGTCATTGTAGTTGCTGGTCCGTCTATGTATCCACCATTTTTCATTCGTGTGTTCCCTGCCGTCGTCATCATGTACCATCGTCTTCCTTCCTTTATGTCCAGATTCGTGTTCTTGTTCATGCTCAATAGTTTAGTTGTCCCAGTATAGTTTAGTTCTCCGTTTTGCCGTTTGCCTATCTATATTTCGTGTTCAATAAATCACCTTCACGACTGCCTGCGTTTGGATCTTCCTTTACCTTTTCTTCTCACTCGCCGTGACAATTTGTGTGACCATGATGGAAACTATGATAAGCTAATGCTGCTAAGCTAATGCTGTTTATGGGCCCTGTTAGAATCAATATTTCATTCTCATTCTGTTGTTTGAGAACAATAAGAGAAAAATGTACACTTGAGAACAAATTTATTGTGAATTCAGCTGTGAATGTTTGTCATTATTTAACCTTCCATTTCCAAATGTTAGCTGCTCCTGTCTGCCTCATTGTCACACACTGAAATGATTCACAGCCTTGTTTCAGCCTTCTGTCAGTGTCACTGACTGTCACTGTGACTGTGGACATACAGCATGGGAAACACACATGGCTGACACTTTATTAGGTACACAGTGGCATCTATCTCAGGTACACCTGTGACCTAAATGTTACTGCACACAGACTCCTTGGAGACCCCCTACATAAATATCCATGTACAGGGCTCTAGAGTGCAACCAATTTGGTCGCAAATGCAACCAAATTTTTCAGTGGTTCTACTAAAAAAAAAAATTTGGTCGCAGTGGTGCGACCAACTGTTCGGGTAACAAAAAAAAAAAAAATCTCTGCAACTCTCCGTGTGGTCAACAACAGACACACATTATGCCCCTATCGTGGACTAAACCAATCAGAGATAGTAAGGGGCGGGACCTCTCTGATTGGCCGTGGTCCAGTTGAAAGTGCAGGTGGAAGAGGGAGGTGAGTAGCTTGAATAAAGCGATTTTGATTCATTAAATCCTGAATTGACTTTTAAATATAACTGTGTTTTGTCAGAAACGCCAGATTCTCAGATTAAAGCTCACAAAACTATTTCAACAACCACCACACAGCAAATGAGAGCAGGTACACGGACTCCACACAAAGACGTAAACACAGAGAAGACCCAACGCATCAGAATCAGCTTTGTCTTTCTCGGCTTTCTCACGCGACGGCCGAACTGTACACGGACACGTCGTCGGAGCTCAGCGATTCTGATGCGTAGGCTCCGCGCTGTGTTTACATCTTTTTGCGCTGATTCTGAGCTGCAGGTTTTGTCTCTCCAACCAAAATTCGCCGAGCCAGCAGCAAAAGAAGCAGCAAACTACGCTTCACATTTGTCATGAATCCCCTCTAAATTTTGCTGTTTTGCTTCCACCACAATAAAAATCACACTTCATGTACAGCTCTCTCTCTCTCTCTCTACCGTTGTTTACAGCGCTGTCTTTTTCTTTTTTCACTTAAATGACCTCGGACAAGAAAGCCTAATTTCTGCTGTTCAATACTGAAGAAATTTAAACTTCTTAAAATTATGCAAAATTGCAGAATATTGAAGAATATTTTTAAGGTTATCTGCTATAAAAGGCCAGACCAGAAAAATCTCCTTCATGTTTTTCTGTGTTTTATTCTCAGTTACTTTCACACAAAGGCATCTGCTGTGATATTCACAATTCTGATGAAGTCTCACATGTATCTGTACTGATAAATGATCAGAATTATAATATTTCTGACTGTCTCAGGCTAAATTGAATCAAATCAGGACTTTGAGAACCTGAATCGAATGGATTATAGAGATCAGTGATGATACCCAGCCCTAGTGAGCAACCTAGGCCTGAGAAGTGGATGTAGCTGTGGGTAATAAGAAAAGATGAAAAGAACTATTGATAACTTTTTTGTTAAGTTAAGGCCTGATCCGTCTGAAATTCATAGCCAGCTCTGACACGGAGCCATCAATCTTTGAATGCTGAAAAAGCAGCAGTGTATCCAGGAAACGCATTATATGCTGCAATAAATGCACTGCCCAAGTGTCCCCTCTCCCCACTGCCTTTCAGCAGCAGGCAGCAGCAAACAGGTCGTCAGAGGAGCCAAGATGATGATTAAGTTTAACATTTTCTACAATATTGAAAAAGCACTTAAAGCACAAGATTGTTAGTTAATAATTTAGAAATGAATATTGTCTGTATGGACTTCCCCCCCCCAAAGAAGTGCACATGTAAAATTGCGGTGTTAAGCGATGTGGTTGAAAAATTTGAGTGCGTCTATTTTGTGCCGGTGCACCTAACTTTTTAAAGTTAGGCGCACCGTCGCGTATGGCAAAAAGTTAGTCTAGAGCCCTGATGTACTATCCAGCTAGACTAGTGTGTCTGTCCCTGAAAATATTCCTGCATGTGTGATTGTTCATGTCTTATCTGTGGAAACAAACAGGAAGTGACTGAAGGACACAGGAAATGTTTCCAGCTCTTCCTCCTCTATCAGACATTCTCTCCATACCTGAGAGTGTCCAGTCTCCAGCCTGGATCCTTCAGTCCAGCCGACAGCAGCTTCATTCCTGAGTCACCTGGATGATTGTAGCTCAGGTCCAGCTCTCTCAGATGGGAGGGGTTGGAGCTCAGAGCTGAGGCCAGAGAAGTGCAGCCTTCCTCTGTGATCAGACAGCCTGACAGACTGCAGACACACAAAACAACAAACCATCTGTCAACAATCGTTTTCTCTTTATCACAATAACATCTATCCATTTACATCCATTCAATGTAACTTTATTTAGAAGTGACAACAGTCATCTCATGCTGTTTAACAGTGTAAGGTAACAGCCTCCAATATTAGAGAGAAAGCCCCAACCATCAGACAATCCACTGTGAGCAGCACTTGGTGATGGTGGAAAGGAAGAACTCCCTTTGACACAAAGATCCTCCCAGTGAAAACAGGCTCCAGGAGGAGCATCTACCATGACTGAGGGGAAAGAGAAGAGATGAGCTCAGAGAGACAAGAACAAAACACAAACTAAGGAGAGAGAAGACAAAAGTTAAAAACATTCAGAGCATCATGGGAAGTCCACCACAGCCAGGCTTTCTTTGTGTTCGCTGCTTTGTCAAAACCTCAAACTGAACCTTAAGCTCCTTATTCCACACGCTGGGATCATTTGGCCTTCAGTGGTGTCCTGGCTGACACACTGGAGTGACCGGATTGCTAAAGAGTGAATCTGACACACCTGAGTGAACCTAGTAAAGGGATGTAGTGGAGCACTGACGGAAGTAAATAAACTCAAAAATACAAACAGTTGTGGAGGTAAGCATCAACGACACAGAGCTCTCAGTTCTCACTCCTTCTTTATTCGTCTCTAACATCAACTGCTCATATTGCGCCACAAAAAAGAGGAACACACTTCCTTAACACTGGGTGTGAGTGGAGCCCTCTAGTGGTCCACCACACATGCCCCCCCCGAACACCCAGCAGAACTAGTCCAGGACCCGGGGCTTAAGCAAGCGGCCGGGCGGCTGAACGGGGGTGGGGAACTGACAGAGGGCAACCAAGCCCGGAAGCGAGGCTGGCACTGGCGGTCAGAAAAAGCTGCAGATGACTCGGACTCCGTTGATTGTGGGTCGCTCCTGGGGGAAAAAACAGAATCTATCAGCCCAGTGGCAGGTGGGCGGCCGCGGCGAGGGGCCTGGGCCGGGACCACCTGATCCTCATGCATAACATGTGCAGGCTTAAGTCTGTCAACAGAGACAACCTCCTGCCGACCGCCAAAGTCCAAAATGAAATGTTTGTTGCCTGGTTTAAGAACCCTGTATGGCCCGTCATATGGGGGGCGCAGCGGAGTCCTATGGGCATCGTGCCTGACGAAAACAAAACGAGCAGAGTCCAACGAACTCGGAACAAAAGTGTCAGGCAGGCAGTGGTGCACAGGACCAGGAACAGGAAATGAGTCTTGTGGGGGCGAAAAGGCAACAAAGAGGTATCAAAACATGGGGAGGGCTCTCAGGCAAGAATTCCCCGGGACCCGGAGGGGCTGGCCGAGACCAGTTCAGCCGGGAAACCCGAGGTCTTCTTTAACCGCGCCACGCAATCCCAGCAAAACCCACGGAAGACGGTCGACCCAGTCGCCACCTGTTAAGGAAGCCGGGCGCAGCCTTAAGAGACCGGTGAAACCGTTCGCACATCCCGTTAGCTTGCGGGTGGTATGCTGTGGTGCGGTGGACCTTGACCCCCAGGCCGTCAGCCATGGCAGACCAAAGCTCAGAAACAAACTGGGGGCCCCTGTCCGAGGTAATGTCAGCAGGGGGACCGAAACGGGAAACCCACGTCGACAAAAATGCTCTGGCCACCGTCGCCGCTGTCGTGGACGCCAGGGGCACCGCCTCCGGCCACCTGGTCGTGCGGTCCACCACAGTCAAAAGGTGCGTGAAACCCTGTGACTGCGGCAAGGGACCAACCAGGTCCACATGAACGTGATAGAAACGCCTACCGGGGATACGGAAAGGTTCGAGGGGTGCCTGCGTGTGCCGGTGGATTTTCGAGCGTTGGCATGGGATACAAACCGCCGCCCATTCTTTCACCGTCTTGCGAAGGCCCGGCCAAACGAACCTGGCGCTGACCAGCTTGACCGAGGCCCGGACGCCGGGATGAGAGAGGGCATGCACCGAGTCAAAAACGACGGCGGCGCCACGAAGGGAACCACCGGGCGGGGCGGCCGGTGGAAACGTCGCAAAGAAGGTGCGGACCCCGTCCCACACCGGGTGTCCTCCAGCACGAGGCCCGTTGTCGTTGACTGAAGGGCCAGGATGTCCGGTCAGCACGTTGCTCGGCGGCCATGGCAGCGTAGTCGATGCCTACATACACCGGAGAAACCAACACACGTGACAGACAGTCAGCTACGTGATTGGACTTACCAGCCACGTGCTGAATGTCTGTGGTAAACTCTGAAATGGCCGGCAACTGGCGCTGCTGGCGTGCGCTCCATGGGTCAGAGACCTTGGACATCGCAAACGTCAAAGGTTTGTGGTCAACGTCGACGAAGTAAAGTTGCGACCCGAGGAAAAAACGAAAATGTCGTGTGGCGAGGTGCAGGGCCAGCAACTCCCTGTCAAAAACACTGTACTTGCGTTCGGCATCCCGGAGCGTATGACTGAAAAAAGCGCGGCGGTTGCCAGAGACCTGAAACCCGCTGTTCCAACACCCCACCCACTGCCACGTCGGACGCGTCGGTGGTCAACGCGATCTCTGCCGATGGAAGCGGATGTGCCAGCAGGGCGGCGTCAGCCAGCGCAGACTTGGCTGCGGAAAACGCATGGACGCGTTCCGGCAGCCAGTCAACCAGATCTTTGGCTGTTTTACCTTTTAAGGCAGCATAGAGTGGCTGTAGCAGGTGGGCAGCTCTGGGAGAAAGCGGTTGTAAAATTTATCATCCCCAAGAACTCCTGCAACGCTTTAACCGACATGGGGCGCGGAAAAGCTGAAACGGCCTGGACTCTGTCGGGCAACGGAACCACACCTTCAGCGGAAATGCGGTGCCCGAGGAAATCCAGAACAGGCAACCCAAACTGGCACTTGGAAGGGTTGATGATCAGGCCGTGCACTGCCAAAAGCTGGAAAACCTGGCGCAGATGGGACTCGTGCTGGCTCGCTGAGCAGCTGGCCACCAATATATCGTCCAGATAAACAAAACGAACGGCAGCCCACGCAAAACTGACTCCATCAGCCGCTGAAAGGTCTGGGCGGCACCTTTCAGGCCAAACGGCATGCGCAAAAAACTCGAACAAGCCGAAGGGGTAATGACAGCGGTCTTAGGAACGTCTTGGCGTGCACGGAACTTGGTGATACCCCCGCACCAAGTCAATTTTAGAAAAATCGACGTTCGGCGAGATTGGCAGAAAAATCCTGAATGTGGGGGATGGGGTAACGGTCATTCTCCGTGGCATTATTTAAAGCGGCGGAAATCTCCGCATGGCCGCCACCGACCGTCCGATTTGGGCACCATGTGAAGTGGAGAGGCCCATGCACTGTTCGAACGCTGTACAATGCCAAGGCGCTCCATGGCTGCAAACTCTTCCCGAGTGACGGACAGCCAGCGGGGTCAAGGCGGGCTGCACAACACCGGGGCCCGACCGTGGGAATATAATGCTCAACCCCATGCTTCGTTACCGTGCCAGAGAAATCAGGGACAGACAGCGATGGAAACTCTGAAAGCAAACACTGAAAAGCATCCCCGGAGGTCACTACATTGGCCCGAATCAGGGGCTCGGCAGCCCGAGTAAAACAGGGTAGCGAAGAAAACGAGAGAGCATCAAGTAAACATCTGTTAGCAACATCGACAAGCAGTCCATGAGCGCACAGAAAATCAGCACCTAAAATAGGTACAGAGCTAGCGGCAACAACAAAGTTCCACTGGAAATCCCGGCCATGAAAACAAACAGTCACCAACCTTTCCCCAAACGTTTTGATGGGAGAGCCATTAGCTGCCAGGAGCTGCGGCCCACAGTTCGCTGCTAGTCCGTCGGCAGCGGTAGGGGGAAGGAGGCTCTTCTGGGAGCCGGAGTCCACGAGAAAACGTCTCCCGGAGCGCGAGTCCTCTATGAAGAGCAGCCTTTCTGTATTGCCAGCGGTCGCGGCTGCTAGGGCGCACTGGCGGGTCTGTTTCCCTGGGCCGTGAAAGCGCAAGGCGGCAGGCAGCGACGCGCTCTGTCGCCAAAACGCCGATGGTAGAAACAGATGTTCTTTCCGCGGTGCCGGCGTGTAGCAATCCCTGCCGTCAACAAGGGGGCGGATGCTCCGAGGGAGGCAGGTGGAGGCGTGGAAGGCGCTGCCGGCGAGTCCGTAGCCAGGGCGTGAACGTTGAAAGTGCTGCTAGCCAGGAGAATGCGATCCGCTTCTTCAGCCAGGGAGCGATAATCCTTCGCGGGCAGAAGCGGGGAGTTTGCGAGGACAGCTCTCACGGTGGCCGGTAGCTGGCGGAGGAAGAGGTGGGCGAAGAGGAATCCCCCGTCATCCGGCCCGAGCAACGATAGCATGTTCTCCATGAGCTCAAGCGCGGTACCGCCACCCAAGCCTGACAGGTTGAGGAGCTTGTCGGCTCGTTCAGCGTCGGAGAGGGCATAGCGCCGAAGAAGCAGCTCTTTAAGGGCGGCGTATTTCCCTTGGGTCCCGGAGGAGCGTCATCGCGCGACGGGTGGCCAGCGGGTCGAGCAAGGCCACCACATGGTGATACTTCGTGTCGTCAGCCGAGATGCCGCGAAGGGCGAACTGAGCCTCCACGTGTACGAACCATGACGGGGCGTCATGGAGCCAAAAGTCCGGCAGTTTCAGCGCCACAGCGAACGTAGCTGCAACAGGAGGCGGAGGACCGGCGGCCGCTGATGCCTCCATAGCGGAGTCTGCGTCATCTGCAGCCCGTTGCATGCTCGAGTCAGGGGTCACCAATGTGGAGGTAAGCATCAACGACACAGAGCTCTCAGTTCTCACTCCTTCTTTATTCGTCTCTAACATCAACTGCTCATATCGCGCCACAAAAAAGAGGAACACACTTCCTTAACACTGGGTGTGAGTGGAGCCCTCTAGTGGTCCACCACACAGTAACTAAAACTAATGAGAGCTGATGGCAATGTAGTCCGTGCTGCAGGGAGAATGGACAGCCATACACGTTATGTGTCCATGAGCAAGAGGAGGGAGAAAAAGGGGACTGGAAAAGTAAGAGTTGTCACCGAGCAGAAACGGGAGCCTGAAGCATGTAAATATAATAATAACCACTGCAGCCAAAAAGAGTGCCTGACGAGTCCAGTTGTAAGTAAGCTATTAAGACTCGACTGTACACTGTGTTCTGTTTTCCTTCTAAACAATAAGTTCCGTTGGAGCAGCCTTTCAACGCCTCTCTCTGTCTCTCGCAAGCAAAGTTGACCCAGACAACAAAGTAAAGCTATTTTTCGGCTACCAGCCCGACATGAACCCGACATATTAGCCAGAGGTCCCTTTGCTACGGTTCGGACCCGCAGACGTGTTTTATATATGCACAGAATAGTTTTCTATACGAGATCGCTGCAAAAAGTGCAGCCTTACCTAATGTCCACCCTACTGTTACTCATTTTATATTAAGATTTAAACATCTAGTTGGAATTGGTATGGTGAGTAACCTTCATAATAGTAATAAATCACATAGCAATAGTACATTCATGTAGCTGTAAAAAGCATGATAATATATTAAGTAATCCAAAGTATTCTGTTACGTTACTCAGTGAGAGTAACGTAACAGAATGCATTACAAAATACATTTTGGGGCATGTATTCTCTAATCTGTAGTGGAAAACATTTTAAAAGTGACCTTCCCAACACTGTGAAGATGTGAATCCAGTGGGTGGATGGCGGCATCACCATGAAGGATCAGTGTGAGAATACATTATCATCCACAATGAAAACCAGTCGCAGCTTGTGGCTGCAGTTAGCTGATTTGATACTTAGCTTGGAGTTATCTCAGTAGAAGATAGAATGCTAAACTGTCTAAACCAGGGGTGTCAAACATATGGCCCGTCGGCCAAAGTCGGCCCCTGAGATAATTTGATATGTCAGTTATTACAGTATTTTCAGGCTTGCTGATATTCCATACCAACAGGGCTGGGACGTTATTCTGATGGACACATAATGTCGCCAATCACATTAAGAGACAGACTGGGATCATGCCACTATTTAAAGAAAGGGATGGGGGCAAACGTTCAGAAGAAAGCAAGCATAGTGGTACAGGCCAGGTACACACAGACACAGGTTTAAATGCAAGCGTGTCAGGACAAAGTGAAAACACAAAATGAGCAGCATCTGGCTGAATTTCAGTGATACTGGAGACGGCAAAGCTGAGTGCAGAATTTATGAATTAGAAGCTGGATAAAGTGATACCCATGTCCGTTCTCTTCTTAGTGGTAGTAGATGCATAAAATTAAGACTAATGAAAACACTGAATTAAAATTGCTTCCCTTAAAAGCACCAAGTTTACAATTAAATTTCTAATTATGATCTTCAGCACCCAACACCATGACTATGTACATATTGTCAGGTGTGAGAATATTTGTGTTGTGTGCTGTGGATTCAACTCTGCAAACTCATCACTATTTTCATCATCAAGTTTCTACTTAGACAGCAACAAAACAGAAAGCAGTTCCCAGGAACTACTTCTTGTTTTAGAATCTTTCAACATAAGAGTATGTTGCACATCAGAACACCTCCACATCTCCTCTTATTAAAGGATTACCTTATTATTAATTTGCTATTTCTGCCAGTTGATTAAAAATGTTTGATCTCACCTGAGAGTTTCCAGTTTACAGTGTGGATTCTTCAGTCCTTCAGACAGAAACTTCACGCCTGAATCCTGCAGGTCATTGTTACTCAGGTCTAGCTTGATCAGATTAGAGGACTGAGAGCTGAGACCTGAGGACAGAGCTTCACAACTTCTCTCTGACAGGTTACAGAGACTCAGTCTGAAAAATAACAGCAAAACAATTAAAAAAAAAATGCTTTTGATCAAGTGTGTAATGAGATTATATAACATTTAGGAATATTCCATTCTCTTTTGTCAGGAAAGTAATGAGCAACATGTGGAGACAATCAGAGAGAGAAGAGAGAAGTGAAGAGAGAACAGAGCAGTAAAAGAACACTGGATAGTTCAAATTTGACACATTTTGGTATCAACAAAATGTGTCAAATTTCTTTATTTTGTAATCGTTTCAGAAGAGTTCATGATTAAAACTTACATCAATAACCACCCAGAAAAATTTCAGAAATGCCGACATGTATTCAGTGTTGAACAAAGTGAGTACTGATTATCACTTAATAGCTTTATAGACTTTTCAGACACCAGCACTCATGACTGTATTTTGGGGGTTATTTTGTTAGTTTTTTCTAGTTGATCGCACCTGCTTTTTACCAACAAGCATATAAGTTAAAATGTACTCACAGAGCTTTGTTGGAGGCTTTGACCACTGGCAGCATTCTCAGAAGAGCCTCCTCTGAAGCAGAGTATTTCTTCAAGTCAAACTCATCCAGATGTTCTTCTGATGACAGTAAGATGAAGGTCAGAGCTGAGCACTGAGCAGGAGACAGTTTACCAGTGGAGAGACTTCCTGAAGTCCTGTATTGTTGGATCTCCTCCACTAGAGAACGATCATTCAGTTCAATCAGACAGTGGAGCAGATTGATGCTTTTCTCTGCAGACAGATTCTCACTGAGCTTCTTCTTGATGTACTGAACTGTTTCCTGATTGGTCTGAGAGCTACTTCCTGTCTGTGTCAGCAGACCTCGTAGGAGACTGTGATTGGTCTGCAGTGAAAGACCCAGGAGGAAGCGGAGGAACAAGTCCAGGTGTCCATTTGGACTCTGTAAGGCTTTGTCCACAGCACTCTGGTAGAAGTGTTTCTCTACAGATTTTACTTCTTTTTCTGGTTTTTGTTTTCGAAACAATATAGACCATGTGGACGTTGTTTGTTTCTGTTCCATCAGATTGACTCCAGAGTTGGTGAAGGTCAGATGGACATGAAGAGCAGCCAGAAACTCCTGAACACTCAGATGGATGAAGCAGAACACCTTGTCCTGGTACAGTCCTCTCTCCTCTTTAAAGATCTGTGTGAACACTCCTGAGTACACTGAGGCTGCTCTGATATCGATGCCACACTCTGTCAGGTCTGATTCATAGAAGATCAGGTTTCCTTTCTGCAGCTGATCAAAAGCCAGTTTTCCCAGAGACTCCATCATCTTCCTGCTCTCTGGACTCCAGTGTGGATCTGTCTCAGCTCCTCCATCATACTTGACCTTCTTCACTTTGGCCTGAACCACCAGGAAGTGGATGTACATCTCAGTCAGGGTCTTGGGCAGTTGTCCTCCCTCTCTGGTTTCCAGCACATCCTCCAGAACTGTAGCAGTGATCCAGCAGAAGACTGGGATGTGACACATGATGTGGAGGCTTCGTGATGTCTTGATGTGGGAGATGATCCTGCTGGCCTGCTTCTTATCTCTGAATCTCTTCCTGAAGTACTGCTCCTTCTGTGGGTCAGTGAACCCTCTGACCTCTGTCACCATGCCAACACACTGTGGAAGGATCTGATTGGCTGCTGCAGGTCGCGTGGTTATCCAGAGGTGAGCTGAGGGAAGCAGTTTCCCCCTGATGAGGTTTATCAGCAGCACATCCACTGAGGTGGACTTTCTAGGGTCAGTTAGGATTGTAGTTTTGTGGAAGTCCAGAGGAAGTCGACACTCATCCAGACCATCAAAGATGAACACAACCTGGAAGTCTTCAAAGCTGCAGATTCCTGCTTCTTTGGTTTCAGTAAAGAAGTGATGAACAAGTTCCACCAAGCTGAACTTTTCCTCTTTCAGCACATTCAGCTCTCTGAAAGTGAATGGAAATATGAACTGGATGTCCTGGTTGGCTTTGTCTTCAGCCCAATCCAGGGTGTATTTCTGTGTTAAGACTGTTTTCCCAATGCCTGCCACTCCCTTTGTCAGCACCGTTCTGATTGGTTCATCTCTTCCAGGTGAGGCTTTAAAGATGTCTTCTTGTCTGATGGTTGTTTCTGGTCTGTCTGGTTTCCTGGATGCTGTTTCAATCTGTCTGACCTCATGTTCATCATTGACCTCTGCAGTCCCTCCCTCTGTGATGTAGAGCTCTGTGTAGATCTGATTCAGAAGGGTTGGGTTTCCTGCTTTAGCGATGCCCTCAAACACACACTGGAACTTCTTCTTCAGTGTGGATTTAAGTTTACGATGACAAACTGCAGCTGGAAGTTCTGAATAATAATAATAATAAAAATACAACTTCAACAATCATATTTTTCAAAATGCTGATGACAGTTTCTGACCCACTGAGAAATGACTGAACACACTGGTGTCACAGGTGTCTCATTTATCTAACAGCTTAAAACCTTAAGTAGGAAATCCTCTTACTCTGCAGACGGTCAGCCAGCTCCTGCTGCTTCATTCTCCTCAGGAAGTCCACTGTGATCTTCACAAATGCCTCTCTGCTGCTTCTCTGCTCATCATCCTCCCTCTGAAACTCCAAGCATTGGGGCTTATTTGGATTCAAAGCCTTCTGGATCTTCTTCAGCTCGGTCTTCACAAAAGTGATGATGTTGTCCTCCAGCAGCTGGAACAGAATACTTTATGAACGAGCCACCACTCTGAACTTTAGTCTACACAACATCCACTTCTTTATGATCAGGGAGCATATCATCCACGATCTCCTCACCAATTGTAAGTCTGACTTTATCTGATTAACTGAGACTTTGTCCACAACTCCATGATCCCAAAACATTGATTCGGTTCATATGAATGCAGCGATTTCAGTGGGAGAAACATTTCACTGGTGTTCAGAGCTGAACAACCAACGGGTTGATGATCGAAGCCAGAAACCTGGAGATGTTATAAGTGACTAAGTTGATCATACAGCCAACTGGTCTTAAAGGTTCACTCTGTTTACACATACAGATCAGTATTTAAGGTTTGACTCTCACCATCCACGGGAGCACAAACTGGGTGTCATCAGGACGCTACAACACAGAACAAACACCATCCCCACAGACACAGCAGCCAGGGAAGCAGAAGAACATAACATCAAGAAGGTCCTGAGTAAATGTGAACGCTGGTTTGAGGGCGGAGTCAGGGAGGCCATTTATGTGAAAAGGGAAAGACCAACTCTGAATGGAGGAGGGGCCTAAGGGTGCATCTCTCACCATCTTACAATGCTGTGATTGCAGCCATTCCCCAACTCTCTGTGAATGGTACTCATGACTATTCATCAGTGGTTGTTGATCAATGGTCCTGACAATATGGGTACCAATGATCAATGAACTGACCTCACAGTCCATTGTTCTTTCAGTGCTGCTGGTTTCAGTCATTATACAAATGTCCTGTTTATAAGGGTGGGGAAACCTGCAGTCAGCTGAGACTGAAGACGTCACCTGATGATGATCAAACGTTTCTCCCACTGAAAACGTCCAGATGAACAGAATCAACCTTTTTGGGATTTACTTACCTGGATGATTGAGCATCAAGACACAACTCTGTGACTTTTCTCAGTTGAATAAATCCTCTCCTCCAGGTTTGCTTACATCTACCAGCCCTGTGGCTCTGCCCAGGGACAATAATCTATGTGAGAGGTGGAAAGTCATACAGGTGTCTGCTCCTGCCTTCAGTTATTTTTATCTACTGTGTGTCAACTGGCTGAACCTACTCCAGCTGTCTACTGTCCCCCTAAACTCAACAATGACTTAGTGATCTATCCATTCTCTGACCAAACACATCCTGCTGCAGGATGTTAACATAGCAGCCAATGATGATCCCACTCACTGTGAACAACACATGTGGACCTGATTTGCTGCTCTGGTTTACACATGAACTTTGACTGCTGTCACCAACTTGAGAGGCTCTACAGAAAAACTGGACTTGTCCACAAACAGATGTATAAAAATCATAAACTACATTACAAGGACAGCATTGCTCAATCAACTCTAATTACTATGGCCATGTTATCTCTTCTAATTAAGGCACAGACACTCAAACTTGCTGCTTTCAGCGAGAAGTCAAATGTCTGAATATGAGCTGGAAGCTGCTGAGAGTCCTCCTCCTTCCCATGGGGTTTACTTTCTCTACTACTTTCACTATAAACACGCCCCTTTCATGCACCTGCAGAGGGCCACCAGCAGATGGAGCTGTCTTAAACAAATCCACTTGGATAGTTAGCTGTAGATGATTTTATCAGTATGATTGTAGGATTTTGAGTTATTCTTTAGATTTATTTAAACTCTTATATTGTGCAAAAGTGTTGAGCGACCCATAATTTCTCTGTACTTTTCATAAGAGCAGCCAGACTTTCAGATAGTTTTTCTTTTTTTAAGAGCTCAAAGTTATCGTAGAAACAGTTATTCAGCTTCATTCCCACTGATCTCGACTACAAACTGTTTCACTTTGGTTTCTGTTTAAAGCCTCGATGTTTAAAACGTTTCCCTGTGATCACATTTGCACCGTCTGATTTCAAAGTTTGTTTTCTTTTGGTCATTTAGTCCACAGAGTCCTTGGTGTTCTGAAAGGGACCTATAAATAAATGTATTATTATTAATATTAATAATAAAGTAGTTGTTGTACATGTACAGACCATAAATATGGAGTCCAGCTGTGTTTGATGCTGCTGGGCAGACTGACCACTGGGAACCTCTGAGCTCTGCTGGTCCACTCTGTGGAGGAACCATAGACACACACACACACACACACACACACACACACACACACACACACACACACACACACAAATGAAGCCACTTTCATTATTAAAATGTGAATTTAGCCTCTAAAATCTGTGTTCAGTCAGTTTTGCTGCTTTCCTGTGTCTGACCTCACGTATGTGCTTCTGAAAAGAACCGTTAACATTTCCCGTAAACACTTTTAAACCTGTGAAAAATCCTTTTTAGAACAGTTTAAGCTGTTATATGTTGAACTCTTGGCTGACATCATATTAAATGCTGTGGATTCAGAATCTGATGTCACTCAAGTTTACATGTGTGAAGGCAGACGAGTCAGTACTTTTGGTAATACAGTGTAAAGTTGCACTGATTGATTTCCATGAACAGCACTCTGGTTCAGTGTTGTCCTGATGGAGTCTGATTAACAGCAGCCAGTATGATCCAGGCTTTAGCTGCTGGGTCTCTGTGTGACCTCTCAGACTGTTTAACAGATCAGACACAAAGAGAATCAGAGCAGCTCTTTAAAGACAAACATGAACCCACTCAGGTCACACTTTCCCCACAGATATGAGCATCACTGTCCTCAAACAGCAAATGACCAAGTCTAACATTTGGATCTTTTCTCTTTCATTGTTTTCTTTTTAATGAATCTTTGTAACAATCTGAGGATGTTTCAGGTCAGATTTATCCAGGAAACACAAACATGTAAAGGAGTCATCACAGCTCTCTGACCTTGTTGGTCCAGGTTCACGACTGAACTGTGGAGGCAGACCTTTGGACCAGTCACTCCTCACAGACGGACAGCTGGACCCTGCAGACTGTGACCTCTGACCTCTGCAGACACAAACATGATAAAGTCATTGAAGCAGCTGTGATCACACAGACTGCAGGGTGGGCCATTTATATGGATACACCATCGTTTGTCTTGTGACATTACCAATAAGTTTGATGTGTCACATGACCCTCTTCCTATTGAAAAAACAAAAGTTGTATCCAAGATGGCCGACTTCTAAATGGCCACCATGGTCACCACCCATCCTGAGGAGTTTGCCCCCTCACATCTACTAATGTGCCACAAACAGGACTTTGATATCACCAACCATTCCCATGTTATTACGGTGTATCCATATAAAAGGCCCACCCTGTACTTTTTGAATATTACTTTAAATACTCAGACTTAAAATTTTGCTAACAGTTTATATAAAAGATCAGTTTTGCTGAACTGTGAGATATTTTGGGTTTAGTGTAGTTTTTGCATACAGGAATAACAGAACAGCTTTAGTGTTTGTTTTTAAATTTGAGTAAAAAATGCAGCAAGATAGATTTAAAAAAGCAGTTTTAGTGATTATAAAATAGACCATATCAGATTCATATCCAAATTTATGATATCAGTACATAAAACAGTGGTATGATGCCATCTCTGCCAAGAACGTGAGTACTTGAGTGTTGAGAAACAGTCAAAGGCATTTTTAATCTTATCTCTCCACCTTGAACAATAATAACTGAGTGAAAACACTCTGATAGAAATCTGAGCTCATCTTTGATCAGCATGTGAATGTTAAGCAGCAAACAGAAGTCTAGTTCAGTCTCATTTGTTAAGGTTACAAAGGTTTCTAGAGTGCGATCAATGCTCCTGATCAGCTGATCCACACCATCATTTCCTCCTGATCACATGATTTCAGCTCAGTGTATTCAGGCCTAAATGATGCAGCAGTGTCTCGTCTACAGTCAGTACAACACACAGCAGCAAAGCTCCTACACACACTGAGGACAGTGAACACATCACTGCAGCAGCTTCACGTTCACTGCAGAATCCAGTTGAATCAAATCTCTACATGTTACAGCTGCACTTTATATCTCAGAGCAGCTTCAAGCTGAGACCCTCAGACCAGAGAATAAATGACTGTTACAGGGTCAAAGGTCAGGGTTCAAACACAGGACTGTGTTTCACTGTTTCAGCATCAACACTGTGGAAAAAACTTGCTCTCACTGTGAGATCAGCACAGTCAGTAAGGTGTAGTAAACTCCTCTGATTTGATCCAGCTGTCTGCAGATTCATCACTGTGGTCGGCAGCAGCTTGATCACTGCTTCATGTTTGAAAGGAGCTTTATCAGTCACATCATTATAGGAACAAGAAGATCATCAGATCCTGTCTGTGTGACACTGAAGGTGAGATTAACAATGAAAGATGCAGTGTGAGCGACTGACAGTGTGTTATCATTTATATAGAAACTCACAGGAAAAGAGTAAACACACTTGTATAAATGTGTGAATGAGGCGAGTATCAAATTGATTTGAGTTTGACTTACACATGTTTGCACTGCAGTTTATATCCAACAACATCAAGCAGTTAAATTAAATATTTCATGTTGCTAACAGCTCACCTCTCTGCAGCAGACACAGGCTGGACTTTAAAATGAACCGGATGCTCTTTAGACCAGTCACTCTGTAAGGACATAGAGCTGGGTTCAGGTTCATGTTTGCATTTAGTTCCTCGTTTCTTCCTGTGAATAATGATGGAGCAGTGATGTGAGTGCTGAGCTGTGACATGGAAAAGAGTCATGGACAGTTAGAGATGGTCATCTCACCTCTGAGCTTTGGTCTGGCTCTCATGTTCCCCCACACAGAGTGCTTTTAGAGGAGGGACTCCTCCTCTCTGTCCTCACACTGATCCATGCTGCTCAATTCACATCAGCTCACACACACTTTCTACCTTCACCTGCAGAGGAAACACAAATCATTCATGTGCACATCAACTGAAATCCTCCTTTCCATCATGTGTGCTGTCCAAATATCAGCTGCTTCTTTCCTGCTTCATCTCAGTGTCAGCTGAATGCAGTCAGACAGCAGTGTGAGGCAGAGGAAGCTGCCATCAGCTGCTCTGCTATCAGTCCACTAGATGGAGCCGTGAAGCACACACGATGCATTCACTGACACACTTTGAGTTTGAGAGAACTGCACACAGATTTACTGTTTTGGAAACTAGAAAAACGTTCTTGTCATGAACCGGTTGTGTAATGCAGGCAGGATAGGACCCAAATGCAGACTCATTGGTGGGACATTAACTTAATAAAACACAGGTTTATTTGCTGAATGGAAAAAGTAATACTAAACTCACAGAGAAACACACAAAGAATAACACAGCCTTTAGAAACAAGGATGAACACAACAGTGGACAGAAGGAAACAGAGGGCTTAAACACACAGGACAAAAACACAGACACGGGGGAATCTAATAATCAAGGAACTAAACAAGAAATATAAAAAACTGAACACAGCATAACTAAGACTGTAACCAGAACATAAACCATAATACAAAATATCACCAAAACACAAGAAACTCACACCATCACAGTACTTTTCTTTGCTCTTCACTGTTTGACTGCAGACAGACTCCACATTAAACGTCTGACAGCATCGTCCCTGCTGCTGCTGTCAGACCTTTTATTCACTCACTGCTTTCAGATGTTTCTACTGAAGGTTTTACTCATCAATGAGAGTTAAAAGCACTTACATGGTGACTACCAATGAAATGAGTGTGCTTCACTGTCAGGGCTGCAATGACTCATTCAGTAAGTTGAATGACTTGATAATAAAAATATTTGTTTGATGCTTTGCATTGAGGCCCATTGTTGAATTTACAGGGAAACCATAACCTCAGATCAAATGTGCAAACCACTATAGTACAGAGCCTTGTTAGGAATAATAAACAAATAATAATAATAAAGTCAACTTAACTGATTGTTTTCGACTGAACATCACATATTATGCATCAAAGACTAAAATCAGGTTAAGTGCATAATCAGCATTTGGAGGAGCTCCTTATCCTTCTCTTTACTGCTCACCTCTGACAAAGTGTTCACACAATTTGCTAGCTTCTTTCAGCCTGCTAGCTACGCTAACAAGTCTACTGCACACACTTGACTCGGTCACATGACAAACAGCAGAGGTAGCGGCTGCTCTGCTGAGCTGCTCTGCTAGCTAAGCTAACTCATGTTAAAGGTCAGAGTAAAGAAATGAGGTGATGCTGCTGGGAGTTACATCACAGACTAGCAGTATTTAGTTATTCAGCATTATATTTAATCCTTATTATCTGCTCCTGTCACCTCTGTTTACCTCTGACAACAAGAACATTTAGCCAACAGTTTATTAGCTTTGGCGACATTATGAACAGGCATCAGCGTGGTCACCTATACTGTCCTTTAGTGCTGCAGCAGCAGGAACATCAGTTAATCTGAAATCTCTTTTTCTCTCTAAAACAAAGTGACAGCAGACTGAGTCAAAGACAGCAACCTTATTTAAACACCAAATATTCACCGGCTTTACTTCCTGATCCAGGATTCAAAGAGGATGTTGCACTGACTCAGCTTCTTCCCATGAACGTCTTCACTCTGCAGCGCTCTGCTGTCTGGACCAGGTCTGTGTAGAAACAGAGAAAATCCTCTGCTTCTTCTCCGTCATCAGTCCTCTGTGTCTGCAGGCTGAAGTCACATTAAACACTTCACACCAGAGTCTGAAGCTCACAGGTCAAAGGTCAGCTCCTGCCCCTTATGTGATATTATTTGATCAATCATTAACCTGCAGCAGGTTTCTGCTCCAACTCCAATACTCTGAACAACCCTGAGAACAAATAAGATAATTTGTGTGTGTCTGCAAGCTTCAATAGATGAGCATTAACCTCCAAGGACCTGGCGTCCACATGTGTGGACATCACATTTTGGGTTATCTAGGCCAAAATACTCAATTTTGCTCTACAAGGTCCTGATATCCACTTACGAGGACATTATACTGCTACTGTTCTATCGAAATTTTAAACGAATATCCTCATCTGTGGCTCTCATTTTTCTTAGAAACAAAAATTAGGTAAAAAAAAAAAATCTGGTAATTCTTTGTTTTTACATTCATCAAGACCCAATCAGCCCAAATATCAAAGAGAAATTAAAAATGCATGCTGTGGAAGAGTTCGGGTCTTAGGAGGTGTCGTGTTGTTCACGTGCTGCCAGCGTGACGCAAAGAAACCATGGAAACAAAGTGTGAGTGAAATCAGTCCAAAGTAACAGAGTGAAGAGCAGCAGATGAAGCACAGAGGACACAAAAAGGAAGGAAAGAAGGAAACAAGGTCCATCTGTGTCCTTTCAAACAAACAAGCATCAACGTCCAGGACTGAAACATGAATCCACATATTTATACACATATTTATTTAATGAGAATAAAACCAGAATATTTATAATACATCATCAATAATCAGGCCTGGGATCCTCCTGGTTACAAACAGGGTCCAGGACTGGGACACTCAGGTGGATCCTGCAGGGTCTGGTTCAGGAAAAGGTGGAGACCAACAGAAACAGTTTTAGTAGAAAGGTATGATTTCATTTATTTAAGAGATCAGAGCATTATTCTGATTATTAAGCTTAAGTCAAATATACTAATGCGCATGGCGCCGTGACACTTAATGATCTGTTATTGTACATTTGTCACATGTGTGTATTTGTTGTTGTATTGTTGCTGCCATGATGCATCACATGGGACCATCACACTACCACCACCATATGTGACTGTTGCTATGAGGCTCCTTTTCATCGATGCTGTGTTAGTTTCAGATGTAACAGGACTCAAAGCTGTCAGAAAGCTTTTGTCTCATCAGTCCACAGAGTCTTTCCCAAACGGGATCATCAACATGTTGTTGGACAGTGTGAGACCGTCCTTTGTGTTCTTCTTGGTCTGCAGTGGTTTTCTCCTTGGACTCCTCCATGGATTCTCTTTCTTACTGTTCAATTATGACCTTAACTGAGGCCTGCAGGTCTTTCATGTTGTTCTGGGCTCTTTGTGAGCTCCTGGATGTCGATGTGCTCTTGGAGTCATGTTGGTGCCCACTGGCTCCTGGGAAGGTTCCCACTGTTCCCCACTTTCAGCATTTGTGTCTAATGGCTCTCACCGTGGTTCAACAGAGTCCCAAAGCCTTAGAAATGGCTTTGAACCCTGTGCAGACTGACAGCTGTGACTCTGTCAGCTGATTGTGTAGATGGAGGCATTATGTGTTGCTGTTTGACATCTTTCAGCCTGTTCACTTTCTCACACGGGTTCTGTAGAAGTTGATGAGTCTGTTGATCCAACAGGTCTTCTAGTAATCAGGCTGAGTGTGTTTGTCAGACTGAACTCAGCTTCAGAAACAAATGTGCTTCATCACAGTTCATTCATGATTGAAGCAGAGGGGCAGTTATTTTTGCACACAGCTCAGGTAGGTTGGGATCACCTTTGTGCCTTAATCAATGACATCATCATTTATTTCCTTGTGTTATCTTTGTCTAACAGGAACATTTGTGTGATAAAAACAGTAAGAAATGACTGAGTGAAAAGACTTTTTCACACCACTGTGTGTGATCGTTGCCCCTGGGAGAGTTCACTTATCTGCAATGAGAGGTTGATCAACACGAGTGCACGAGTGTCACATGACTCACAGCTGTGCATGCAGTGGCAAAAGGCTGAGTGTGTGCCATCAGTCTGTACTCAGTCCTCACTCTGAGCCTCACATCTTCCTGCTGCTTCATGAGAGCAGAGCTGAACTTCCTGGCTGTGGGAGAGACGAGGAGGATCCTGGTGCAAGAAGCACAAATGATGCAGTTTGTTTCCTGTTTACACTCAAAGGGACTAAAACCAGATTTATGAAAGTGTCATTTCTCTGAGTCCCACTGATGGAAACATCAGCTTGTATGAACTGTTCAGTCTGATGGATCCTCTGAAGTGTGTCAGTGTGCTGTTGAAGTAAAGCTTAGTCAGACTTGGACCTGGTTGGTAGTCGTCATAGATCTGGACCACGGCTGGTTTCAGGTCGTCCACTGGGAGCTCCTGGATGATCTCTGTGGTTGATGGTGTGTCCTTTGATAACTGGACGAGACAGAAACAATCGCAGACACAGTTTGTACCAAAGATCATCATCTGGTGTCCCCACTGTGGACGTCTCTGACCTCCTCTAAGGACACCAGAACAGGATCTTCCTTTGGTTCAACACGACTCACCAGGAGGCCAAGTTTGAGCTGTGAGGAGATGACATCATCACAGTGATCACATGACGTGTTGGTAGAGTCTGTCTAATTACTCACACTGTGGGGAACATCCAGGACCACCATGTTTGTAGTTTTCTCCTTCCCACTGTAGCTGTGTTTGAACAGTGTGTGCACACATGCTCTTCATCCACCCACAGTGACTCCACGCTGGTACAGACTCTCCTCTAACCTGTCACATACTTACAGGGATGTATTTCCACAGTCAGTCTGGCTCTGGCAGATCCACCTGTGGGCTCCACCTCTGTGTGGACTTTCACACTGAGAGTGGGGACATCAGCAGGTGTTGGGATGTTGTAGGTGCACAAATCTGGGAAACAAACAGAACCAATCACAGCTCAGTGCAGCCTGCTGTCACTTTTCTACACCGTGACACTTTTGTATTTATATCTCTATATTTATCTATTTATCTTAATATTTATCATCAATGTCTGTGTTTCTCATTTCCTATCAGTGCTTGATGTTTGTTGTGTGTTTGCTGCTCCGACAGCTCAGTTTCCCTCTGGGATGAAGAAAGTTTCTCTGATTCTCATGTAGACACAAAGTGACTTTATTGATTTTTAATTTAGTGTAAACAGAATTGTACTGTGTGCAGTTCTTACTGTCAGCTCTAATGTTGTCTATGAAAACACATTGATTACATGTGAAAATGCTTCTTTAGTGTTTTATAAGTACAAAGAAACAAAGAAAGCCTTTGTTTGACACCAACCAGGACCTGGTCACATGATGCTGTCACTGACCTGCACTGAAGCACATGCAGCTTCACCTCCAGCCTGTACTTTCCTGACACGTCCTGCAGCGCCTCCTCCTGGTGGAGCAGTTTGTTGCCCTGATTTCCATCAAATGTCAGCTGACTGCTGGAGCCTGAACTGTCCCTGTGCTCCAACCTTCAGGACTGAACACCAGAGTGGAGCAGAGAGCCTGAAGAGCCTCCACTGTGTCCTACAGGATGGATTCATGTTGACATGAAGTTCAAACTGCCTGTGTCACTTCAACACACTCTCACAAAGAGTTTCTAACCTTCACTTCCTGGTTAAATAAAGGTTAAACAGGTTAAATCTGTTTAACAGAGATGATCTCAGAGAAACAAAGTAGAGAAATCACAGGTAGAAACTTACAGACTGCAGCTGAGCTGTTATTTACAGGCTGTTACGTGTAGTTGATGCACAGAAGGCTGTTCTGTTAAAACAACACATTTTCAGACCAAAGTCAATTTCATCTTGTAAATAAAGAATAAAAACATCCCTGCCTGCTAAAACAAGTCTGCATATCTGAGAGAAAAGCAACAACATGAAAGCTTCAGGATTATTTCTTCTGATTTGGTCCAAGACTGTAGATGAACTCAAAGATGAGCTTCATGCTGTTCGGGTGGTGTAGTACCTGAGTGGAGGAGAAGCCTCCGTAACAGTTCTGCTGCCCAGTCAGCCACCTGATAATACCAGAGGCATATCCCAGATCCTCAGCAGTCGGGGAGGCGCTGAGTTTGGCCAACAGCACATAAGAACTGATCTCCACTGACAGGGAGGCTGATGTTTCTGCTGCTGTCTGAGACCAGCAGAGGAAACCTCCTACAAACACAATAACAGTCACAGTGATGCTCATAAAGCCTGACTGATGTCCTGCTAAAGGATGACTCACCTTCCGTCACTGCAACTGTGTCTAAGTGCTGCAGAAGGTGAGCGCGGGTCTCCACGTCTCCTGCAGGTGAACACAGAGGCCAGCAGAGCTGTAGCTGCTGCTCAGGTCACTGAGAGACTCCTGGAGACAAGCCAGGCTCTGGATCATCACAGGATCCTTTAAAAGATCACAACAAAGAACTTTAATGGACAAACAGAAACCTTCTTTCATTAAACCCAGTGTCAGAACAAAAGGAGGCAGAGATCTTGATTCAGTGACTCAAACAACAATGACAAAACTCCAAAACACAAACTTAATCTGTTTTAGGCCCAGTGAAAGATCTGAAGCAGAAATGGTGTCATTAGGAGAAGAAGAGAAGAACAAGTCCGGCGAGGAGGCAGCAGCTCTTAAAGATGAAACACAGCAACTTAGCCCTGAGCTCAGAGAGCTTCACATGAAAAAGCTCCTCAAGCAGATCATGTCAGAGGTTTGTCATCAACAGGAGGAACTGTTCATATCATAGAATGAAGGATGCTGTCAGCTGGATGAAGAAGGTTATTTAATGGCAAACGTTCACATTGAAGTCAAATTGTTGTGGTGTTGAACAGATTCATGTACTGATTGTCTCCAGAATGTTAGAAGAGCTTCAATGAATCATTAGAAACAACTTACAGCTGCACAGTTGTGTCAAACACATCTTTGTGTCATTGTGGGATTTTGTGTTTCTACATGTGACACACGTCTAAAACATGCACACAATTTGAACACAAACAGGGACTCATTTGTTCCCACAGCCAGATGCTGAGAGCCATTTCCTTGTAGTCCTGTGTCTATATATATGTACCATTAGATGTTATTGGAATGATTGTCAGCTTTGATAGTTTCATGTATGTTTAGCTGGACGGCTGTTTGATCCTCCACATGTTTAAAGGTGTCCAGTCCTGAGACACTGGGGTGGAAACAGCTGTGATGTCATTGGACTGTCACAAAGACAGAAGTGCATGAAGTGAGCAGCCAAGGAGCCGCTGATGTTTTGGATTCAACAGCATTTGAAAGGTTGACACAGACACATTTGCACATAGAAAGCTGAATTTGTCATATGCCACAGTGAACTCACTGTTCAGTGTTTTCAGGAAGCTTCTTAACTGCCTCTGCTGCCAAACAAGCAGCTGATGTCCTTGAGAAGAAGCTGAAGAAGTCTTCAACAACAAATACAGGAAGTGGACTTTCAAATACTAGATTCACTTTAGACTCACACAAGAAATGACTCAACTAGCTGTGTTTGATTGACTCCTTTGACTATATGAAAGCTCAGTGTGTGTCTGTACACAGACTGTTGTGTTGGACTATTATTCAGTTGTCTGCTGAATGTTTTCAAATGTCTGCATCTCAGTGTAGATGAGGCTGGGGGTCATGGGAGGCCACCATAGCAGTCTCTTCAACATCATGACATCATCATAAATGCTACTGGACTGTCTGATGGGCTGACGGTGAAAAAAGCCGTCGGGAAGGAAACAGAAGACATTTCAGAGGCTGCAGCAGATTTCTTTGATTTGGGGCCTTTTTCAGCTTTATTGGACAGAGCAGTGAAGATAAGTGACAGCAAAGCAGAGGGAGAGAGAAAGGGGACGTGGCCCGGGTCAGAATCAAACCCAGGCCAGCTGCTCTCCACCTCGTGGCACATGGTCACCTGCTCATCCTAGTGAGCTCCACCAGCAGCCCTTTCACACAGTTTACACTGTCAAACACTGTGTGTGGACCTCAGCTAACAATAGGCTACATTTAAGTCTGGACTACATGCTTTTATATTGAGGCAGATTTTTCACTGTTTTTATTCCATCAGCAGCTCAACATCATGAGCAGCTTTGACATAAAGACATCAAACTCAAGCTGACTTTAAACTGGATCTACTTTTAATACAAGGGCTCAAAAACAACTAACATCTTTATTATATATCAGGACAGAAAGTCATTTCATCTCAAATGGAAAACAGCTTTATTTGGAATAATCAGCACTATCAACTGGTTTGGGATCTCCACCAGTTTCATGTCTTTACAGCTTCTCCAACAAAGTTCCTGTAAAATCAGCATCTTTATTGGTTTGATAGTGATTGATTATTCAGTCCCAATCTGCTGTCATCTAAAGAACAAAATGATGTTTCTATGAGTCAAAAGCTCCAGATGTTGTTCACAAAGAAAACAAAGATTAGGAACTTAAACACAAAGTGTTTGGAGCCAAAATGTTCCCAAGCTGCTCTTTTTGAAATGGCAGAGGTACAGTGGTGTCTAACAGCACACTGTGGAAGGCAAACATGTTATTGTTGGATGAAACTTCATGAATCCTTTGTAGATTTGAGCTTTTGGAGCCTTTCTTTTCTCTTCAGGTGTACAGAGGCTGAGGAGGCAGGTGAAGCAGGTGGAGCTGTTGTAATGCTGGCAGAGGGTGTGTCTTAGTAACTCTGTGAGGTAGAACTGGATCCAACATTGTGGATGTGTTGATGTTGGAGCCATTAAGATTCTCTGCCACACTGTAGGATTTCCTGTGATTCACTGTGGGGGCATTTTGGAGTCTGTCAATGAAACTCTTCATATTTGTGTTTGACACCAGTTTATAGAAACAGACAAATGTGTCATGCTTTTGTTCGGCCTCCACAAATATACACATTTGTTCATTGGTTGGACTTTTGGAAGGAGACACATTGAAAACCATGTTAATAAGATCTTGTTGTTTCCTGTGGATCCGACACAGAGAGTGGACTTCAGACAGAAAGCGTGGAAGAGATTTTAGAGGCCGTGTGTGGCAACAGGAAGTTTCTGTATGTTTGCTGATCTTACATGTGGAAAACAACACGTGATGTTTGTGAAGTTCTACAATGATCATTGTTCTGACAGCATTTTGAGTGGGAACAGTTCAAACTGAGAGTAGTGGGAGTTATTTACTGATTGAAACAAGCTGAATGTTTCTGTGCACGATGAAGATCAGCAGCAGCAGCTCAGCTGATCAATGAATTGACATCTATCAGTCATTTCATGAGATGAAGTCATCAGCAGACATTTGTTCTAACTGTGTGATAAATGTCAGAACGTCAGGGCTCTGCTTTAGTCACTACTTGATGATCATTGGCTCATTGTTGAATCCAGGGGCCCAGTCTGACCTCTGACCCTTTGCTGCAGGTCTTCTGTGTTATCTCCACTTTCATGTCTGATCTTCTGCTGGATCGTCCAAAATAACCATATGAATCATTTCCAACACTTCAGCAGATCTTTAGTTTGGGCAGTACAGTACAAAATAACACATATTGTACTATACTGCCCACTTCCTGATCTTATTGGATCTGTGTGTGAGGTTGGTGAAGGAAACACATGTTTACTGAGTGAATCGCTGCCATTAGGAACTAGTTTTTATATCACAGCCTAGAAATCACACAGGACCATTTCTGCAAGTGAAAAGTCCTAATTGGAGGAAAATCATTGTATAGTTTGTGCGACTGTTGTTTGTAAATGAAGAATTGTCCCAACTACATGTGCTGCTGACCTTTGACCTTTTCTTTAGGTACACAGAGGAGTCTGTGGAAACATCCAGAACTGAGGCAGTGCTACAGATGTCTTCAAATAAAGTGGTGTATTATCCATGTTTTCTATGGATCACATCAATATCCTGATCTAACGAGCCCCCTTTTTGTGGATTTTAGAGCCTCTGACTTTTGCTGCGTCTGCGTCTCATTTCAAGCTCAAGAGCAAGAAGTGGATGAAGAAATGGGGCGAGTGGGGTCAGTGTGGTGCATGTCAGCTGTGCTCATGCTTTCACAAAGAACATGTGTATTCATTGGCAGCATTAAGGTGCACTTTAGTCTTCATAATAATAAAGTATTCTGACTTTATTATTGTGAATCCTCACAGTCATGTTGCAGCTCTGCTTTGCTTTAAGAAAATGTTCTACCAGGATGTTACTTTCCTAAACGTGTTCTCCAAATGTTCCCAAAGACTTTGTTCTAAGTAGTTCTACATGATGAAACATTCACACTAAGTTTAAGAAGGACACACAAACACCATCTGTCCTTTCATCATGTGTACAAACGTGTTCAGATGTCAAATGTACCGTGAATGGATGCAAATGTGGATCGTTCCAATAAAATGTGACAGTTTTGTAAGTGGATCACAGTTTGAAGTTCATTGAAACCTATAAGAACATGTTATTCAAACCAACTTTATCCAACAGGAAGAAGCATCAGGGGAACAGGAAACATTCAAACATCTTTACTGTAAGAACTGCACAAAGGAAGGAAACACAATCCTACACACGACCACTTTAAAATGGACATTTAGCTTTTCAAACATCAGGAGTGCTGCAATAACAACACTGTGCCCATTCTGATCAGACTGAAAGATTTATAGAGATTTATCCATGTGCTGGAAAAGGATTTGATATCAACATATATGCAGATTAGTAGGAGCATTTTCTTCATATTGATTTAGAGTTCAGTACTAGGAATATGTAGAATTAACATCTGTGTACATGACGAGTGATGAAAATTCAAAGTCAGGCTTTCAAAGGACGTCAGAATTGGTGTCTCTGTCTGTGACTGTCACAGAGGAACCTACCTGAGGGATTATTACAGATCTGTCTATCTAGAAAGACTTGCATTGATTCACAGTGTACAATTCTTTCTAATCTATTAACATCTTCCTCCAAATCCTGTTTCTGCTGCATCAGAAGGGCTCAAACCTCCTGCTGTTGTCTGCTGGACCATCAATTCTACTTTATGATGATCTTCAAAGATAAAAACGTGAGTTTATTTGTGAACTCTGTGAAATGCGTCTGATGTTTAGTTTGAACCAATCCTGTGTCAGCTGCAGCCACATCATTGCCACGCATACAAATGGCTGCGTTCCTGTTTAGACCTGCTGGCTGTCAATGGGCTTCATTCCATTTCAGACTGCCGGTGGTCGCTGTGATCTAAACTCAACACGGCTCCTGTGTTAGAAGAGCCTCTGATTTTAAACTTTGCACATTGAATAGTTTCTTTCCAACACTATGGAGCTACCAGCCCAGTATATGTAGCCCACAGTAGATGGAGTTATCAAGCTGCACTGACAAACATCAGGACTCATGTGATCCCTACATGTGGACCTTTCACAGATGGATCCAAGTGCAGATTCAACTCTGCATTACATTTGACTTCAGCTGTTACACACTTTCATTTTCTAGCTGTGTCACTTCCTGCTTTTTGGATCAGATAGTTTATCCATGTCCACAAATGTTTGGCTGCACATTTGTATCATCTATATTTTCCAGTCTTCATACAGCCGATATTTCATGTGGACTCCAATCTGCCACCTGCCATCACGTTTTCAGGGTTCATTCAGTGTTGAAATGTAGGACAAACAGCAGCACATGTTCTCTAAATGTTTGCAGTCATTTTAAATGAAGCTGATACTACATGAGACATTTTCCACATTTATTGTCTTTGAACAGAGAATAATAAAGCCATCAAACATATACAGGCTGTGCAAATACAAACTTCTGTGGTGCATTTGATGACCTGCAGAGGAGAACAAGTCAGGGTTTTCAGCCCTAACACAACCTCTTTGTTCTCAATACTGCAAAACCTTCAAAGGCTGATATGCAAGTTTGCATGAATCACCAACACAGTTGTGTTTGTTTCTAGTATAGTTATAAATAAGCTGATCAAATATCTGCTGACTGATTAGATCCAGTATCTATTACAGATGAACTGGATATCACAGCATGTTGTTAATCCGTCATATTAAACTAAACAGTGTTGCTGCTGTAAATATCCTCCAATAAAGTCAGATGAGGGCTTCTGTTGCCAGGCAACGATGATGTCACACTGGATCTTCTGATCTTTAGCATCGTAGCGCTCGGAGTCTGATGTTGGCTCATGTGTTGTCAGACACCAACATGACGTTCTACTAGTCAAGGCCTCACCTTAACCCACTGATGCTGATCACACAGACCCACTAATAGAACTGTTTGATCAGGTTTATGCAGCGTCACCATTAATGTCACATTTAATCACATTTACTTTACAAGCCCACTACAACCATTATCAACATGTTAAATTACATTATACATCTGCACTGATTTAAAGCATTTTAACCTGGTTCATTTTTTTCCACCTTAACAGTTCATTCCTCAAATCAAACAAGATATTTGACCCTCAAAAAATGTACCAACAAACAATTTTGCAATAAAATATTTATTTTTAACCTTTTCCAAGTGAACTCTAACAAGTGTATTTAACAGTGAAACCAGAGTGAAGCTGCTCATATAGAGTCCAACCCAGGCTAAAAGTAAGTTGAGTAGAGCAGCATCATCAAAGTGTTGGCTCTCTGAACACGGTGCAGGATCGCCATCTGCAGGACATGTGGTCAGGTGACGGCAGTCGCGGGTGGATTTTCCTTGTGCTTCTACACTGAGGGTTTACAGTAGCGTCTCCTTCGCTGATTGATCCTCAAAGGAAAACATAATGAATGTTTGTGTTAATGACTAAACATGTGATCATTAGACCAGTTATGTTGCATCGTTTAAGATAAAGGCTGTGTGAGTGTGTGTGTGTGTGTGTGTGTGTGTGTGTGTGTGTGTGCGTGTGTGCGTGCGTGCGTGCGTGCGTGCGTGTGTGTGTGACCTACCGTGGTGCATAAGCACAGAAGCACATGGTCATGCTTCCAGCTGTTCCAGCTGCAGTAAGTTTTCAGTGTTTTTAAATAGATGAGTTGCTCTAATGTAAAAGGTCAATGACATGAGAGTGAATATACAACATAACTTTATTGATAGAAGATGAGAGTCCACAGCTGTGATGATTTGGTGCTGTATAAATCAAATTAAACTGAATGAATGATAATCAACTATCTACACCTCAGGCTGAGCTTCAGTGTCTGATCCTGGGTCAGGCAGATCTCCCTGGTTACAATGACAGGAAGTGACAAACGAGCAAAGAGAGAGTGGGCGGGACATGGACGCTAGAACAGAGACGTGAATGTGAGAAGGTGTTTGGAGACAAATAGAAGAAAGGAAGTGTGAGGTCTGAGGTCTGGTCCTTCTAATAAAGATGCTTTTCCTCCAGTATATCCATGAACTCGTGGGGCTGAATGATCACATGTTATCACAGTGATCATGAGGCTCAATGTAAAAAGTTCAAATAGACTGAAACACTGTAGATAAAGGTCAGAGGTCACGTTGATGCCTTCATGTTTGACCACAGAGCGGTCAGTCTGTGTAACAGACTCTGTGATCAGTGATCAGTGCTGTGGGTCCAGGTCAGAGGACATGTTGGATCTCTGATTCTTTCACGTCCATATTAAACAGCTGCTGCGATGAACTGTGACTGTTAGCAGTAACTCATTAAACATGTCTGCACACTGTGAGAGAGCCGTCCTCCATCAGTGAGGCTGACAAACGCTCACACTGGGAACAGGAAGCAGATTTCTGTCTGACTGTCCTGATGGACAAAGGATGAAATCCTCTGTAACACAGTCAGCCTGGTACAGCCCATCATCCAATCCAACTTTATTTATACAGCACTTTAAAAACAACAACGTGACCAAAGTGCTTCCAATAATAAAACAGAGACAGCAGATAAAAACCATCCATTAAGCAAACAATGAAATTAATATAAATAAAATAAATATATAAATGAAAAAGAAGATAAATAAATCAGTGTGTAAATTAAATATTAAAACATGAATAAAATAAACAATAAGATTAACAAAATAAAAGCATTAAGAGTGGAAACAGCTGACTACAAACTGATTACAAACTGACTAAGATAAGATGGCCTTTATTAGTCCCACAGGTGGGAAATTTGTTTTGTTACAGCAAAAGTGCAAAGTTATGTAGCAGAAATTAGAAAACACTGGAATGCAATAGAATAAAATAAAATAAAATAAAATACTATGTACAATAGAATAAAATAGAAATACAAATACTATATACAACTGAGTAGGAAAATACAAAAACACAACTTCGTCAGAAGAAGAATTGCACATATAGCAGTCTTATTGCACATGTGTGGGTTTGTGTGTTTGATCAGCTGCAAAAGTCTTTATTGTAGAGTCTGACAGCAGTGGGGAGGAAAGACCTGCGAAATCTCTCCGTCCCACACCGTGGGTGCTGCAGTCTCCCACTGAAGGAGCTGCTCAGTGCTGTCACAGTCTCATGCATGGGGTGGGAGATGTTGTCCATCAGGGATGACAGCTTAGCCACCATTCTCCTGTCACTCACCACCTCCACTGGGTCCAGAGGGCATCCTAGAACAGAGCTGGCCCTTCGGATCACCCTGTTCAGTCTCTTCCTGTCCCCAGCAGAGATGCTGCCTCCCCAGCAGACCACACCATAAAAAATGGCTGAGGCCACCACAGAGTCATAGAAGGTCTTCAGGAGTGGGCCCTCCACTCCAAACGACCTGAGTCTCCGCAGCAGGTACAGCCTGCTCTGCCCTTTCCTGTAGAGGGCGTCTGAATTATGAGTCCAGTCCAGTTTGTTGTTCAGATGAACACCAAGTTACCTGTAGCTGTCCACAGCCTCAATGTCCATACCTTGGATGTTCAGTGGTTGGAGTGGAGGATCTTTGTGCCTGCGGAAGTCTACCACCAGCTCCTTGGTTTTACTGGCATTGATCTGGAGGTAGTTCAGCTGGCACCAGTCCACAAAGTCCTGAGTCAGTCCTCTGTACTCCTTGTCGTCCCCATCAGTGATCAGGCCGACTATTGCAGAGTCATCAGAGAACTTCTGCAGGAAGCACTGGGTGGAGTTGTGGGAGAAGTCTGCAGTGTAGATGGTGAAGAGGAACCGAGCCAGAACCGTTCCCTGTGGGGCCCCGTACTGCAGGCGACCCTGTCCGACACACAGCCCTGAGTCCTCACATACTGTGGTCGGTCGGTGAGGTAGTCCAAAATCCAGGTAGTGAGGTGATGGTCCACTCCAGAGTTCTCCAGCTTGTCCTTCAGAACCGAGGGAAGAATGGTGTTAAAGGCACTGGAGAAATCAAAGAACATGATTCTCACAGTGCTCCCAGCGGTCTCCAGGTGAGCAAGGGAACGATGTAGGAGGTGAATGACGGCATCATCCGCTCCAATGCCAGGCTGGTAGGCAAACTGAAGTGGGTCCAGTGATGAGCTCACAAGGCGCCGAAGCTGAGCCAGGACCAGCCGCTCCAGGGTCTTCATCAGGTGGGATGTCAGAGCCACCGGCCTGTAGCTGTTGAGGTCCTTGGGCGTGAAGTCTTTGGCACTGGAACAACACAGGAGGTTTTCCAGAGCTGTGGGACTCTTCCCAGCCTCAGGCTCAGGTTGAAGAGGTGCTCCATCACCCCACACAGTTGGTCCGCGCAGGACCTGACGACCCTCGAGCTGATGCCATCTGGACCCGCTGCCTTCTTGGCTTTAATCCTCCTCAGTCCCCTCCGAACCTGGGTGGTTGAGAGAGACAGGCTGGAGCCTTGTGTTGAGTGTGTATTGGATGCTATTGTTGGGGTGGGAGGAGTGAGCAGGGTGAATAGAGGAGGTGTGAAGTGTCTGAGGTGTCAGAGGTGGAGCAGCAGCAGTGGGGGTGGGTGAGTCTGCAGCCGATGTTGGAGACTGCCTCATGGCTGAATCAAATCTGTTGAAGAAATGATTCAGTTCATTTGCCCACCTCACATCCCTCCCAGGAAGAGAGTTCTGATGTTTGTGGCCTGAGATGGTTCTGAGGCCTCTCCAGACTTCACCAACGTTATTTTGCTGAAGCTGGTTCTCCATCTTCTGCCTGTAGCTGTCCTTCCCATTTCTTATCAGTCCCCTCAGCTCTCTCTGCACCCTTTTCAACTCCTCTTTGTCTTTGGATTTGAAGGCCCTCCTCTTCTGCTTGAGGACAGCTTTAATTTCTGGGGTAATCCAAGGTTTGTTGTTGGAGAAACACCGTACAGTCCTGGTAGGTACGGTGTTATCCACACAGAAATTAATATAGTTAGTAATGCATGTAGTAAGGCTGTCGATGTCCTCTCCGTGGTCGTCACAGATCACCTCCCACACAGTCGACTCAAAACAATCCTTAAGAGCCTCCTCGCTCTCCTCCGACCATCTCTGTACTGTGCGGGTGGCTGGTGGCTCCCTGCGCACTAAGGGCTCATACACAGGGACAAGGTGCACCAGGTTGTGATCAGATCTGCCCAGGGGAGGGAGAGGTGATGAACTGTATGCCTCTTCAGCATTGGCATACAGTAAGTCCAGTGTTTTATTGTCTCTGGTTGGGCAGGTCACATACTGGGTGAAGGTGGGCAGTGTGGAGTCCAGTGAGGCATGATTGAAGTCCCCTGATATTATGAAGAGGGCTCTCGGAGATTGTGTTTGCAGTCTGCTGACCACAGAGTGGAGAGTGTCACAGGCTGCATCTGCGTTGGCCGAGGGGGACATACGCTGTTATCGCGATAACATGCGAGAATTCCCGGGCAGGTAGTATGGGACGCATGCTAACGGCTAACAGCTCAATGTCTCTGCTGCAGAGTTGTTCTTTCACAGTGATGTGCCCAGGGTTACACCATCTGTCATTCACAAACACTGTCAGTCCCCTCCTTTCCTCTTACCGCCTCTCTCTCGTCCTGTCCGCGCAGCATCTGGAATCCCGGTAGTGTCACGCTCGTGTCCGGAGTTAGCGGTGTTAGCCACGACTCCGTTAGCATCATGATGCTACATTGCCGGTACTCCCTCTGTGACCAGGTTAGCGACGTTAGCTCATCCATCTTATTGAGCAGAGATCGTACGTTTCCAATAATTACAGAAGGAAGAGATGGTCGATAACGTCTCCTTCTCGGGCGACGGCGCTCCTTCCCAGCACGACACCCCCGTCTTTTCTTCCTCAGTTCACTGGGAATGTCGAGTCTGTCCGCCGGCAGTACCGCTGCTGGACGCAGCGCTAACAGCTGATCCCTACTGTAAACAAAGGATCCCTGCTCTGGGTCCCCAGACACGGGTGAAAAAAGTAGAAAAAACTAAGAAAACAACCAGAACTAGCACAAAACGGTAGAACATGGTTGCAGAGTCTAATTACTAATACGTTAGTTATAAAAATTACGAGAAGAAAAAAGATAAGAAAGAAAGAAACTCAGAATGAGCAGAGCTGCTGTAACAGGCTGCTGCACACGGGGGGCGCTGGAATTCTACAAACTGACTCTGGTATGACTCCTAAAAAGCCTTTGAAAAAGGTGTTTTTAAAAGTGATTGAAACATTTCAAGTGTTGGGGCCAAACTAATATGGAGGGGCCGTTTGTTCCATAGTTTGGGGGCCACAACAGTGAAAGCTCGGTCCCCTCGGTGTTTCAGTCTCGACATGGGGACAGCAAGGAGTGACTGGTCAGATGATCTGAGAGACCTTTGTGTAGTGTATCGGTGTAGAAGGTCTGACAGGTCAGAAGGAGCCATTTAAAACTTTAAAAACAAGCAATAACATTTTAAAATGATTCTAAAATGGAAACCAGTGTAAGGAGGCAAGAACAGGGTCATGTGCTCACGTTTACGTGTCCCTGTCAACAGGCGAGCAGCAGCTTTCTGGACCATTTGCAACGTGATAGTGAAGCCTGATCAATACCAATATAAAGTCCATTACAATAATCAATTTAAATGAAGCTGAAACTACATGAGACATTTTCCACATTTATTGTCTTTGAACAGAGAATAATCAAAATATATCAAAATCAATAATCAATAAAACATGTATTATCCATCCATTCGCCTCTACTTTTCTTGCATTACATCACATAGTCAGCATAAATATGTTTTTTAATGAAAGATGAAAGTGGGATGAATTTAATGAGGCCTTGTTGAGAGAGGTGGGACAGAGAGAGACAGAAGTCCCCCCCCCCCTCACCCTCACCTCTTATTGCCTCTGAGAGAAATAAAAAGGTTTTAACATTTAGGCTGTTGTGTTTACAATGATATGAAGTGCTATTAGTAAATCATCTTCATTCTGAATCAGAAGTTTAATGAATATGTTGAATGAGAATAATTGACCTGATTTAAATGTGTAGATGTTGTGTGTGTAGACGCGCCTCAGCTTTGAGAGATTAGTGTGTGGGTGGCTGCAGGAATGTTGGAATATAAGAAATGTGCCAGAACTCCATCCTGATAAAAGACAGGATATTAAGAGTTAACAATAGAGTCATAATTCATATGTGATTGTGCTGATAGTTAATCCTGCTTAACTGACTGAAACTGTTTAGAATACAATCAGGTATAAGTTTAACCAAAGCAACGAATAAGAAAATCTGATAATAACTCTGTAGGCCCCACACTGAGAGTCTGTGTGGAAAGGATGGAGGAGCCACTAATCTAACAGTAACATGGAAATCAAATCAATTACAGGGCTCTAGAGTGCGACCAATTTGGTCGCAAATGCGACCAAATTTTTCCGTGGTGCGACTAAAAAAAAACATTTGGTCGCACTGGTGCGACCAACTGTTGGTAACAGTTGGTCGCACCTGTTTGGGTAACAAAAAAAAAATCTCTGTAACTCTCCATGTGGTCAACAACAGACACACATTATGCCCCTATCGTGGACTAAACCAATCAGAGATAGTCAGGGGCGGGACCTCTCTGATTGGCCGTGGTCCAGTGGAAAGTGCAGGTAGAAGAGGGAGGTGAGTAGCTTTAATAAGGCGATATCAATTCATTAACGGATTCCACACAAAGACGTAAACACAGAGCGACCCGACGCATCAGAATCAGCTTTGTCTTTCTCGGCTTTCTCACCGGACGGCCCGCAGACGGACACGCTGTCGGAGCTTAGCGATTCTGATGCGTTGGGTCCGCGTTGTGTTTCCGTCTTTTTGCGCTGATTCTGAGCTGCAGGTTTTCTCTCTCCAACCAAAATTCGCCAAAGAAGCAGCAAACTGCGCTTCACATTTGATCAATGTCGTCATGAATTCCCTCTGACTTTTGCTGTTTTGCTTCCACCACGATAAAATTACACTTCCTACACAGCTCCCTGTGTGTACTTCAAGAACAGTTTCCGTCTCAAATCTCTGTTTTCTGGATTATTCATTCGCTTATTACCCACCAGTCTACCGTTGTTTACAGCGCTGTCTTTTTCTTTTTTCATGTAAATGACATCCGACAAGAAAGCCTAATTTCTGCTGTTCAATACTGAAGAAATTTAAACTTCTTAAAATTATGCAAAATTGCAGAATATTTTTAAGGTTATCTGCTATAAAAAGCCAGACCAGGAAAATCTCCTTCATGTTTTTCTGTGTTTTATTCTGTTGGGATTCAGAGATTCTTTTATTGTAACCATATAACCTGCCTTATGATAAATGCATTAATAACATGTTCTACAGTATTATTTTATCAGTAATATTTCTTATGGGGTTCATAATGCATTGAATATCTTTGTCATTACATTGACCTTTCTATTCACAGGTTGAGTTCATTTTATACACAATGCATAACTGTGCTTGTTTAGAGTTGATGTTCCATCCAAGAGGGTTTTAAGCTTCACTGGTGAGAGTGTCCAGGTGATACATGTTGAGGGAAGATGAGAACAGAGCAGGTTAATTGCATGCATGCTTACAATACACTTATTAATTTAGTGGCAGGCCTGAGCGAAGGCCCAAGTGTCTTCTGCTCTCTTTTTGAGACCTGCGCCAATCCTGTCTACTTAGTGATTGATGACGAGGGTCAATTATTATCTTTTAACGATCCCGAAGCTTGAAGTTTATTACCTTAAAAGGCAGGTGTTATAGAAAAGAGAAGTTATATGACTGTTTATAGTTATTAAAATGTATAAGATGCGCTCATGTCTGCCAACAATGTATTTTTGACTTGTATTGACGTGTATGTGTGGGCGTTAATGTTCTATGGTATAAAACCAGTTTTTGATGAATTTTTGTCAGAGGAAGACATATGCAGATGTTGCCTCTCCTGTGTTAATAAACTCATCGTTTGATTGCATTCGTCTGGTGCCTCCGTCGTTTGTTGTCTGGTCTGCAGTTGATCGATCTCGCTTCATTTTGGTGGAGGATGCGGGCAATCTGAAGACCAGTAGAAAGAGCTACAGGTGTTTGTTGTCGGCGGAGGTTGAGGCCAGATCGGGTGATCGGACGGCAGACGTCACGGGGTGATCGCTTGACTACTACTGGGCCCACATATAAAAAGGTAAGGCACAAACCTCTTAAACGGAAATTGTGCTGGATTGGGACATAATTCTAAAATATGTAGTCAAGTGGTTATCCGTAGATCTCTGTTTTGAGTTTTGTTTGAAATGAAAATCTTTGTTTGCAACAAAAGTGAAACTTAAGAGTAGTGTTGCATTCACGGTTGTTAGGAAAAAGCAGTACTGAGCTAAAAGTAATTGAGATGATGTGTTAAGGATTTTGGTTTAATAAGTGTCAAAGTTCAGGGGTGCAGACCCCCTCCCTATTAGAGACGTCTATTAGGGTCCATCGGCGTGCGGTACTGGAGACTGACCATCTACCAAGACTTGGGACCTTGGTTTTAAACTTGGTTATGATCGCAGAGGATCATTTTGAGGGAGACACTTAATTGAGAGAAAAAGAGTAAATACCAAGCCAGCCGTGAGCTTGAGGTTTTGCAGCAAGCTGAGCCGAGCAGTGAAACTGAAACTAAACTTTTGAGTTATTGAGTTATTGTGTGTTATGAGAGACGATTAAAAGTATTACCTGTGCATTTGTGGACCCGCCGTGGTCAGTGAAGATTTGTGGACCCGCCGTGGTCAGTGAAGATTTGTGGACCCGCCGTGGTCAGCGAAGATTTGTGGACCCGCCGTGGCCCATGAAAAGCTGTGTTTCTGTTGATATATCTGGAGAATTCGCGGACCTGTTGACGTCTCTTAAAGACGAGCCGCGGTGTGTATATCCGGGTTGTTGGGACCCACGCATACAGCTGGAAACCGTGACGTAAGAAACTGTCTGAAATGATTTAAAGTGCCAGCCGGCTGCAGCTCGGGTGTGTGAGAGGCTGTAAAAGTCTCTTTTCCCGTTCTTTTCTTGCTGGGGAAAAGTGCGCAGTTAAAAATTTGGGTGCGGTTACTTCCCCTTTTAATTTTAATATTGTTTTGAAGGGATCTGTGTATTGAATGGGCGAGACAGACACTGGAGTTTTCACATTGGATCAGAGAGACATAACTGGGTTTACTTTCACCGTTTTGCTGATGCCAGTAATCCAAGGCGAGCCAGCACAGGTGCAAGTGGAGGTGTTTGTTTGCTGTGAGACAGCAGACTTAGAGTATCATTTTTATAAAACAGTGTGTTTAACTGAAATAGAGTTCCCCAGTTTTCTGGATAATTGTTTGTGATTAGTAGAGGCCCTAGACCAACTGGTGAAACAGAACAGTGAAGAGAGAAGAGAGGTTCAGCAATAACTGATATTGTGTCATATTATTTTGCTCTCAGCAGATACCGAGAGAATTTATGGAATTACTTATGTGGTTGTTCCTTGCCTCTCCAGAAGCAGATTTTATTATTGGAGGAGGCTTAATTTCCCTGCCGATAACAAGGCATGGTATATTGTACGTCTATAAGATTTGAGTTGATTAATTTCCCCGAAGGAATCCTTGTGATAGGTGTAGCTCAGGGGAAACACAGGATAATTATTATATCCTTATACTCGGCATTTATGATTGAGGAGTATCTCCTGAGTTTTTGGTTATTGTTTAAGGCAGTTTAGAATGCTGACTGAAATGGCTGAGAGGAATCCGCCTCTGAAGGCCAAAGTTGAGTTTCTGTACCAGTAAAATCCCTTGGGGTTTTTTATCAAAGTCATACCACCAGATATTGATTTAGTTAAGCGTTATCGGTGTGTTATATTACCTCAGTCTATTGAAAGGAGATGATTCATTATTTTTCAGTGTCGGCCAACTTAACATTCGTGGGTGAGCTGACATATTTGGAATTGTATATATATTGTGAGACTGAGGATACAGATCACCAGTTGGTTGTACAGGCAGCTTTGGTTGACTCACAGATTTCCCCGTTTTTGCGGGGTTGTGTAGATTTAGTTCAATGCCTTGTCGCCCTTTTTGAGAGTGAGTTGGCCAGTTAAGAAGCTATTGGGTGCAGTCAATTTTTTCTTTTTACTTTCTTATTTACAAGAAGAGAAATACGCACTGTAGGTCCCTGTAAGAGTAAGAAATAATGCTGTATGCCCCTCACTGATTTTAAAACACCCCGTTTTGTTGAACAGTGTGATTTTGACTTTAAGTAGAAAGAGCAGAGAAGTGTTTTGATATTGTTCATGTTAAAATAGTTGAAGTTTAGAATTATGCAGTATTTTGCTCGGCCTTCATTTCTTCTTTTTACTGAGGCCTTGTCTATAACTACCACGAACTAGAATTTTGCATAGAAAGTGGTGGGATTAATTGTGTTTGGTGTTTAAAGCAAGAATTGCAGCCGGTTGGGTGCTTATTTTAAAGTGTTGAAAACTGTGGCTGTTCTAAGAAGTTTGTGAAATAAAAGCTGTGCTGTCTGGCCCCGTGTTGGTCACTGTGTATATCAAGCAGGTATAAAAGAGGAAGTGTCTGGGTGGCCGACTACCGTACTTCTGACGGAAAGGAGGAAGTGTCTGTTCTCTGGCCCCAGAGCTTCTCATAGAGAAATAGGAAGTCACGTCAAGGAACTTCCGAGGGCGGGCACATACAGCAGCCATTTTGAAAGCAAGATGGCGGAAAGTTCAACCGGGACATCTAGTGGACAAAAAGTCTATGAGCCACTAAATGATCAGCTTGAAGAGTTAAACAAAGCCATCCACATGGCTTGCACAAAAACAACTAAGGTAGCAGACAAAGAATTTAAGGCTGTAAAGAAACATGTTGAGAAATTATGTGCTGCTCAGCAAAGAACTTTGCAGGATAGACAACCTCTTCACCTTATTTTTGAAGAGGAAAGGGAGAACTGTGCAAAGAGATTACAGCAATTGCAGCAGGAAACATTAACACATGCAATAAACAGACACACCAAAGCAGAAATAAAACTCTTAAAGGAAACTCACGCAAAACTCTGTAAATGGATAATAATGTGTAAAGGGATTTCAGGTTGGATGAAAGAGGATGAGGCTCAAGCTCAAGAGGTAAGTTCACTTCTCTCACAACAGGAAAAGAAACCAGAAAATGCAGAACAGGTGCGCACCTTGATGAAATCTTTTCAGGAATTGCAGCAGGAAAATAAGAAACTGGAAGGACAAATATATTTGCTAAACACAGCAAAGGAGAAACTGGAGCATGCGCATGCGAAGCTAGCACTGCCTTCCAACCCTCTCCCCACCTCTCCTGAATTACCGGAAGACACATTGCCACCACACCCATCTCAATCCCCAGTAGACTCTTTGCAACCGTTCCATCCTTGGGTCGTTCAGGCGCCATCTGCTCCACCCCCTCCTTATGTTTTCCCCATAATGTCTTTAGCAGGAGGAGAGATTAGAGGGCCACAAGGACAACAGGGCACAGTAATTGGAGGTTTTGCAGATGTTGTACACATTACTCCTGCAGCAGCAGCAGGTCAGCCACCTAGTGCACAGCCCAGGGCGGTACAGCCTATGGGTATGGGAGAAGCAGCTTCAGCTAAAGCTGGACCCTCAACTTCATCTCCCAAGTCTGTAGATTTTATGGAGTTTGATCCATTAAAAACACAAGGGGAACCTGGAGCTGAGGATCACCTAAGTGTGAACTTAGCTACCGGTCAGGAAAAGTTGAAAAAAGGAATCTCTGTTACCCCCTCAACAGGTGGGACGGCCTCACCAGCCGATGAGGTTCGGAGGCTGGAGTTTACTCCACTGCCTACCCCAGCTAGAAAAGAACACTCCCAGCCAGTAAAGACAGCTGGGATGGAAAAGCCTCAGTGGATAGGGGAAGTTTATGGAGAAGTGCAAGCTGATAAAGATGCTCTGGCAGAAATTCTGCAAAGAGTAATCAAAGTAGAAGAGAGAGTAAAGAAAGAAAACTTGGCTGTCTTTGATGAAGAAGATGAGATAGAGGAAGAGAATGAGCCAGACTGTGTGGAAGGTTGTGAAGCTCGACCAGACACCAAAATGGCAGGAATGAAGTTGCGATCACAGAAAACTGTGTATCAGACGGAAAAACCAAAAGAAAAGCTGGTGAGCCAGGATAAGACTATAGCAGGGTGAGAAAAACGACAGTCTATGTTTAGAAAATATAATTTGTTGAAGCCTGAAGAAAAGGAAGTGCACTTTAAGAATAGCTTAGATAACTTAGAATGGGAGATGCCCTTAATGTGTGGAGCAAAGCAGGAACCAGTGTATCGTTCATACAAGATGAGGGATCTGGAGGCCCTAGTTCAGCAGCTGCCCCCTATAACAGAGGGAGGAGCAGCTTGGTTAAGGAAGTTAAGAACCTTAACAGAAGGAGACGAACTTGGGATCGGAGACTTTAGAGCCATCGCAGGAAGGACTATGATTGCGGGAGGTTTAGCTGATGTGGAAGAAATTGCTAAGACTACCACTCTTCCAAATGATGTGCCATATAGTAGAGTAGAAGATAAGCTAGCTGGCCGTGGTTCGTGAAAAATACATAACTCCAAATGTAGGGTCAATACCAAAAATAATTTGGGATCCAAAAGACACTCCCAGAGAATTTTTAGAAAAAGCTAAGGAACAGTGGATGTCACAAACTGGCATACATCCAGGTCAAGAAGGTGAGAACAGAGCTTGGTTTCGCGCCGCGGTACTGAAGGGGCTGCCAGATAAAGTAACAACTGATTTAGAAAAGAATCCAGATTTTGCAGTAGCAGACTCCACCTAGTGGGAGCGGCATGTAACACATCGGTTACAGTTGGAACAAGATACGGTAAACAAACAAAAGAAGGAGTTAGAAGAAGCACAGGCACAACTGCTAAAATTACAGTTGGGTGAAGCTCGTGAGAAGAATAATGTTAGGAAAAAGGAGAAAGAGGGTAGTAAACCTATGATGGTGGTTCAGCCCCAGGCTGATCCAGCGCCCGAGCAACCAGAGCGTGCTCCCAGTTCTTATCCTGGTGACCATGAAATACCAAGGCAAAGACGCACAGGTAGAAATCGGGGGGCCAACCGTTTACAGAGGGGACGTGGTGGACTATGGCGACCAGACCCTAGAGCTCGTGGTCCGGGGAATCCCAGAATGAATTCATGGAATGTCTGTTACCAATGTGGAAGAGAGGGGCACTGGGCTCGAGAATGCCGTGAGTTGCCCCGAAGCTATGAACAAAGAGATTACCAGGCATGGGGAACTCAGAGAGGCAGAGGCGGTTACCAAGACAGACATCAAGCTCCTAATCCAAGTGTTGCGCCGCGGTCTCAGTATCCAGTGGGAGACTGGAGCTGGGAGGAACAGTACTGATGGAGCCCACAGGAACCAGGCAGCAGGGGAATGGCAGATCCCATGCTGTCAATGACAGTGGAAGGTGCAGAATTGCCCTTCCTGGTGGACACTGGGGCAACGTACTCAACTTTGAGAACGACACCAAATAGTGCAACCATCTCTAACCACACTGTCAGTGTGGTGGGTTTCTCTGGGGTACCAATGACTCTGCCACTCACAGACCCAGCTCTGACCAAGCTGGGCAAACAGACTTTGAGGCACCGATATGTGGTATCTCCACAAGTGCCTGTGAACTTGATGGGCCGAGATTTACTCATCAAACTGGGTGCCACCATTATGTGTTCCGCGGATGGACTGACGGTCTCTCTGCCCGGTGGAATGTCGCTACCGTGCCTGGAAATCAATTCAAAGAATCAATACTTGATGCAGAACTGTGAACCACCCCCTGCTGACATTTACTGGGGGCGCTTTGTAGAAGAAGGCATTTTGGAACAATATCAACAGTGGAGACCCTGGATCATGAGTCTTGCGGTGTACTCTTCGCCTAGAGATCCATTCCATGTCACTCTCTTTTATGATAGGGATGATGATGATGTTTACCGAGAAGCCTTCCACTCTGAACTTGAGGGTCAGACCTGGAACGTTCAAACACAAAATATTTATGTGGGGCCAGAAGGTGTAGCAGCGGTTGTTAAATTAACAGATGAACAGTTGTCTTGGTATAACATGGGATCAGATTCGGCCCCACACATCACATTGGCAGTCCATGAGGGACACCAGGCTAAAGAGTTGGGGACGATGGTGAGGCGAGCGCTGGATAACGCTTGGTGGCAACCCACCCAAATTCCAGACATTTGTTATGCACCAAAATGTAAAATATATCGTATCACATGTGTGTCCAGTGACGCAGTGATATTAGAGCATCAGCAAGTATCAAGAATACATGGTAGTGAGAGAACAGATCATCCAGATGCAGTGGTAGAACTTTCAAAATTGCCTGACACTCTGTGGTCTACAGGACCCACTGATGTTGGCTTAGCCCATTGTGCGCCGGTTTTGTTCCAGCTGAAATCGGACACGCCAATCTCACGACCACAATATAGACACAAGCCTGAAGCAGAAGAAGGGATCGCTGAGACGATTGAAGGGTTGTTGAAAGCAGGAGTGCTTGAGCCCTCGCAATCCCTTTGGAACACACCAATTTTGCCGGTGGAGAAACATGGGACAGGGAAGTACCGTATGGCACATGATTTAAGACTCATTAATGCCATGCTACGTACCGATACTGTCATGGTTGGCTGTGTGGCAGGCAGGCAGGAGAGGTGGATCCAAAATGCAGGACTCAGACACGGGGAGTTCAACTTATAGCGCAGCTTTATTGCTGGGACAAAACCTTGAATTAACTAAACTCACCAAAAAGACAACAAAAGACAGAACAGAGGAACTAAGGTCTGAAACACTGGAAAACAAAACTAAACCTGAGCAGATGACTACACGCAAGGAACACTGGAAACAGAACACACACAGCTAGTTGAGGGTACGACGCGACACTGAGCAGGGGCAAACACAGGGCTAATATACACAGGGAAGTAATCAGGGAATGGACAACAGAAGGGAGACACAGCTGGGAGAAATCAGGACTGACGAGACAGGGGGAACAAAGCTGCACACACTAAAATGAGGCACACTCCTTCCTAAACACGAATAAACAGAAACATGAAACTCTAGATCATCAGCGGCAGCACTACAAAAGAATAGGAAAACAATCCATAATACAAAATAAAACCAAAATATACGAAACTCAAAATGCTGGGTCAACACTGTCCCAGAACCGTGACAGATACGGTGCCTGTACCTAATCCATACACAGCCTTAACTGAAATAACCTGCGACCAAAAGTGGTTTACATGCATTGATTTAGCAAACGCGTTCTTTTGTCTCCCATTACATCATTCACTCAGAGACATTTTCTCTTTCACATACAGAGGTCGTCAGTTTAGATACACACGCTTGCCACAAGGCTTTGCCCTGTCCCCAGGCATTTTCAATCAGGTGCTTAAAGAAGCCCTGTCACCCTATCAGTTGCCTGAAGGGTGCACATTAATACAGTATGTAGATGACCTACTTATCGCGGCTACTTCAGCGGCGGCTTGTACGGCAGCATCACTCATAGTGCTCAAAAGACTGTCTGAATGCGGCTTCAAAGTAAGTAAAGAGAAACTACAGTTGGTTCGACCAGAAGTCACATTTCTGGGCCGTGTAATAGCCCATAAATCATTGGGACTAATGAATGCACACAGAGACCAAATTTTGACACACCCAAAACCAAGAACGGTGAAAGAACTCCTTTCTTTTCTTGGCCTGACGGGCTACAGCAGACAGTTTATTCCAAACTATGCAGGAAGGACGGCTCCCTTACGGGATCTGATTAAACAGGTGGGCGTTCGAAACCTTAAGGCTGAATTGCCATGGACACTCGACACTGAAGCCGCGTTCATTTCATTGAAACAAGACTTGTCAAGGGCCTCAGATTTGGCCACACCTAATTATGATTGATAGGTTTAAGCTACAAACCTATTCGCTGGAACGTTAAAGGCAATGTGATTACACAGCAAGCAAGACACAAAGTAGGCAAAGTCCTTTGGGTTACTCATGCATGAGGGAGGCCTGCCTGGAGCCAAGTGTCGTTCCACCTACTTGACCTCCATCAGACTCTCAGCCAGGTTCCCCATAGCACTCCTTTTATTGTGGTTACTTGAATATGCATAGGTTCATTAACATATAACGGCTTACATAGGTACACATGTGAACAAGGAATACCCTGCCTGTGGTTTTGTAAGTGCGTGTGTGTGTGTGTGTGTGTGTGTGTGTGTGTGTGTGAGCTGCTGACCAAAAGGGTCATAAAGCAGGAACAACATCCTAGGTCATAAAGAGGGTAACCTCCCCACACCCAATCTATGGTTCACCCTAGATAACACAGTGAAGCCATACAAAGGGCAGGAAGTTTTACCACATCAAAAGAAGCAGATCTTCCAGATAGGATGTATCTGCAATAAAACACTATAGCCCCTCACCCAGAACCTCGAGAATCTGGGGAGGGGAGAACAAAAGAATTCCTTTCAACACACAGTTAAAGTACAAATGGTAAGAATAAAAATGACAAACATTTAACAATTCACTCTAACAATGATGAGCCATTTTACTTGGATATTTCTGAAACACTTGGAATAATAAATGGTGTGTTGTTTCAGAAAAAAGAGGGAGGAAGACAGGTACTTATGTATGTCAGCATAAGATTGAGCCCAACAGAGGCAAGGCATCCTACATGCACACAGCATGCAGCAGGGGTTGCCAAAATAATACAGAAAACAGCACATGTGGTGAGACAACACCCACTAAAAGTTCTGACTACACATAGTGTGGTGGCATATGTGAACTCGCAGGCGTTCACCATGACCTCATTAGCACAACAGAGGTTGAGTAAAGTTCTAGATGCTCCAAATCTGACATTTACACATGAAGGAATTAATATGGCAGATTTAATGGGAGCAGGGAACCTCATGATTGTACTAAGAAAGCAGAACTTGAAGGAAAGTCAGGGAAGACTTAAAAGCAGAACCTATTCCTGGAGCTGAGGATTGGTTCACAGATGGCTGCTGCCATCGGGATGAAGAGGGACTGAAAGCAGGCTATGCTATAGTCTGCAAACAAGGAACTGAATTTGAGGTAAAAGAAGCAGGGAGAATTGAGGGACAACAGTCTGCTCAGAGAGCAGAAGTCATTGCACTGAGTAGGGCCTTGAGACTGGCCAAAGACAAAAGAGTGAACATTTATACTGATTCAGCCTATGCTTTTGGAGCAGCCCATGTGGAACTCCAGCAGTGGAAGAGAGCAGGCTTCCGAACAGCAACAAATGCTCCTATTTGCCATAGGAAGGAAATGGAGGAACTGGAGAGGGCCCTGCACGACCCAAGTGAGGTGAGCATTATCAAATGTAAAGGACACTGTCAGGCAAATACCATGGTTGCAAGAGGAAATCAGAAAGCGGATGAAGCCGCAAAGGAAGCAGCAGGCTATAAAGGACGACAGCAAATGGTGCAGGTAATTGCTGAAGAGGAGGCAGGCATCAATATGTTGGAGGAGGCCAGACAGGCCCAAGAGGAGGCTTCTCTGGAGGAGAAAGAGGTGTGGCAGAGCAAAGGAGCCGAAAAGAGGGTGGTCTTTGGAGAGGAGTTGATGGACGACCAGTCTTAACTGACAAACTGGCCAGACAGAAGATAACTGAGGCACATGGGCTTGGCCATGTGGGAGTGGCACAGATGGAGAGAAATTTGTGTCACTGGTGGCACCCAGGACTAACAGCTATGATAAAGGAAAAAGCCCAAACATGTTTAATTTGTGGAGCTCACAATCCAAAACCAGTGGTAAAACCAGAACCAGGTAAGTTTCTCCTGCCAGAAAGGCCAGGAGAAGAAATTGTGATTGATTATACTGATATGATTGATGTGGGCCCAGGGGAGTCAGATATCTGTTAGTGTGTGTAGATGCTTTGACAGGGTGGCCAGAAGCGTGGCCCACCCGAAAGGAGGACGCCAAAAGCGTGATTAAGTGCTTAATCAATCATTATATCCCCAGGCATGGGTTTCAAGGCGCATTAGATCAGATAATGGAACCCACTTTAAAAATCGAGACCTGGAGGAAGTAGAGAAGATGTTGGGAGTAAAACACAGGTTTGGGACTGTCTACCATCCTCAGTCTCAAGGGAAGGTAGAAAGAATGAACCTGAATTTGAAAAACAAGCTATCTAAAATCTGCATGCAGACAGGGGTTAAACTGGGTTTCAGCTTTACCAATTGCTTTAATGACTATAAGATGTTCTGTTAATAAGTCAACAGGATTCACTCCGCATGAGTTGCAGACGGGAAGGCCATTTCCAGCACCTTGGACAGAGGTTCCGGCGGAACACACCACAAGAGGTAACAGGTCTCATGCAGAATATTGGGATGAATTGAAGTGTCTTGTCTCCAGTTTCACAAAACAGGTTACTTCTGGACTGCATGTGGCGGACCAGGTGACCCCAGAGGCGGCGGTCTGGCTGAAGGTTATCAAGCGCAAGTGGAAGGAGCCACGCTGGACGGGTCCTTATGAGGTCGTTGCCAGGACAACTACAGCAGTTCAACTGAAAGGGAAAGGCGATACCTGGTATCATTGGTCGCAGTGTGCGCCAGCACATGAGAGCTTGCTAGAGGAAAACTCCTCTACACCCAACACAGGTGTCAACGATAACGAGCACAGGCAAAATAAATCCTCTCACCTGTGCAACGGGCCAACCAGTAGTCTACCTGGGAGGCCGAAGAGAGAAGAGCAGCAGCTGAGAAGGTCACCACGTCAGAAGAAAGGAGCAGCGACCAGTTGAGAACTCCAAAAGCAGGGGAGTTTCAGTCCAGAACACAAAGTTTACCTAACATGATGCAGACACACGAGTCAGAGACACGTAATGAGAAAAAACTGATTAAAATATTTCTTACAACCACATGTCTATTGTATACTGTGATATTAACGATGGCTGTGTTGTTTATTGTTTATATTTTGCAGGGCACTCCGAACCACTCGTCTGAACACGGAGGCCAGTCCAGCACAGCACTTCCTGAGACTGTAGTTCCCAAAAGCGGGATCGTAAAAAAAGACAAAAGCGCGAGGTGTCAGGTAAAGGTGATGAGTGTCTCAGCATGAATAATGGCATAGAGTTGAATTATGTTAAAGGGTCTACCAGCTCTTTCACGTTTGATTTGTGTAACGTTATTAAGTGTACAGGAGCTAGTAGTAGCTGGAGAGCATATGATGTATGGGTTTGCAATCATCCCATGATATGCTTCCGTAAGGCTGTTTGGGGCCCCTCGTGGGGGAAACACGTTTACACCTATATAACAGATCAGTGGTGTGCTTGGCAAGACGTGGTAGGTTGGACAGGAGTAGGATGGCAGCCAGATGTGCCGCAGGGATTGAAGGGGATAGCCATTCAAAGGGATTATTCTGTTTCCCAGAACCCTGTCACTCTTTCCCTAGGACCGTGGGATACGCTCCCAAAATCTGGGATCCCGGGAGGTATGTTCTATTTGGTAATTAGGGTGGATGTGATAGGGACAGATCCATCAGGGGTAATTAGGGTAAACTTAGTTGAACCAATTATCACTTTAGCCGACCAAACAATAACCTCAGGGACAGTCGCTCAAAAGGAACAGGAACTAAAAGAGAGATTACTTTTGACATCAGATTACACTAGATTGAAGCCGCAGGATTTGATTGAGCGGGCCACCGGTTTCAAGGACAGTAACCTCTGGCTTGATTGGGTGGCTCAAAATGCTAGAGAACAACATGTATCTGACTGTGTTGCCTGTGCGTCAGCTAGGCCACGTTTGTTTACAGAGCCCGCCCCATTGCATTTAGAAGATAAGTGGGGCTATGAGTGTATGTTACAGTTAACCAGAAGTGCAGTGACCACTGGCAACTGTACTTTGTTGTCCAGACTTTTCCCTGCCGTTTCAAAGCAGACAGCAGTGGGACCATTTATGCCAAAACAAGATAACTATACATGTTTTAAGTTCTCTACAGATAATGAAAAGTACAAGGTGGGAGAGATCGACCCAACTTGGTGTGCTGTCACACTCCAGGGACGAACCACCAATAATGTAAGCGACCCAAACACGGTCATTGGAACATGGGCAAGAAGTGGGCTCTATTATTACTGTGGGGAGAGCACTCTGTTGGCTCGTGTTCCTATGGGAAGCGTAGGGACATGTGCAATGGTGCGATTGGGAGCTCCGCTCATGCTTATTGGGAATCAGGTAAAGGCTATTCCACAACATAACACACGTACTTTAGCTGCAAGACGTAAGAGACATATTTTGGCTAAAAGAGGGACCCAGGGTACACATGCTTATGATCCTCGTTTGGACTCGCCGACCTGGATAGACTCCATAGGAGTGCCCAGGGGAGTTCCTAATGAGTACAAGCTGGTAAATCAGGTAGCTGCAGGATTTGAGAGTATATTAATTTGGATAACGCCTAATAAGAATGTTGATCGCATTAACTATGTTCATTACAATCTGCTGAGACTCTCTAACCTAACCAGGGATGCCATGATGGGGTTCGCAGAACAATTGGGTCCAAGTTCGCTGATGGGCGTGCAGAATCGAATGGCCCTTGACATGTTGCTGGCAGAGAAGGGAGGTGTATGTGCCATGTTTGGAGACATGTGCTGCACCTTTATTCCCAATAATACTGCCCCAGATGGCTCAGTAACCCGAGCTCTGGAGGGCCTGAAAACTTTGTCTAAAACTATGCATGAACACTCAGGTATCGAAAACACGCTGGAGTCCTGGATGACATCCGTGTTCGGACGATGGAAAGGTGTGGCGATGTCAGTGATATGCTCCTTGGGTGTATTTTTGGGGATACTGGTCATTGTGGGGTGTTGTATCATTCCTTGTGTCAGAGGATTGTTGGTAAGAGTAATGGCGAGGGTTGTTAACCCTGGCTGGGTTGAGGGCATCTACCAGATGAACTTAGAACCCATAGAGTGGGGCAGGGAGTGATACAACACGAAGTGTGGTGACATTCCTTGTTGGAATGTCAAAAGAGGGAATGTTGGGATTCAGAGATTCTTTTATTGTAACCATATAATCTGCCTTATGATAAATGCATTAATAACATGTTCTACAGTGTTATTTTATCAGTAATATTTCTTATGGGGTTCATAATGCATTGAATATGTTTGTCATTACATTGACCTTTCTATTCACAGGTTGAGTTTATTTTATACACAATGCATAACTGTGCTTGTTTAGAGTTGATGTTCCATCCAAGAGGGTTTTAAGCTTCACTGGTGAGAGTGTCCAGGTGATACATGTTGAGGGAAGATGAGAACAGAGCAGGTTAATTGCATGCATGCTTACAATACACTTATTAATTTAGTGGCAGGCCTGAGCGAAGGCCCAAGTGTCTTCTGCTCTCGTTTTGAGACCTGCGCCAATTCAGTCTACTTAGTGATTGGTGACGAGGGTCAATTATTAGCTTTTAACGATCCCGAAGCTTGAAGTTTATTACCTTAAAAGGCAGGTGTTATAGAAAAGAGAAGTTATATGACTGTTTATAGTTATTAAAATGTATAAGATGCGCTCATGTCTGCCAACAATGTATTTTTGACTTGTATTGACGTGTATGTGTGGGCGTTAATGTTCTATGGTATAAAACCAGTTTTTGATGAATTTTTGTCAGAGGAAGACATATGCAGATGTTGCCTCTCCTGTGTTAATAAACTGATCGTTTGATTGCATTCGTCTGGTGCCTCCGTCGTTTGTTGTCTGGTCTCCAGTTGATCGATCTCGCTTCATCATGTAGCAAACATGATCTTCAACAGGCACACTTCTATTATTCATGATCACAAACACAAAGAACTTGTGCAGCCCTGATATCAGCCCTAATATATGAGTGTGTTTGCCCAAAGATTGAAACAGCATCAACATGACAGCTGTAAGAAATCTTCTCTCAGCCTTGTTTGGCAGAAGATCCCTGCAACAAAGATTGTAGCTGAAAGATGACGTGTGTAAAGTTTGTCTTTGGGAGGGTTGAGGCTGTTTTTAGACCTTTGATAGTTTCCAATCCAGTTCTGAAAGACAGAAATAAACCAAAACAACATCATTAAGATCAGATCATGGAGCTGTTTTCTGCCTTGTTTCTAGCTTCACATTACAAGACTTTACTACAATAAAGATGCTAACATGTATCTGTAGGAACAACATCATTGAATCTATAACAACTGGAGCCAAACCAGTGGCCTCTGCTGGGATCACTGGTGAGCCAACACTTCCTTGTTGGATGCAGATTTCAGGGCTTCCTGTTGCTCCTCCGTTATAACTGTTCTCTCTTCTCAACACATGATGACACAAAGGAATCAGCAGTGACGAAGATGATGCTGAAGCACACATTTCACACATATAACAGAGCAGTCCAGTTACACACACCTCTGCTTGACATTAGGCCTCAAACAAAGACACAAAACACTAACTTGACTCTAAATAGAAGAAACTGGCAGCTTTTTCTGTTCTGTGCTTATTTATATTTGACACACATGCTTCTCTTTGTGCAAACACACATTGCACTATAAGGGTAACCTAGCACACAATGATTGGACAGCACAGTGATGATGCTGGGAGATCCTATCTGAAGCAACACAGAAACACTGAGAACTTTAAACATTGATTATATTGAGATAAGCAGCCGACCCAGTCTAGATAAAGGCGAGCAGCTGGGACCGCTGCTGCACCAAAAACAGGTTTCAGTGTTTCCATGTGTGTGTGTGTGATGTCTTTACTTATACTGGTCAATAGACTTTAGTCAACACATTATTGAAAGGTGTTATACATGAAATAAAAACAGTGTTTCATCTTTATTCCTCTGAAGCAGCTGCATTATAACCAATCTGCTCCTTTGTGGCCTTTAAAACAGCTTAAATAACTGTTGTTATATTTGTTGCAGTTTCTGCTCCTCTTGGACAGACGACTCTTGAAAAGACATTTTTGAATTTCAATGTGACTTTAACTGGATAAATATGGGATATATAAACGTCCCTCTGCAACAAACTGATTCCAGCTTCTACCTCATGATAGGAATGTTTTTGTGGCTCAAGATGACCTGATATCTTTCATGATGGATACATTTGACACATGTTTCACATATTATAGACCAACAAGTTATTCATAGCAGTTTAAATACGGGGAGTCACTTTTGGGCCCAGCAGATAAAACAGAGCCAATATTTCCTTCTTTATTTAAGTGACGTGTGTCACAGATGTGACCTAGTAAAGTGTAACTGAACATTAGTAACGTTATTAACACTCTCAGCTCGTCCTTGTTCCAGACCTGAAGATCCTCTTCTTTCATTCAGCAGCAGCTTCAGGTCTCTGATGGTCCAGGGCTTGTTGTTGGGAAACAGCCCTGCTGGGATGATGGTGTCCTCACAGAAACAGTCAGTGATGCTGTTGATCTCCATCACAGAGCACGTCCCAGTCTGCAGTCTCAGTCCTGCAGGGCCTCGCTGGCTTCCTGACTCCACCCAGTCAACAACAGGAAGTGTTTGCAGGAACAAACTGAGGCTGTGGTCAAACAGGAGTTTTATCTCCTGGCTCTGACTCTCACTGTGGCCCCGCTGCTGTGTCAACATGTGTTTGTGCTAAACAATGATGGAAAGTGTTATAAATGACTTGTTGGCCTCTGATCTGTCACAAACAGCTGAAACGTGTCTCTCATGAGTCACATGAAGGTTTCTGACAGAAAGGACAAAAAGTAGCTGCAGTCAGTTTGTGTCATTTTATATTTATTCATCTGGGAGAAAAATCTGAGGGACATTAAAATGTGTTTTTCAACACAGACAAGAACATAAATATAACAGAGCAGGTAAATGAACATATTTCAAGTAAACAGCTGGACTGATCAGGTCCAAACACAGAGTGATCAACAAACAGCTGTCATATCTTTATATATAAGCTCTTTATAAATCCTGTTCACTGCAGTCTGTTTACTAATAATGTCAAACTGTTAGAAACAGAAACATCAGAATCGTCTTTGTTCACATAAACCTGTCTGGGATCCTTTGTTGTTCTTTTGATGCAGAGTTACATTATAAATATAAAGAGTTATTTCAGAGTCTCATCAGTTTTCCTGCATGTCTTTATTGAACACATCAGCAGGGCTGAAGCTCTCATGTTAAACACACACTGATCTATGGACACGTTCATGTGTTTCTAACAGAACCAGGCTGTTATCAGCCTGCACTAACATGATGTCACACACACTGAATGTAACAGTGACAGTTTACATCATCACACAATCAGCTGTGATTGTTTCACTGTCATCAAACTAGTCAACAGGAAGTAGAATCAATAGAAACCAATCATTTACTGACAGCATGTCTGATTGAAATCAGTGCAGATTATGTATGAAGTATAACTGCACACAGTAACTGTGTTACAATAAGGACTTAACAGCGCCCTCTGCTGGAGTGTTTCAGTACTGCGTTAACTAGAATACACCACCTCCTCCTCCTCCTCACACCACCTGCTACAGCTCTACTCTTCTATGACTATAGTCATCCACAGCACTGATGTGAGGTCACATGGTTCATATGTAAGGAGCACAGAGACGTCCTAGCAGCTGACCTCAGGTCAGTTTAATGACTGTGAGCAGCAGCTGTGTTATTGTCACTGTGACAGGGAGACACTCTCAGACACAGCGCTCATGTCAGCTTGTTCTCATGCAGGAGGATCAGGAGCTCCATGTTTGTCTTCATGTTTGAATCATGATGTGTTTGTGCCATCAGAGTCTGTCATGAGTACTCAGGGTTTCACAGCAGCTCTTCTGGATGCTGACGAGGACTCCAACCTCATGTTTCACCTCTCTGAGCTTCTGATGTCTGTGAACACTCGTGTTTCTTCTCTGGGCTCATCTGGACAAAAACACCTTTCTGTGTTTGGCTCCAGCCTCATTGTGACTGACAGGAAGTGTGTTATCCATGAGCTGCACTTCTTTGTTTCCTGCTGTGTTTCCTGTCTGTGGACAAACACGAGTGTTTCAGCTGAGGACTTGGTTCCTTCCACCTGTCCATACAGGACATCACGCTGTCTTTTCTCTTTAAATGCAGCTCCAGGTCCTTCCACGTGCTGCTCTGTATTTGTGCAGTTTGTAGTCTGTCCTGGGAAACGTAGCACACATGGTGTTCTTCTGGTGTTTCCTCCTTTCACTGAGTGTGAAACACTGACGCTGTGCTGTTGTTCACAGAGGGGAGCTGATTCTAGCTGCAGCTGGACTCTGTCATCTAACTGAATGTGTTGGTGCTGATCACGGGGCTCTGAGGGGGGAGCAGCAGGAGGACTCTGGATACTGACGTCAGTGTATCTGTGGAAGCTCACACAGCGTGTCTCTGTCATTCAATATTGTGCTATATATTGTATCTATGCAAAGATGAACAGACTGTGTATTCACTGGTCTCTGTGCTGCTGACTGCTTTGCTGCAGCTCTGATGTCATCATCACTCCCTCCTCCACCCTCAGCAGTCCCAGCAGGACCCCACCCTCACTCTACACCTGAGCCATAGACCACACCCTCCACCTCAATATACACCACAGTTTTCTCTGCTATGGAAATGAGATCAGGAGGAAATCATTATTATTATTATTTAATAAATGCTCACATTAATGTGGGCTTATTTGTTTCATATTAGAAACATTAGTCGAGTGTTTTTAGTATAAAATGGTGAAAGTCCCTCTTTTTGCTCCTCCCCTCACCTGTGGATGGGCGGTGCTGTTACCGTGGTGACAGCTGTGAGCTTGGATGTGTTTCAGTCCTGCCTGGTTATCACTGCAGGAATCTTTACTTTCACATTTATTACAGGTAATAACTCTGATTTTTCTGTGTATTATGAACTAAATGTATCCTGATACACACAGAGATGGATGAGCAGAGGTCACATGATGAAAGAACAAACATGGAGTCTTTGATTTATTTAGATATTTATTGATGAATGCAAACAAACCCTGACACTGAACCATCGTCGAGCAGAACAAACCTGATCACATGACCTGCTGACCCAAACAGTGAAAAGCTCCATGGCAACAACAACAAACAGCCTCACATATGTTAACAGAGGCTGTTAGAAGCACAGAGTCTTTACAGTCTTTCTCCTGTTTGTACACAGATCTCTGCACATCTTCATCACAGTTACTCACAGACGTGCAGAGTGTGTGGATATCAAAGCTAAGTTTCCACCATGTTTGTAGTCTGTACTGGGACTCATGGAGCATCTCTCTATGAGCACTCAGTGCTTTAAACAGTGAGTCCCAGTTTAACCAGCAGCCTTCACACCACACATCACACAGACATGGAAACTTCAAACCCTCAGACTGAAGACACCATCATAAATAAATAGATTGTGATGAAGATGAAGAACTGGACCAGTTTGCTGTGGTTTCTTCTGTTCCTGTCAGAAATAAGAGTCTGGCAGCACTTTGCTCTCCTTCCACATGTTTAAGGAGGAAGTGAAGAAGAGGGAGTGAGTCGTCTTCCTCTGTGGGCCCAACATCAGGCAGCAGCCACGTATTTCTAAAAACCCAACAGACTGCTTCAGAAACACTGAGTCGAGGTGACCAGAGTCATGTGACCAGTGAGGTCTGAAGCTGCTTCAGGACCACTGTAGCTAAACAATGCTAACACGTGTGACTGAATTGGAGCAAACAGCTACTGAAGTTACATTGATCCCAGACAGTCGGCTACATCACTGGCAGCCTCTGGCGTTTCCTCACAGGAGGCTCGGCTGCCAATCAAACAACTAACTAACCAACATGTGGATCATATGATTGTTGGGTTTTTCTCTGTACCTGTGAAGCGCATTGATGCGACTTTTGTTGTGATTTGGCGCTATATAAATAAAATTGAATTGAAATTGAACATGTGGATCCTGGAATAATGGGAGCTTCCATCTTTAAAGGACTGAAGAGGAAGAAGTTTACAAGGAATCATTTAGAAGAGTTTCAAACATCAACTGATTGAATCCATGAATGTGAAACGTGTTTGTGAGTGAAAGAGACAGACATGTACAGACTGAACTATCTGTTCAACAGTCAGAGTGTTTCTCTAACAGGAGACACTCTTTACACTCAGCACAGGGACACTGAGGAACCAGGAAAGCAGAACATAAACCCAGGATAAAGAGTTTGAGTGAATGTGGTGTTGAAGGTGTGGAGGTGGATCAGAGTGTCAGAGGAGACTCTGTAGAAGGACAGAGTGCCAGCAGGACAGTCCACATACACTGCTGCTCTGTTAGAGACAGAGGAGGAGGAGGAGGAGGAGGAGGAGGAGGAGATGGATGTTTCTCTGTTATTGTGCCTGACAGACTGAATATCATGATCAGAGCACCACAGACTCCAGGACTGATCATTGTGTCCAAACAAACGGTCATCAAGGCTTCCTTTCCTTCTGATGCTTCTGTAACTCACTGATATACAAATGTTTCCTCTCCATTCGACCTCCCAGTAACAGCGACCAGTCAGACCATTTCTACACAGCAGCTGTTCATAAAGATCAAATCTGTCTGGATGATCACAATATGACTGAACCTCCTCCACATGTGTCACCTTCCTGTTGTTGTCAGACAGTTGGAGGTTTGTGTGTACTGTGTTTGTGTCGATTGTGAGTTGACAGGAATCTGATGGAGAGAACAAACACAATGCAACTGCAGTTATTGATCCATCATCTGTTCATTGATTGACACTTTGATGATGACTCCTGACATGATGAAGATGGTTGAATGTGTGCTGCTTTGTTTTCATGAATCCCATTAAAAACACACTTACACTTCCTCAGACCTGGTCTCAACCATCGGACTCCAGCAGGCTCCACCCTGAAAGGAGGAGGGGTCAGAGCAGCACAGTCAGCATGCACACATGGACATTACATGGCTCTCATACACACACTGTTACACACTGAGGATGGCTCAAAGCTCGGCTCCACTGTTTTATTCAAAGCAATCTACATTTATTTATCAGCACATTTAAAAACAGGTTGAGCCAAAGTGCTGCACAGAGTAGAGATAAAATAGGAAACATACACAATAATTACTATAAAAGAGTCTTCATAATTGAAAGCCTGAGCGTACAAATGTGTTTCCAACCGGGTTTTAAAAATATCGAGTGTTGGCGAAGACCTTATGTTCCAGAGTTTGGGTGTAGCGATTGCAAAAACTCGGTCACCTCTGTTTTTCACTCTAGTTTTGGGGAAAGTCCGCCCTGAATTTAGCTAAGACCAGCCCTGAATTTGTGTATTTCCCATGTATCGTACAATGTCAGGTTGACCCTCAACTTCATAATATGTACCTAATGTAGTCTTTGTAAATAACTTAAACATGCTGCATGTAACACACTGTCAAGCCACCGAGTTTATTTATTTATTTATTTTGCTATCAGATTGTAAAACAAAAGGACTAAGAAAAAGGTTTTTTTTTCCTTTTTGTTGACTAAATAATATCAGTGCACTTTATTGTAACAAGTCCTTTTTTTTTCTTCAATAAATATATAATTAAAAAAAAAAACATACTCCCTGCCTCTCAGATACAACAGCCTTTAAAGTTATCAAGGATTATCGGAAATAGACTGTGTAACGTGGTTTCAGACTGAATGGAGCACTGGAGGACTTGTATTGAAGGAACAGGAAGCAAAGATGGTAATAAAAATAAAACGTTTTTAAAAAAAAAAAGTTCTGGGGAAAGTCAGAAGCAACTTATCTGCAAACCTGAGGGCTCTACTTGGATTATTTTTTGTTAAAAAGTCAGAGAGACAAAATTGAGCCATCCATTCAGAGATTTAAAGACAAAAAACAAAATCTTGAAGTTGATTCTACGACGTGCTGGTAACCCGTGTAAACGTGCCAGGATTGGGGAGATATGATCAAACGCAAACCATGATTTAATGTCATCAAGACAGTCAAGTAAAACTTTAAAGGAGTCTGCAGAGTTCTTTTTAAGGGGAAAACAGATTTGAGAATTGTCAGCGTAACAGTGGAACAAGATTCCATGTTTTCTAAAAATAGAAGATTTTGCAGGACACCCTCCCTTGCTCATCTCCCATCCGGACGTCTGTAATGCTTAAAGTGTTGTATGGAATAATAAGAATTGCATGGAATAAAGAGATTGTTGATTGAGCATTTATACACCGAGTGTTGTTCTTCCTTCAGCCCAAAGATCAAAGAATTGGGACATTTAACAATGTAGAGCTTTAAAACCAGACTGAAATGATTCTAAGATGGCATTAGTCTCTAGAAAGGCTAGAAGATGGAGAAAGGCAACTTTTTCTAAAATTTTACACAAAAAAGAGAGTTTAGAGATTGGTCTAAAATTTGAAAGAACAGTTGCGTCAAGGTTAGGTTTTTTTTAAAGAAGTGGGTGGACTATAGCATGTTTAAGAGCATGGGGAACAGTTCCAGTTTCCCTTGCGTTATAACACTGTTATAGGTAATGCTAAATAGGTTGCCATTAGCGGCTACTTCTAAATAGGGGTGAATAATTATTAGCAGCTAATGCTAATACCATTTTCCCTTTCTTTATAACAATGTGAGCAGTTAGTGCCAAGTAGGCTGCCATTAGTGGCTAATTCCAATTTTAGGTGAATAAGCACTGGCAGCTGATGCTAATACCATATATCCTTGCTTTTTAATAATGTAAGCAGCTATATCTGAGTAGGCTACCATTATTAGCTAAAGCTAATTTGAAATGAATTAGCGTTATCCAATAATGCTAACACTGTTTTCCTTCCAATTTTACCAATGTGAGTAGCTAATGCTAATAGTCTTTCCCTTGCGGTATAATGATGTAAGTAGTTAAAGTTAAGTAGTCCGCCCTTAGTGGCTAATTCCAATCTTAGGGGAATAAGCATAGCAGCTAATGCTCATACTAATACTAATTTGAGGTGAAATAGCATTATCTGCTAATTCTAATACTGTTTTATCTTACTTTTTAACAATGCAAGTAGCTGCTGCTAATACTCTTTTCTCTTGCGTTATAACCAGTGTTGGACAAGTTACTTTGAAAAAATAATTAATTATAGTTACTAGTTACTTCTTCAAAAAAGTAACTGAGTTAGTAACTGAGTTACAAGATTCTAAAAATAATTAATTACTTGAAAAGTAACTATTGCATTACTTTAAAATTAAATGTTTAACCCCCTGGGGTCCAGAGTATAATATATGCACAAGTTTTGCAAACAACAAAGTTACTTGCAGTCATCATTTTTCCACCAACACGGAAGGGCTGTTTTTTTGTTTGTTTGGTTTTTTTTTGGTCATAAGCAGAGAGTGCTTGCTAGCACTGTCCTTAGACAGTAAACATGATGAAAATATTCAGAAAAAAAACACATTTATATATTGTTTATCATGACTGGTTTTATGTGGGCTATCAACACAGTTTAAAAGCAGTATATATCACCTTGTTGCTTTGTCATCTTAAAGTGGTTATGGGATTGGCTTACCACGACTACTTTATTCTTCTTCAGTCAAACAGCAGCACTCATGCAATTGTTTTGCCCCCTAGCTCGAGGTGTTGTGCCAAAAAGTGATCATCTGGCTGAAAGTTATTGCCATACACGGGAGCGCACGCAGCTGCTTAAATCCGCAGTGCACAGATTACTTATGTAGACAGCTACTTCCGTGCAACTGATATAAGATGCGGTAAGGTGAACACAGTTTTAACCGCCTGTTCGTTGAAAAATAGTAATGCGACCGCATCGCATTTTCTTGTTAGTAACGGCGTTGTAATTAGTTAGATTACTCGCTACTGAAAAAAGTAATGCCGTAAGTAATGCCGTTACTTGTAACACTGTTATTCCCATCACTGGTTATAACAATGTGAGGAGTTAATGCTAAGTAGGCTGCCATTAGTGGCTAATGCTAACTTAAGTTGAATAAGCATTGGCAGCCAATGCTAATACAATATTTTCTTGCTATATAAAAATGTGAGCAGCTAATACCAAGTAGGCTGCCGTTGTTAGCTAATGCTAATTTGATGTGAATTCAAACTATTAGCAGCTAATGTCAATAACGTTTTCCCCTGCTTTATAACACTGTAAGTAGTTTTTTCTAAGTAGGCTGCCGTTAGCAGCTAATGCTAATTTGATGTTGAATACATTTATCAGCTAATGCTAACACTGTTTTCCCTTGCTTTTTAACAATGTGAATACCTAAAATGACAAAATGTTGTCTCTTTCCAAATATTTATGGACCTAACTGTAGGTCTACTTTTAATGAAACTCTCAATTCAATTCAATTTAATTTTATTCATATAGCGCCAAATCACAACAAAAGTCGCCTCAAGGCGCTTTATATTGTACAGTAGATACAGAGAAAAACCCAACAATCACATGACCCCCTATGAGCAAGCACTTTGGCGACAGTGGGAAGGAAGAACTCCCTTTTAACAGGAAGCAACCTCCGGCAGAACCAGGCTCAGGGAGGGGCAGCCATCTGCTGTGACCGGTTGGGGTGAGAGAAGGAAAACAGGATAAAGACATGCTGTGGAAGAGAGAAAGAGATTAATAACAGGTATAATTCAATGCAGAGAGGTCTATTAACACATAGTGAGTGAGAAAGGTGACTGGAAAGGAAAAACTCAATGCATCATGGGAATCCCCAGCAGCCTACGTCTATTGCAGCATAACTAAGAGAGGATTCAGGGTCACCTGGTCCAGCCATAACTATATGCTTTAGCAAAAAGAAAAGTTTTAAGCCTAATCTTGAAAGTAGAGATAGTATCTGTCTCCCGAATCCAAACTGGAAGCTGGTTCCACAGAAGAGGGGCCTGCAGCACAGTACCTGTAATACCTACAGCATGTTCTAATCGCTCTAATAGGATATTATGGTCAACAGTGTCGAACGCTGCACTAAGGTCTAGCAGGACAAGAACAGAGATGAGTCCACTGTCAGAGGCCATAAGAAGATCATTTGTAACCTTCACTTAAGCTGTTTCTGTGCTGTGATGAGCTCTGAAACCTGACTGAAACTCTTCAAATAAGCCATTCCTCTGCAGATGAGCAGTTAGCTGATTGACAACTACTCTTTCAAGGATTTTTGATATGAAAGGAAGGTTGGAGAAGGTTGACCTATAATTAGCTAAGACTGCTGGGTCTATAGATGGCTTTTTAAGTAAAGGTTCAACTACAGCCACCTTGAGGGCCTGTGGTACATAACCGATTATTAGAGATAGGTTGATCATATTTAAGATTGAAGCATTAATTAATGGCAGGACTTCTTTGAGCAGTTTTGTAGGAATGGGGTCTAAGACACGCTGATGGTTTGGAGGAAGTAATTATTGAAGCAGATAAGCTAATCAGAAACACCACTGTGTTTGAGCAGGAACAGGAAGTGATACTGTATGGCAGAGAGAGCGAACACCAAGTGACTCACAACATGACTTATCAGTTATCATAAATGTTCCTGCAGACATGCTCCTTGGAGACCCCCTACATAAATATCCATGTACTATCCAGCTAGACTAGTGTGTCTGTCCCTGAAAATATTCCTGTATGCGTGATTGTTCATGTCTCATCTGCAGGAAACAAACAGGAAGTGAGTAAAGGACACAGGAAATGTTTCCAGCTCTTCTTCCTCGATCAGACATTCTCTCCATACCTGAGAGTGTCCAGTCTCCAGCCTGGATCCTTCAGTCCAGCCGACAGCAGCTTCATTCCTGAGTCTCCTGGATGATTGTAGCTCAGGTCCAGCTCTCTCAGATGGGAGGGGTTGGAGCTCAGAGCTGAGGCCAAAAAAGTAAAGCCTTCAACTGTGATCAGACAGCCTGACAGACTGCAGACACACAAAACAACAATCCATCTGTCAACAATCATTTTCTGTTTGCCAGATGAAGCTGATCTTCAAAGTAGAGAGGGTGTCTGTCTCCTGAACTCAAACTGGAAGCTGCTTCCACACCAAGTCATTAGAGTAGTAAGTAAAGTCATGAATTCAATATTTGTGTCACATTTTAGTGGAAATTTGTACTATCCAAAAGTTATTTCTAAATCTGATATTAAACAGTTTAAATGGTGTTAAAAGCTGTAAAGAAAACAGAAAGAGTCAATAAAAGCCTCTTTAGAGGGTCACCAGTTTAAAACTCAGACATTTAAACTGGTGATTCTCCTTCTCTGCCCCATTTCCTCTCTAGACCTCCTGTTCCTAGGAGGGAATTGATTGGTGAATGTCCTTTTAGCCTTTCTTTAGTTCTTTGGGTGCTAATCAAAGAGGAAAACACACTATTCATGTGACGTGACATAAGGAGCGCTCTGATTGGTTGGGATTGACAAACTATGGTGCTGTTTGCAAGCTTAGCTTTGCAGTGCCAAGAAGATCTCTTAAATAGGGACGAAATGCTCCACACTGATGTTTCCACACTTTGGAGCTTCTGAAGTGCAGCTGTTTGGAAACGCTGCTCCAATACGTGGTTCAAACACTCAGACCATGTGACCTTAGCTGCCACAGGTGGCATACCTGCTGCTTCCAGGCATTGCCAGGCTCAGGAATTCCCATTTTTGATTGGCTGGTCTTTTGGACTGGGCCTTGTAATGACTGAATGAAGCTTTTTTAGCACTGCTTCAGTTTATTCCACACACATTCAGTCCTATCAGCAGAGAGAGAGCCACACGCTGTGTGTAACATCATTAGGAGATCTCAGTAAAAACACCACCTCTGCTTCAAGGACTAAATCAAACAGGCACCAGTTTTCAGCTCTGTCTGCACTCTACTTTTTTCTACTGTAAACAGAAAATATTATTTACTGCATTCAGGGATATTATCCTCACTGTCAGCCGTTACTCACACACTGCGTGTAGAAATAAAGAAAATATTGATCCTAGAAAAAGGAAAGCTAGAAAAACACATTGATTGATTCCAGGCTCTATTTTCCTTTTTGATTTCCACACTTCTATTGTGAGTCTGTCAAATCCAACAGGACTTGGGCAGGTTCACTACGAGCTAAACTCCAGACTGACAGTGAAACATCAGGCCAGTGTTAGAAGATAAAGTTCAGGAAAGTTTCTTCATTGTTCAGAAGATGTTCAGCAGAGGACACTTAAAGATGTGCATGAAATGAATAGAATAGAATAGAATAGAATTCAACTTTATTGTCATTGCACATGTCACAGGTACAGGGCAACGAAATGCAGTTTGCATCCATCCAGAAAGTGCTTTAGCCGTGATATAGATATATTACAATATATATTAGCAATAATATAGATGTGTAAGTATGTTACAGAAATGGGTCTATTATGGTATGTTATAATGTACACAGTGTGAAGTATGTTATGAATATTCTATAACTATAAGTATGTACAGGCTGTAGTGAGTACAAGCTATGTACAGGCTATGAACAGGATATAAATATGAAATAAAAACTATACAGAAATCTGAGATATACAGTTATACAAAAATGTGAACTACGAAAGTTATAAACAGTTGTATGATTAAAAATTATATGTACAGAATTATTATTTACACAGAACTGTACAGTAATGGTAAAGTGCTAGTGGTTGTGGGTGTGTGTATGTTCAGTCCATGAGTTTAACGTGGGTCAGATGTCAGGAGGCAGAGTTCAGGAGTCTGACAGCTGTGGGGAAGAAGCTGTTCCGGTACCTGGTGGTCTTAGTCCGGAGGCTCCTGTAGCGCCTCCCAGAGGGCAGGAGGGTGAAGAGTCCATGTGATGGGTGACTGGGGTCTCTGATGATTTTCCCAGCCCTTTTCAGACACCGCTTCCTGTAGATGTCCTTTATGGCAGGAAGTGGTGCTCGGCGATGCGCTGGGCAGTTTTCACGACCCTCTGCAACGCCTTCCGGTCCGAGGCAGAGCAGTTCCGTACCAGACTGTTATACAGTTGGTCAGGATGCTCTCGATGGTGCAGCGGTAGAAGTTCACCAGGATGTCTGAGGACAGGTGGTTCTTCCTCAGAGTCCTCAAGAAGAAGAGGCGCTGGTGAGCCTTCTTGACCAGCTTGGAGCAGTTGGTTGTCCAGGTGAGATCCTCGGAGATGTGGACTCCCAGGAACTTGAAGCTGCTCACACGCTCCACAGCCGTCCCCTTAATGTGGATGGGTGGATGTGGGTCAGCATTCCTCCTGTAGTCCACGATGAGCTCCTTGGTCTTCTCAGTGTTAAGCAGCAGGTTGTTTGTGTCGCACCACTCAGCCAGACAATCCACCTCCTCCTGTAGGCGGTCTCATCGTTGTCGCTGATGAGGCCAATCACCGTGGTGTCATCTGCAAACTTAATGATGGTGTTAGAACCATCAGCAGGTCTGCAGTCGTGGGTGAAGAGGGAGTAGAGGAAAGGGCTCATCACACAGCCTTGTGGTACACGGTGTTCATTGTGATTGTTGATGAGCAGCGGTTATCCAGTCGGACATGTTGGGGGCGGTTGGTCAGGAAGTCCAGTAACCATTTGCAGATGAGGGAACTGATGCCCAGGTCTGTCAGTTTCCTGATGAGTTGTGAGGGTGGATTGTATTGAATGCTGAACTGAAGTCTATAAACAGCATTCTGGCGTAGGTGTTGTTGTTGTCCAGGTGTGAGAGGACAGAGTGCAGTGCGATGGAGACTGCATCCTCTGTGCTCCTGTTCTGGCGGTATGCGAATTGGTGGGGGTCCAGGGTGGGGGAGACAGGATTTGAAGTGTGCTAAGACCAGCTGCTCTAAGCACTTAGTGATGATGGGGTGAGTGCTACTGGGCGGTAGTCATTGAGGCTAGATGGGTTGGAGTTTTTGGGTATGGGGACGATGGAGGTGGATTTGAAGCAGGCCGGTACCACAGCGTGGGCCAAGGACAGATTGAATATGTCTGTGAGCACTCCTGCAAGCTCCCAGAACACGCTCTGAGAACACGCCTGGGATGCCATCGGGACCTGCAGCCTTGTGGACATTGATCCTGCTCAGCACCGCTCCTACATCAGTGGGGGAGAGAGTCAGAGGTTGGTGGTCTGGCGTCATGTCTGTTATGGTTGTGGTTGTGGGGTTCCCTCGCTCAAAACGAGCATAAAAGTTGTTGAGCTCGTTGAGGAAGGAGACATCAGAGGATGCGGGGAGGGTTTGGTGGTCCTGTAGTCTGTAATGGTCTGGAGTCCTTGCCACATGCGTCGGGGTTGGAGTTGGAGAAGTGTTCTTCTACCTTCTTTTTGTAATGGTGTTTGGCTTTTTTGATGCCCTTCTTTAGATTAGCCCTGGCTGTACTGTAGGCGTGTGCATCTCCTGACCTAAAAGCAGTGTTGCGGGCCTTCAGGAGGAGACGAACATCCCGGTTCATCCAAGGCTTCTGGTTGGGGTACATGGTGATCCGTTTCTGGGTGGTGACACTGTCTGTGGTTTCGGAGATGTAATCCAGTACAGATGAGGCGTACTGGTCCAGGTCTGTGTTGGTGAACATATTCCAGTCTGTGTTTTTAAATCTGTCCTGGAGCACTGCATCTGTCCCCTCTGGCCACACCTTAATTGTCCTCACAGCAGGTTTCACACGTTGGATGAGTGGTGAATACCTAGGTGTGAGGAACAGGGAGAGATGGTCCGAAATGGATGCTTATGATTGGTCAGAATGAGCATGTGAAAATGGGACAAATGTTCACTTTGTATAAAGAAGGAAAACACATTTAGTCTTTTCATGGAGATCTATCTTTTTAAAAGTGATTCCAAATCAAAGCTAACGCCATGCCAGCTTGTAGCTTTGATCGACAGTATGTAGAACAGGCTTGACACAAACTCCCAGAAAACCTCAAAATCAACATAATGCTTCCAAAGTTTCACGGCTGGGAGCAAAATATGAGGCCAAGAAACAGCTGTAAACCTGTGTGCTTATTACAGTAAACACAGCAGTCTGTTCTGTTTGACTGTATTTATTGTGTGTCTGTAGTTGTGTTATGAACTGTGCTGGGCTCGTCTGTGTCCCCGTTTCACAGAACAGCATCTTCAAGATGGCACAAATGCTTTGAATGTTTCAGTTTGACAAAGCCTGGCTTTGCCCATCGTTGCTTTTAAAACAGTGTTTGTGCTGCCAAGGACATCTTGTATTGGTCTCATGTCATGAATGGGAGTGTTTCAGGAGGCAGACTGAACCTTTCATGAGTTTGGTGTCTTAACTGAGGAATAAAAGGACACGAGGAAAAAAACTAAAGAGAATCTAAAAGAGGCTGGCAGCACATGAGGAGGAGAAACTGACACTGACATAAAGACTGAGGGAAGGACAGAGCCATTTAGACACCTGAGGTCATCACAGGAGGGTCATGTGACACAGCTGAAACTCATCTAGACAACGTCGGACACCAGAGACCATACTTACCAAAGTAAAACAGGTTATAATGAACAACCATGAGTGGAACGGTGGAGTGAACTGAGCAGCAGGAGGGAGGGCGTTTCTCCAAAACATGTGTCCATCACAATTATGGACAGTCGTGTATAATAAGTAGACTTGTTCAGATTTGTCCAACACTTTTTTCTGTCAGTGTTTCACAGAATATCATCAAAGAGTCATGATAGTGACCATTAGTGTCACTGTGGAGATGCTTATTCCAGCATCACTGACTTCATGCTTCCAGTTTCTATCACTAAGGACTACATGTAGTGATGCTGCTGTTAGCCATGTTAGCATGTTAGCTCCAACAGGTGGTCAGTGTGAGAGCAGAAAATGATATCAGTGACATCCAAACAAGGAAGGACGAGACTGTTGAAGGCAGCGGGCTGTGACTGCTGTGAACAGTGTTCTCACACTATTTTCTCCCTGTGTCAACATACATGAGGCTGTTTCAGCTGCAACACACCACAAACACCTTTATACAACTAAATGTACTGAGAGCACACTGCTGTGGTTGCTGTGGTAACCATCCATATATTCAGCTGTTTGTGGTCGAGTCTGCTTCCTCATCCTTGGGGAAAAACCCTCAAAGTTTGATGTGTTTTTGACTTGAAGCTTTTTATGATTTGGTTTTATTTGTTGTATTACACTCGTGAAACAAAGCTAGAAGCCACTGTGGTACAGTGGGGGACTCAAACCCAGGGCCCAACCTGCTCCAACAACGGCCACAGTCAGAAGGATTTTATTAAGTCTCATTTTCTGTTCATTAGGAAACAATCAATAATGAAGAGCACATGTTTATAGAGGCAATTTCAGACCAATGATAGTAGTCCATTCACACTGACCTCCACCTTTTTAAATGTGAGTAAACACATCATGGTTCTGGTGCCGATGTGGTATCTGGGACAGGTGATGATGATGATTTTGAATTCAGTCTGAGATTTGATTACACTGAACCTGCACTGCTTTCTCCTGTTTATGACACATTTATACCCAAAGTCTCAGCTGGAGAAAAAGAACAAGGAAAAACACATTTGTTGAGAGAATTGTTAAAAAATGTGGTGAGTGTGTTGTAATTGTTAAACACGGAACTGTCACGATCCTGGGTCCTTTTGACCCAGCGTTTTGTGTGTTCTATTACTGTGATTTTGGTTCTGTTCTTCCTCTGTTTAGTGTTTATTCTGTTCTGCCCATGTATTCCTTTGTTTAGTCTGCGTTTCTTAGTCTGTGTCCTTGCATGTTTAAGTTCCTGTTTTATTGTGAAGGTCTGCTTCTTATGTGAGTGTGTTCTGTTTACGTTTCCCCTGCTTCGTCAGCTGTGATGTCTTCCAGGTGTGTTCCCCTCCTGTTTCCCATCCCCTGATTCCTGGCGTGTGTATTTATAGTGTGTGTTACCTCGTCCTCGTTGCTGGTTCGTCTGTGTTGTTCACCTCGGTCTCCCTGCGTCTTTCCGTCCGTCCTCCCTGCATCTTCGTTCTGGTTTGTTTTGTTAGCTCTGCCCAGTTTAGGTTCCAGTTTCATGTTCCCGCTGTTTGTATTTTCTTTTGTTTAATAAATACTCACCTGCACCAGAGCTGCCGCATTTTGGGTCCTATCTTCTACCCCACACGTCTGCCATACAGGACGTGACAGTACGAACCAGTCACCACGGACCCAGCGGCAGTAAATCCGTCTGAGGAGCTCCGGGACGACATTACATATGATGTGGAGATTCTCCTCAGGCTGTGGCTAGAGAACCCTCCGGAGGAGCTTCACCGTGCTGTTGAAAGCCGGCTCCAATGGCTCTTTTCCGGCCTGCCATGGCTTCTGGAATCACTTCCCCCGACCATGCAGGCCTTTCTCCACAACTCACCACACCTTCTCTCAGCCACTTCTCAGCGTCACCTGTAGTTCAGGCTCCAGCGTCACCTGTAGTTCAGGCTCCAGCGCCTCCAGCGTCACCTGTAGTTCAGGCTCCAGCGCCTCCAGCGTCACCTGTAGTTCAGGCTCCAGGCCACCAGCGTCAGCTGTAGTTCATGCTCCTGTGTCACCGCTACCCGTAGCTCAGGCTCCTGTGTCACTGCTACCCATAGCTCAGGCTCCAGTGTTACCAGTTTCACTCATTCACTTCATGCAGGGAGAAAATCTAATTTCCAATCAGGGAGTTTCTCGCGCTTTAGCTGCTTCAGGCACAGTTTTGCACTCCAGGGCCTCCCCAGAAGCTAGGTTTCAGTCCCTAGCTGTTTGTGGACCCCTGAAGATTAAACAGCCCTCAGAGAACTACTCCATGTCAGCGCTGTCTGGGCAGAGCCAGTGTTTAATAAATACTCACCTGCACCAGAGCTGCCACATTTTGGGTCCTATCTTCTACCCCACACGCCTGCCACACCGGACGTGACAGAAACTATGATTTATATGTGTTTGACTGATGTTAACACAGCTACACAAACACCTGAAACTGATCAAATACAACCCAACATATTAAACATAACTATGTTCCAGTCGCCACAACTTATATAACCTATACTGAGGGTTCATTATGCTCAGTGTCTCAATACTGGCATGTTGAATAGAAACAAAGATAAATATGTTGAAGTTAACCACTATAATGAATCAAAAAATAGATTAACAGTGATACTAATAACAGCCTCAATTAGTGTTGTTGAAGAAGTCGGTCTGAGGAACGTTCTTAGGATCAACAAATGACAGAATGTATGAGCCTCCCTCAAGACACACCATCACAAGAAGAAAACATGAGCTGTAGAAAAAGGAGAGTGCCAAGAAAGCCACCGCATTACAACATGCACCAGCTGGTCTCTCTGGAGACTGCTGGACGTGGCTGGGTAACCATGGTTACCTGGGAGTTACAGTACATGATATTAATGAAGAGTGGGAGCTGCGGTCACATGCTCTGACTGTAATGAACACAGAGACATTTGATTGAAATGTGCAGAACATTTGATTCATGTTGCACAGCAGTAGGACATTTGAAATAAAGTCAGCACACTCAATACAGATAGTGCAAGAAATATGATGGCTGCTGCCAGACGTCTGCCTTTGAACACATCCCTACATGTTTGTGTATATAAGTAAATGAATGGTCAACAGAAACAACAGAAACAATAATCAAAGATTCAAATGAGAAGGTCTGTGACTGAACTTCTGGGAGGAGAAAAGTTGGTTTCATGCTCTGTGATTCTGTGTTTTGTCATCTCTCTCAGGTGATGGAGAGCTCAGATGATGACTCCGCCTATGTGGTCAAATTCAGGTCTACATTCAGAACAGACCAGGAGACACGCAAACAAAATGCCAACATTGTATATTTGAAAACTGCTGCTGCACTGGAGCCAGATTCAAGGAGCTCAAGTGTTTGCCCAGATCTGAGAGGCTGAAGTTTGGGCCTCAGTCACCAACTTACTGAAGGAACAGAGGGTTGTTGGAGGGAAACCTGTGGAAGCAACAACATCCGAGCCACCAGAGAAAAAGTTGGCCTTATTGGCTGCTTCATCAGAGTGGGATTGTGAACAGGAGGAAGACTCAGCTGAGAACAGCGTGATGGATACAGAGCAGAGCCCACCATCAGTACAGAAGCCTGTCCATTAGAGTGCTGCTCAAAACATGCAGCACGGCCTCAACTGCACACAAGTACTTGGCCACAGCTGCAACATCTGTACCTGTGAAAGGTTGTTCTCTGTTGCTGCTCATATTGTACAGAAGAAGAGAGTTTCTTTATCATCAGAAAATGTCAATTGTGTGTCTTAGCAGCTGGCTCGGTGCAGAGGAGGAAGAAAATGTCAAGTCAGAGGAAGATAAATGCAATTCATGTTGTCAACTCAACCTGGACTACTGAAAGTGTTTTTCTTTGTCTTGTTTCTGACTGAGATCCTCCAAAGGAAATCCAGTACAAACACACACTTCACACACTCAAAGTCCCTGCACAGTAAATGAGCTGATGAATGTTTGTGCTGCTAAAAGGCTTGCTGACAATCAATGTGAGCATGGCCGAGATGTTATTCTGATGAGCACACCATGTGGCCAAAAGCTTTATGAGACAGACTTGGATCATACCATTATGTAAAGGAGACGGAAATGTCCCATAGACAGCAAGTGTAGTGGTAGAGACCAGGTACACAGAGAAACAGGGAGCTGTATTTAAATGCAAGCATGTCAAGAAAGAGTGAAAATGCAAAATGAGCAGCATCTGGCTGCATTTCAGTGATATTGGATACCACAAAGCTGAGTGCAGAATTTATATAGGACGTATATGGGAGAAGGTCAGAGTAGAATTGATAAAATTAGGAGCTGGCTAAAGCGATACCCATTTTTATTTTCACCCATTTTCCATTGTGGTGGACAAAATGTTTCAAACTTGTCCAGGCCTTAAACCTCACGCGTGTTCTTCGTAATATAGTAAATAGATAAAAATAAGGTTTTTATGAAAACACTGAATAAGAATGGCTGCCTTTAAAAAGACCAAAAGTACAGTTCAGTATTGAATACTACATACTACATAAAATAAACTATACAAAGTGTGTTTGAATGACAGAGACGCAGAAATGTGTCCATGTAGCACAGAACCACCGCTCAGTGTCTGAATGAGTCTGAAATCATGTATAATTAAAAATCATAACTTTTAACTTGTTTAATCTGCTACTTACCACAAGCAACCAGAAGTAGAAGTTTTGAACTTTTAACTGTATTTTCTTAAGTTTTACAACTTTTCTTACCGTTAAAAACCTTATGGTAATTTATGCTATTCAAAGAAATTAAGCAATAAACATTTAAGCTGTTGAATCCCAATGTCTGCGGTATTACTGCTGAGGGAGAAGGATGTACCGCTAGATCTGTTACTTAAATAAAGACATACAAAACCATCTCAACAACCACCAAACAGCTAAAACAGCAAGTGAATAGATTCCACAAAAAAGATGTAAACAGACAGCTTGGATACCCCGTTCATCTGTTTTTCAAAAGTGAAGTGTCGCTTTGGACTTTCATTTACTGCTGGTTCAGTCAATTTTGGTTGGACAGTGATGAAACCTGCAGTCTCAGAATCTGTGAGAAGTCTGCTTTCAGCAATCAAAAGCATTGTTGTGCTGTGTGCTGTGGATTCACCTCTGCAAACTCATCACTATTTTCACCATGCATTTTCTACTTAGACTATAACAAAAGAGAAAGTAGTTACCCAGGAACTACTTCCTCTTTTAGAACTTTTCAACATAAGAATATGTTGCACTTCAGAAGACATCCACATCTCCTCTTATTAGAGGACTGCCTTATTATTAATTGGCTAATTCTGTCAGTTGATGAAAAAAATGCTTGATCTCACCTGAGAGTTTCCAGTGTACAGTGTGGACTCTTCAGTCCGTCAGACAGAAGCTTCACGCCTGAATCCTTCAGGTTATTGTTACTCAGGTCCAGCTCTCTCAGATTAGAGGACTGCGAGCTGAGACCTGAGGACAGAGCTTCACAGCTTCTCTCTGACAGGTCACAGTGACTCAGTCTGAAAAATAACAGACAAACAATTAAAAAAAAAAAATCCCACACACTTATGTTGAACTGTAATGAGACACTATTATATTTATCAATATTAAATCTTGTTTTTGTCAGGAAACTGAACACTGATGCAGAGCAACATGTGGGCCAGGTCTAGATGGCACTTTGGTAACAGTTACACCCAGAAATATTTCAGAAATATGGGCAATTTCTGCTGCAATGTATTCAGTATTGAACAAAGTGAGTGCTGCTGATCACTTAACAGTTTTATAGATTTTTCACACATCAGCCGTCATTACTTCTTTGGTTTAGTTTATTTGTTTGTTTGAGTTGTTTGCACCTGGTTTGTATTAACTAAAATAAACATTGAAAAACTAGAGGTATGATCACATATTTACTTACAGAGCTTAGTTGGAGACTTTGGCCACTGGCAGCAGGCTCAGAAGAGCCCTTTTAAAGGCTCATGTTCTCACTTAGATCATCTATTTCTACTTACATTTCTTTCTGGGAAAAGCACCTGTATCTTTAACTAAGTCTCTGTCATCAATACAATGTAGCTTGCCATCAACAGTGTGTGAATGTGTGTTTGAATGGGTGAATGACTGAATGTAGTGTAAAGCGCTTTGGGGTCCTTAGGGACTAAGTAAAGCGCTATACAAATACAGGCCATTTACCATTCGAGTCTGAGAGGTGAGCAGTCTTTGGAAGCCTTTACTGTCTGATAGTGATGTTTAAACAATGGCTCAGAGCAGGATTTAGATCATTATTTTGCTTTTCTTCTATTATTACGTTTAGCTTCTGCTTCACAGATATTCTCTGAGATCTTTTCTGAAATGTTTCCCACTGTTGGAAAAACTTTCACAGTTTCTTCATAAAGGAGATCTCCTGTGGTGTCCATCTGTGATAATATGTTAAACACTGAATTATGATTCATATGTGAATGAACTTACCGTTAATTAATGATGAGAACATAGTTTGTCTAAAATGATCAATCAGAGTAAAAGAAATAAAATATTTATTCTAGAGACAGGCCTAACTCAGGCCAGCTGACAGCCTGTGTACAAACAGACTTCAGCCATATTAATGAAGAAGAGGATTGTATTAAATATATGGTGACTGACAGAGAAAGGTGTTTGGATTAAAATGGATTACGCTAAAGTGAATGTGCTAATGAAATCTGAACTGACTGAAATGTGAAGTGAAGATTATTAAGATGTGAAAGAGAGAGAGACGGTGATAATAAGGTGGGGCTGAACATCAGTAAATGTTTTATAAACAGCTGATTGGTTGATTAGATATCAGGCCGACAGCTTCAGGGTTTTCACTGTGAAATATAACTTTAAGAAGATGTGACATTTATCAAGGAATCCTGCTCTCTGCATTATTTCCATGAACACTGAGCTGAAACACATCTACAGTGCTGGAAGTGCCAATCCCACCACCATCCTCTCTTTGTACATTCACTTTTTAACCCTTTGTGAAACAATAAAGGTGTAAATCTGAGTATTTATCTATGTTAATGCAAACACCTCTAATAAGTTGCTTTAGCCTTTCCAAGAAATATCTTCCCTTCGAGTCCGCGGTCCAGACTCCTAAAATCATCCTAGTTTAATAAGCATTACAATCTAAAGGAGAGCTGCACTAATGGATGTGACTGATAAGATTTGGTCTGCAAGGATACTCATGTTTATTCGTATCAGAAAAAGCAGGGAAGACATGGACATCAAGTCTGTCAGGCTGCCCGAGTCCCCTCACCCACATCAGCTCAGAACTCTGCATTATCTACTGAGTCAGACTCAGAGGATCGGGGATCAGAACTTCTACAAAGAGTAGAACAAGACTTCATTTATAGAAATCTGTCGGCCTACTGATCCACAGTGTCAGCACAACTTTGTGAGTGACCTCAGAGTTTCAAGTCCACATCCTGGACTCTCCACAAAACCACACAGTTGCTTCACTCCTGAATCCTGCAGGATATAGTTGTATCTCAGGTCCAGCTCTGTCAGATGGGAGGGGTTGGACTTCAGCGCTGCTGCCAGATAATCACAGCTGATCTCTGACAAACCACAGTGCTCCAATCTGTATAAAGAATGAAAGATGTAAGTTTATTATACAAAGTGTGAGCTTGAAATCATTCAGTGTTTCATAATCTGTTCAGAGCTGAAGAAGGTTCCGAATGTAGAAGTTTAGAAAATGGAAACTCCAAACAGCTGAAGCCATCAGGAAGCAGCTTCAAAAAAACACAACAAGAATAAAAAACTCTGAATTTTACAAATTAAATTCGTACATTTATCATAAAAACTTAATTCAGACTTGAAAAAGTCATTTTTTTCATTTTTTTCCTTCCAGGAACCACATGGCATCACTTTTAAAGGTGAAGTGTGAAAGAAATGGACATAACTCCAACAACACCTTTTTCCAGTCACATTATTAAAGCAGACAAACTACAAACTCATTTTCATTCCAACAAGTCATCTTCTGATCTGGACTAACAACACTGGTCTCTATGTGCAGCTGGCTGTGAGACCAGTGCTCAGGGAGCGTCTACAAAGAGCAGCACTGAAAGAACATCACACACAAATTTGCTTCCAGCACTTTCACACAAACATCTACTGTCACTATTTTCACCAAACTCTGTGGATCCTTTATTGTAAATTCAACTGGGATTCAAATGGTCAGACAAAAGAGGGTTATGAGGAAATATGATGAAATGATGTGTATTAGCAGCAAGTTATTGAATCATTTTCCGCATAAACCAAACAAAATGATTGACAAACATGCTTTTACAAACTCAGTGTTGGACTTTGATCAGCACGATAACCCTGATGTTTAAAGGCATTTTAGTGTTGCTGTATGAGAGTCAAGTTATTACTCAGTAACCATACACAGAAAAAAAAATGTCTTAAGTAAATGGTGGTTTATTTGTCTACACTGAAAACTAAGCTCCGGGGTGAACAAAGGCCAAAATAACAAACAAAACAAGCTAAGTTGGGAGAGGAGGTGCCATCTAAAACCGTATGTGAAACAAAAACCAAACAAAAGACACATGCTACACCTTACTCCCTAACTGAAAAAAATAGGAGAAAACAGTACAAGAAAAATAATAGGGTAGCTCACCCCTTCTGTTTCAGTGTCTATTTACAATGTGCTATTTACAAGTGAAGACTAATTTACACACTATATACAAATCAGCATCAGAAATACTTTATTAATCCCAATGGAAATTATAGGTTACAGCAGGCAGCACGCTAATGGCCCATTTGCACTTACAAAGGAACCTTCTGACCAAACTTTACACAACTTTGTTTAAAAATGTCTTTCACTCTATCGGTCTCTGTGTGCTTACAATTATCAATACTTCACTGGTTTCTGGTCAGGTCAGGTTATTGTAAGAATGCTGTCATTCACCCTCTATTTTAAAAAAACCTAAGCTTGACGCTTCTCTTCTTAGCAGCTACAGACCAATTTCAAAATTACCATTCATTGCTAAGATTTTAGAAAAGGTTGTTGCTAAGCAGCTTATAGCTGTTCTCGATGAATACAGCATTCTGGATGAATTCCAGTCTGGTTTTCGTAGAGCACACTCTACTGAAACTGCACTTATTAGAGTCTCCAGTGACATCCTGATGAATTATGATGCAGGAGAATGCTCTGTCCTGCTGATGTTGGACCTGACCTCTGCCTTTGAACGATCTTTTTCGCTAATTCTAAATACAGGTCCTCTTCTACTTCTCTTGAATATGGTGTCCCACAGGGCTCTGTCTTGGGGCCTTTATTGTTTTTGCTGTATATACTCCCTCTTCAGCACTTATCGAGCACTTTTAAAGATAATTCTTATCACTTTCTTCAGCTAAATGAGGAGAAAACTGACGTTCTTGTTTGTGCTCCCAAAAAATTGGTACCTTTGGTTATGGAAAACTTGGGCCCTCTCACTAAATTTGCCAAACCTTCTATCAGGAATCTTGGTGTAACTTTTGACTCATCTCTGACTTTGGACACTCATGCTAATTTATTGGTTCGCTCCTGTTTTCATCATTTAAAAAATATTGCTAAGCTGAGTCCCATTGTTTCACGCTCAGAACTAGAAATGTTAAAAATTTTAACATGACATCCATGCATTTGTCTCATCTCGTTTGGATTATTGCAATTCTTTGTTCACTTGTTTAAGTAAAGCCTCCGTGGATAATTTGCAACTTGTTCAGAACGCTGCCGCACAGCTTCTGACCAAATCTTCTAAATACTCCCACGTTACACCCCTGTTGATCCAGTTGCACTGGCTCCCCATAAAATTCAGAATCCACTTCATAATTTTGACTTTGACATTCAGAGCTCTGCATGGACAAGCACCAACCTATATCAGAGATCTTTTACATCAGTACATCCCCAGCAGGTCCCTGAGGTCATGTGATCAGGGCTTGCTGGTCGTCCAACATACAAGGCTGAAAACAAAAGGCGATAAAGCGTTTGTAACTGTGGCCCCCAGACTCTGGAACTCCCTTCCTTTAAGCCTGAGATCTATGGACTCAGTGGTTTCATTTAAAAAACAGCTAAAAACTCATCTTTTTAAACTTGCTTTTGGTTGATTTCTGTTTTTATGTTTTAGTTTTTCTGTGAAGCACTTTGTGATTTTTGTCTTGAAAGGTGCTATACAAATAAAATTTTACTTACTTTACTTACAAACATCACATTGGGAAGACATGTCAGAGAGGTAGGCTGATAGGAAAAAATCAACGAAAATACATAACATGAGGTGAGAGGAGGAGGAAAAAAAACTCCACTCAGACTGAGCTCCTAATGGGAGAACAGTTTGAGAACAGAAAAAAAAACACCCCAGCACAAAGAGCACAGACTGTCAATACACCATAGAAACACAAGACAAGCAACAGGGGTGGGTAAGGATAAGCGAGAGCCGGTGTAGACAGCGCATCCGGTCCTGCAGCTTGTCTGTGCTGGTCCAGTCGACCTGCCAACTGCCCCGGGAGGGGACAAGCATCAAAGGCGTTTGGAAAGGGAGGGGGGATGAGTGTGTATCAGTGTGTGTGTATGCGTGTGTGTGTCCTGAGTTTAGCTGAGAGAGTGTCCTTCGCCCTGCCAGGCTAAGTAAACAGTCTTCCAGCCAACCCAGGTGGCCTTGCATAGGCGAGGAACAGTCTAAACACCGTCTGTTCTCAGGGTGAAAATTTGTTTTTGTTCAGCTCCAGCCTTGACACCACAGCTGGCGCCGACATGGTAGCCGCATGAAATGATGGTGGTATCCCTTTAGTTCGAACAACTGCATGTTAATTTCACAGCCGCTATAGCAGTCCGATACTGGTTTCTCAATCTCCTGTAAGAGAGCTGTGAGGTTCTCCGAGATGTTATACAATTTTCGCTCAGAGGTCTTAGTCTGAGTGCTCACGGCAGCCTCTAGCTTCTCCAAGATGTCATCCGTGCTGCGTTCAATGAGCCCATTTTGAGAAGTCACAATTGTCCCATCGTTTCAATCACAGCGGGCAGCCTTGTGGGGTTGTGAACAGCCGATTCCACTTTCTTTAACGCTTTAAGAGCTACCACAGAACCAAGTCTGCCAGAGCTTATCTTTATATTTTTACATGCTGTAGTGCCATTTTTGGGAGCATTTCCAAGTTGCTATACATCAATACAACCGTTATAGCTCAAATTTTAGTAATATGTATTAAGTCCATAGAAACTACATAAATTGCAAAAAAGTACAATAAACTACAAAAAATGTAAAATCGTTTTTGTTTTGTTTTTTACATATATTTCTAGTTAGAGAAATTTAAGAGGTTTATTCCTCAAAACTGCAAATACAAAAAAGTTGCACAAAATAGTTTCCAACCACAGGAAATTTATTTTGAGGGTACACCAATTGTTATATACTGCAAGAAAAATGAAAATAAATATTATAATGCAAATTTGCAAAAAGAGAAGCATCACTTCCTTTTTTAGCCAGGTAATGGCGGACATACGATAGTTCACACTGACGTCTATTCCAACCTAGGAAGTGTTGCAAACAGCTGATCACATCGGCAAAGTGTGTTTCTGGAATATTATGTTTTTGTTGCTGCAAGTGTTTTTATGCAATTTTTGCAAAGCTATATGTGGAAGGAAACTGTGACCTAGGACAAGCTAATGGCATAAAATGTAAGTACAACTCCTCCGGTTTCATATGCAAAAAAAGTTATTGCGCTACCTTACATTGTTCCAGTTCTACAGAGATTTAAAAATATGCAAAACGGAGCATGCCCGCTCCTACCAGTTTTAAAGGGTTAATCTTCGATAAGCCAGGGCCAAGCCAGCTCCGATCAGCAAGAACCATGATTTTATGGTTCCGAAAAGGTAGCTGTCTTTAATGTTCTCAATCCACAATCCCGCCAGGCACACGACCCTCCAGTTATGCCACCCGTCCATTGTGTATCTGGCAGGGAACGTCCCCCCAGGACACTCAGGCTCACCCGAGCCCAGGCTTCTCGTTGAAAAGAGGGTGCCAATTGCATTCAGATACCAGTTGATCAAATGCATAATTCCTCTTTTAGGTTTTAGAGAACAGACAGTAAAAGTGTTCCAGGGCAAGATTAAGAAAGTAGATGAAACTATACAAGGACACGAGAAGCAAAGCAGGGAAGATAAGGGAAGGGGAGAAGAGAAAAAATGCGACCGCCTTCGTCAAGAGCCAAAGAGCTCAGTAAGTTGCGAGAATCACAAACACGACTGTCACAGGGTTTAGAGGGCAGGGTCAGGTCTGCTGCTGCTGTCAGTTGCTGCCCCGGGACAACTGCTGGTGAGGGATTTTCAAAAGAGCCACTTGATCAGGGACCTATCAGCCACTGCCAGTTCTCCAATCAGGAAGGACCTGTAGAGTCTTCAAGACACAGCACAACAAAAATACACAGCTAGCCCAGGGCAGTAACACCCCCCTTCCAAAGACCAAACATCTCCCCTATAGGTGTTTGGAACTTAGGAGCAATGTTCCCTCTAATCTGCGCGCGTGCACATTTGCGCACTGCTGGCACAGTCTCTGCACACAGAAAATCTGCGATGTGCACAAAAAATAAAATAAAATCTAACCTGAACTGAAATTAAAATAAATACATTAACAATTTTGTTTTGCAGTGTTTTAGCTAGCAAAGCGGTGTGGCTGATGTGGAGTGAAGCCACGTTAATGACAACGTGTACAACCATTGGAGATGTGAGCAGGACAGACGGAACGATTGACGGAAAAAGTGTGGACTTTATACCAGTTTTTAAATTGTGAGAGAAGTGAGGAGAATAACACACAGGAAATAGTCTTGGGCAGACTCAAACCAGGCCCTGGAGTCATGACTCTAACTTTCAGTACATGGGTCACCTGCTCAGCCAGGTAAGCTACAGCAGTGTGTGAGTTAATTTGAAGACAATTCAATTCAATTCAATTTTATTTATATAGCGCCAAATCACAAGAAAAGTCGCCTCAAGGCGCTTTATATTGTACAGTAGATCGCACAATAATAAATACAGAGAAAAACCCAACAATCATATGACCCCCTATGAGCAAGCACTTTGGCGACAGTGGGAAGGAAAAACTCCCTTTTAACAGGAAGAAACCTCCGGCAGAACCAGGCTCAGGGAGGGGCGGGGCTATCTGCTGCGACCGGTTGGGGTGAAAGAAGGAAAACAGAATGAAAGACATGCTGTGGAAGAGAGACAGAGATTAATAACAGATATGATTCGATGCAGAGAGGTCTATTAACACATAGTGAGTGAGAAAGGTGACTGGAAAGGAAAAACTCAATGCATCATGCGAATCCCCAGCAGCCTATGTCTAATGCAGCATAACTAAGGGAGGATTCAGGGTCACCTGGTCCAGCCCTAACTATATGCTTTAGCAAAAAGGAAAGTTTTAAGCCTAATCTTGAAAGTAGAGATAGTGTCTGTCTCCCGAATCCAAACTGGAAGCTGGTTCCACAGAAGAGGGGCCTGAAAACTGAAGGCTGTCCCTCCCATTCTACTTTTAAATACTCTAGGGACAGCAAGTAGGCCTGCAGTGCGAGAGCGAAGTGCTCTAATAGGGTGATATGGTACTACAAGGTCATTAAGATAAGATGGGGCCTGATTATTTAAGACCTTGTATGTGAGGAGCAGGATTTTGAATTCAATTCTGGATTTAACAGGAAGCCAATGAAGGGAAGCCAAAACAGGAGAAATATGCTCTCTCTTTCTAGTCCCTGTCAGTACTCTTGCTGCAGCATTTTGGATTAGCTGAAGACTTTTCAGCGGGTTTTTAGGACATCCTGATAATAAAGAATTACAGTAGTCCAGCCTGGAAGTAATGAAGGCATGAACTAGTTTTTCAGCGTCACTCTGAGACAGGATATTTCTAATTTTAGAGATGTTGCACAAATGGAAGAAAGCAGTCTTACATATTTGTTTAATATGTGGGTTGAAGGACATATCCTGGTCAAAGATGACTCCAAGGTTCCTCACAGCATTACTGGAGGCCAAGGTAATGCCATCCAGAGTAAGAATCTGCTTAGATACCATATTTCTAAGATTTTCAGGGCCAAGTACAATAACCTCAGTTTTATCTGAATTAAGAAGCAGAAAGTTAGCAGCCATCCAGGTCTTTATGTCTTTAAGACATTCCTGCAGTTTAACTAATTGGTCTGTGATACCTGGCTTCATGGACAGATAGAGCTGTGTGTCATCTGCATAGCAGTGAAAATTTATGCTATGTCTTCTAATGATGCTGCCTAGGGGAAGCATGTATAATGTAAATAGAATTGGTCCTAGCACTGAACCCTGTGGAACACCATAATTGTCCTTAGTGTGTGAAGAGGACTCTCCATTTACATGAACAAATTGGAGTCTATTAGATAGATATGATACAAACCACTGCAGCGCAGTACCTGTAATACCTACAGCATGTTCTAATCGCTCTAATAGGATATTATGATCAACAGTATCAAACGCAGCACTAAGGTCTAGCAGGACAAGCACAGAGATGAGTCCACTGTCAAAGGCCATAAGAAGATCATTTGTAACCTTCACTAAAGCTGTTTCTGTGCTGTGATGAGCTCTGAAACCTGACTGAAACTCTTCAGATAAGCCATTCCTCTGCAGATGATCTGTTAGCTGTTTGACAACTACTCTTTCAAGGATTTTTGATATGAAAGGAAGGTTGTGTATGCCAACCTCCGAAGTCTGTGATCCCACAATTACGGTTTTCCTTGTTCATTTGTATCTTGCTTTTATAAGGCATACAGTCTGATACTCTGTGGAGTTAGACAGTGAACTGCTCACGCTACGTTCAAGCACAAACTATTGGAATTGGATCTAACTTTGTGAAGCAGATTTCATCTCAGCTTCTGTTTTGAGCATTTCCAATTTCCTCATGAACTGTATTAAACTCTGTAAATGACCAAATACTACTTCTACATTTGAAAATATGGATTAATTTTCCCATTCACTTGCTGCTGTTTTGAACATTTCTCATTTCCTCATGAACTGTATTAAACTCTGTAAATGAACCGAAAACTACTTCTACATTTAAAACTATGGATTCCTTTTGTCACTTCTGTACATTAGTGTAGAAATGAACATTAGACTGTTAGACTGGGCTCCATGGAAACACTTGGACTGGTCTCAGCTGCCTTCTTTCTGTAGTCATTCCAACAGAGTCCTTTCTCTTCTCCAGCTTCTGTTTGAAACCCTCTCATACAGCCTGAATCCTGCTTTGCTGTCATGTTTGGGCCTGTGTTAGGCTGCTCTGTGTTCCTCTGCTTTAACACACATCTCAACACAGCAGCTGTGTGGGTTGTCTCTGTAGCAGCCATATCAGCTTCTGATTCCATGAACATCATCACAGCTCCTAACTTCACCTTTATCAGCTTTGACATTCATGTCTTTATTTTCTCTCTCTGTTTCCACAGAACCTCAAAGTCTCTGCAGCCTGTTTTTATCTGCTTTCATCAGATCTTCAACAGCCTCGTTCACATCTCTCCTAAACTCTACAGCCTCATCAGTAATGACTTCATCTTCACTGACTAATGGAGCATCTCCCTGTCACTGCTCCACTTCTGTCAGCCTGTTGTTCAGTTGTCTGGAAAGACAACATTTCTGAAAGCACTCAAACTTCTTCACATTTGACTTCAGACACATCCTAAACATTTAGGAACTTAAGAAAGTTTCAAACATCAATCAAAGATCTGAAACATAGAAAAACAACAACAGCTGCAGTCAGTGAACTCACCTCACAGTCTCCAGTCGACAGTTTGGACTCTCCAGTCCAGCACACAGAAGCTTCACTCCTGATTCCTGCAGGTTGTTCTCACTCATGTCCAGCTCTGTCAGATGGGAGGGGTTGGTCTTCAAAGCTGAGGCCACAACTTCACAGTGAGTCTCTGAGAGTCGACACTGAGTCAGTCTGTGATTATAGAAAATATAAAATGTGTTATTATAACACCAGAAAATCTGCACTATAAACATAGACTGAATGTATATGAAGACAAAACAGAGTGAGGTCATAATCTGATGAATCTGCTCTGCACATCTGTGCTTCAGCTCCTCTTACTGTGTTTGACATGACACAATGATTCAGTCTCTCTCAGATGTGCAGACTTTTAATTTGACTTTAATCTGCAGATGAAGGAGGAAGATGGTGTCACATTTTGGCTTCCATAATGTCCACAGTCTGCCAGTGAGATCTGATCCAGAGTCAGAGTAAAGACACACATTTGGACTGTTTACTATTTTGAATCTGACTCCAGAACATTTTGAACAAGTTAAGCTCAGTGAAGAGTTCCAGGTGGGAAAGATGATCCCTGTTTGCTACCTGCTGCTGTCAGGTACGATTGTTCACATCCACACGCAGGAAAAATCTGCTGACTGTTACTAAACGGAGCAGAAATCACATCACTGGACAATAATGATGAATGAACTCAGAGCTGCTGATATCATATCTGATTTCAGGAGAACTAAACAAAGAAATGATTTGCTCATTTTAGCTTTCTGAGCCATTAGTCAGCTGTTATACCACTAGTTGGCAGAAAAAGTGTTAGTTGAAATTGTTAAATGTTGTACATTGTTGTACTTACATTTGTAAACCATGCCTTAAACTGGATGGTTAGATATTCTTCTGTTCCTCCCCTACGCATCTATGATGCTGGGGGAGGTAATTAGCTGTAGCTTTTTAACTGCAGGCACTTTCCATGTGAGATTCTGGTTTCCTTATGTTCCTTATCTGAGGGATGTCCACTCCCGGTATTTAGGGGCTCGCCTATGCTTGCATATGGTGAACCATTAACGTTAAGCCGTATCTGGGTGTGGGGAGATGACCATGGGATAACTAGGAAATGTGGTTAAACACTTGTAAACATATATTGTCTGAAATTTGAGTTTTGGGGTTTTTTTTTTTCATTTCGGCATACTATGTTAGCACTATTGATCTAAATTCAGACAAAAAAATTCAAAATCTGAGTAGAAAAAAGTTATATTATTTACTGTAAAACCCACAAACATATTTAACGAATCATTTTAATAACTTGAAATGCAAATAGAAATTGTACATTTCAAAAAATTATGCAGAAATTTTGCAAAGAACAAATTATATGGTACTATTTACCTAAAAATGCAGCCAAGGCCTCAGGCGTTTTTTATTTAACCGTTTAAATCTATTTACAGAACAATCAGGTCCATCAAATAAGAAGGCACACAAATTATTTGTGCCAGTCCAAAAAAATAGTTTGTGTTCAGTATAAGACAGAGGAGAACACCACAGGCCTAAACCCTGCAGGTCTGACAGCAGGAGGTGTATCAGTCCAGTTTTCCATGTGGGAACAGTGTTTACACTGAACTCTGCCTTTGATGGGGTTTTTTTTTTTTTTTGGAGGAGATGTGACATTCAGAAGTATAACTGACACACAAAAAAAAGAAATGACTACACAACACACTAACTATAGCCTCCAAACACACTGAATGTCACTAATGTCTCATATATGAAATCAATCAATCAATCAATCAATCAATCAATCTCTCTCACTCTCTCTCTCTCTCTCTCTCTCTCTGCCATCAGAATTGCTGTCTGAAGGCCAAGAAAGATGCCTAGCGGATTTACTTTACCAAGAGGATCATCATGGCCTTGTCAGATTGGTCCATTTGATTGACCTTTATTATAATTATGTATTTATTTTATTTCGGTTGTTACAAACGGGACAGACATGACTGGGGGATAGAACAGGGAGAAAGAATGAATGAATGAGAGGGAGAGAAAGAAAAAGTAGAGGAGAGAAGAGATGGTGAGAAACAGGGGGAAGAAAAAAGAAAAGAAAAAAAAGAAAAACAAACAAAACACTTAGATCACCTTAATGGAGAAGAAAAAAACAGAAGAGAAAACAAACAAAAAAGAGCAACATAATAAATACAACATTATCACGATAAAATAGATAACAGTAGATACTAAATATTACATTTTATTGTGCAGCACGCAAGATTGACAGCGCACAAAGTGCTTTGAGGTAGCAGCCAAGAAAGGTGGAGTTTGTGTCTGTGAACACCCGTGTGTACACCTGTGCGCACACCTGTGTGGATCAGCACGCTTGTATTCAAAAGGTTTCTCCATGTAACGATCTGCTAGGGAGTGTGGGGAGCCATAGCCCCGTCCCCCAGGGCATGAAGCAGGTATGGAGGAGATCCAGGCCCCAGACATCCGGAGGCCCCAGAGTACGAGGACCCAAAGAGGTCCACCAAAGGGGCAACCATGCCACCCTTCTGGAAAGAGCTGAGGAGAGCCCCAAACGAGAGGTCACCCAGCAGCCACGGAGCAGAGGGCAGAGGGCAGAGGGGATTGCAGTCGCGTCCCCGCAGGCTCTGCCGGCAGCCAGCTGTGCCAGAGAGGACCGAGCCCCAGGTCCAGAGGCCTGAGAGCACCCCATCCCGTGGAAACGGGCCCAGCCGGGCCACAAGCGCCAGGCTCCGCCAATCGGCCACCAGGAGTGAGTTGGTACATACATGAGCGCCCAGCTCCAGAAACCAAGAACCACCAACACATCAACATCTGAGGGCATCGGCCACCGGCAGGGAGTGAGGTGAGAGGAGATAGGCCTCCGTACCTCTGAGAACCTGAGATGTTCCCAGAGAGGTGGAGTCTAAGACCCAACCTGATATACAGAGACAGATGAACAGGCACACGCAGACACAAACATGCATTCCCACCCCGATATACACAAACAAATACTCGACACTCACCCGACATGGAGACAGACACAAATAGACACTGTACACACATTCACACTCCCCAAACATACTCCATATATAAAACACAGGAGGGCATGGTGCTTCCTGCCAGAGAGCAGCACAGCTCCTTACGAGAACCCTCAGTGCATTTAAAATTGAGGGTAGGGCACCAGCGCCAGAGGTGGGTTTGAATACACAGACCATCCTCTGGACACTGTATAATGTGACCACCCCAAGGCCCTATATGTATGTGTTTTGAGAGTATGGGTAATGTGGATGTCTAGGTGGCAGAATAAAATTGAGGCACAGGTGGCCAGAAGGGGACAAAGGGGGAGTGCCTCCCCTGCACCCTGGTGACACACCTGCACCCCGAGCCCTCAGTGTGTGGGTGGGTGTGGTGGGACGGGAAGAGGGAGGCAGCTGAGGATGGGGAGGAAAGAAAGCGAGGGTCAAGAGGCCCCTACCTGGGGCCAGCTCCCTCGCTGACCACAGTAGGCACCACCACCAGGGCAAGGGGGCCCAGGCCCATCTGGACCGGGGCCCACAGCAGCAGCACCGCCCAGCCCCACAGAGTCCGGGGCAGCCCACCTAACCCCACCGCAGAGAAAACTACACCCACCCCATCATCCAATCATCTCCCAGACTATACAAGACAATAGTCACCCAGGATGGGTTCATTCTCCACCTCTCCTATATCTCTTCCCCACCTGCAGAGTGAGCTCCTGTAGAGAGGAGATCTCCTGCAAAGATGTAACAACCTCCCCACCAGTTAGAGAACCCTCCAGTTGGGCCGATGCACCAGAGGTCCCCCACACCGTGGCTGAGCCCCCATGCACCCACCCGCCCACAACCCTGGTGACACAACAACCAGGACCCAAGCCCCCAAGGCTAGAGCCCCAGCCCGGGGTCGGAGCACCCCCAGACCCCCAAGCCTCCACGCCCATCCTGGACCCACTCAGGGGCAGCCAGGCTACCAGGCCAGTAACCCACGTCCGCCAGCATCTCCACTGTACGCAGCCACAAGGAAAACACCCTCTAAGAGCCACCAGAGCACCTAACCAGGTCATGGCCACAACCCCCGGGTTAGGCCCTCCAGGGAAAACATCCCTAGGGAATCCCCAAACGCCCCAAGGCTGTCCCTAGCCCCATATCAACCACAATAGCGAAGGCAGGACCAAACCATGACCCCCCACACCCACTAGGTGATGGAGCCGATCAAAGGAGCCCAGAGGGATTGATCAAATGTGATGGCAGAGGCTGTATCAAGATTAATGTGATCTATTAGATGGTTTGAGATTGATTAGAATTAAGATTTTTTTTATTTTTCCAGTTAATGAGGACCGTTTTCTTGGTAATGCATTAGGCCGTGAAAACAATGTGGGCTGTGTTAATTTCTGTAGTGATCTCATCCAATTTGCCCAGCAAGCCCACAAAAAGGGAGGCTGGAATGTTTCAGACACTTTGATAAGTCTTCACCTATCTCATGCCAGAACTTCTGAACTGGTAGACAGAAGCAAAGAGCGCGGATATAATTGTCCGGTGTATTTGCTTGACAGTGTGAACAGTTGTTGGTAGACGTATAGCCCATCTTGTCATGTTTCGCTGTGTGGCAGGCAGGGATTGGACCCAAACGCAAACTCACGGGGACAGAACTTGAACTCAAAAGCGCAGCTTTATTGCTGGAGAACAGAACACAAGCAATGCAAAACTAAACTGGGAAAAACTAATCATAATGCATACCAGGAGACACGGGGAGAATCACACACAGCATGAGGGATGCCGCGACACTGACTCAGAGAAACACAGGGTTTAAATACACTGGGAAGTAACGAGGAGAATGAGACACAGAAGGAGAGCACAGCTGGGAGAAATCAGGACTGACGAGACAAGGAAGCAAAGCAGGACACATTCACATAAGACACGGACCTTCAAAGTAAAACAGGAAGTATGACACAGAGACACGAACTTGGCACTGTGGAGACAGCAACTAAGAAACACAGAGACATAAACCATAAGACAGAGGACTCTAAGAACCGAAAGACACAGAGGGAAACTCAACATGCAGACAGACTACACAGAACAGAGGGGACACAGAGAAACATGAAGGGCAAGGGATCGAAACTAGAAACGATACAACTCACAAGAACAATACTACAAAAATCATAAAGAATTAAACATGCTGGGTCAGGGGACCCAGGACCCTGACACATCTTGTACATCCTATGACCAGTATACTGCACTCTATGTAATATTTTGTATTGCATTAATTGCAAACTGGAATTTCTGATCCATTAAAAGGTTTTAAAGCATATCTGAGACCAAAGGTTTTGGTCTAAGCTGATCGATAAATCTCCTTCCCATTTTGCAATAGGAAGGGATATTGATTCATCTATTTTAGAAAGTGTTCTGTATATTTTAGACAATAATTTGGAGGTTTTTAGATTAAGAAATTGTACCACACTTGGTGGTGTTTGTAATTCAGCTTCACTGGGATTAAATTTCTTTTTTCCTATGGATTTAATTTGTTGATATTCCAAAAATCTTTTCTTGTTGAGCCCATATTGTGTAACTAGTCTGTCAAACGTAATCGGAAGCACTGTAGATTTTGATCAGTTAATTGAATAATCTGAGACTCTTGAGAAAGAGTTTATCAATGCAATTACCCCAGTGAGATTGGTTTGTGAGTTTTGGACAAAAAGTAACACATCCCTTCCCCTTCTCTCTAAACAACCAAGTGCCACATGTTGACATATCATGTTTTTTGATTGGCTGACATGGTAAACTTTAACACTGATAGGGAAGGGGTGGTTTTTCTTTTTCTTTTTTCACTCGCAAGCGGAGAGTTTTTGTTAGTGCTGTCCATAGAAAATGCTGTTTATACCGTTCTTCCCGCTGTAAACACTACCACCAGAGGGTTAAAGATGTCAGTGGACGTTCTAAAGAACATATTTACTTATATAAAACGTGTCATTGAACAGGATTAATATCAGTGGAAACATGGTGGAAACAGATTACATGGATGTGACACACTTCACATCTGTTCGCCACTCTTGGATTTGGGATCCATGGAGCTGCTCTGTGCTGAGTCTGTACAATAAAGGAATGGTGTGGAAGGCTGCAGCGTATGGATACAAACACGGCGAGCACTACCAGGAAGTTACCTCGGGGAAGTAAACAGCAGCCAAAAACAAAGCACCGAATTCCATCAGCAGAAAATAGGGACAACATTTCAGCAGCAACAACTAAAAACTGAAAAATCAGCTCTGTGATTAATGATGAAAGTCAGACATTGGTCATGAGGAGCAGCAGCAGGAATGAGAATGAATCCATGTGAGGCTGTGACATCAGCGTTAGCTCACATATTTGACACATGTTCAGTCCAGATGTCAGCAGTGTCTTCTCATTCAGTTTGTCCCACTCTTGGCAGTAAGAGAGCACAGCTGGTTCACCTCTGAGCCCTCACTTTGAACCACAGCTCTGTCACTCATCAGTACATCACATTTTAATCACATCAAACCAAAGTCTTCCTGCTCAGCACCTTCATCCTCACACACCACGTTTATGCCAGTAAACTCTGTGTCTGTAGTTCTGTCTGTAGCCAGAGGAGAAGCTCAGATGGTGACTGCTCTGGATATTTGTCTCTGTTTTTAACATTAGAGTTCACTTTACTACAAAGAAGCTCTTCATAAATTCTTATTTCTGTCTTCTCTCTAACAGGAGCGTCTGAATGACCAACAACAGCAGCAGCAGATTTATAATACTGCCCCCTAATTACACAACACAGGTACTACATGTCGATGTGAGTCTACAACACACAGCGTATGATTACCAATGCAGGATCATGCTAAGCGCACAGACACATTTGCTGATCAACACAAAATATCATTTTATCTGAGAAACTCAAACTAATGAGAGTCGTTCAGTACTATGAAGAACTAAACTACTAATCTACACTAATTAATGATGCCAATGATCACATCTGGACTCACCGAGCCTTTCTGCAGTTCCTCACAGCTGGAATCAGTCTCAGTCGTCCCCGCTCTGATGTGTTGTACTTCTGCAGATCCAACTCATCCAGAACCTCCTCTGACATCTGCACCATGAAGGCCAGAGCTGAGCACTGGATTTCAGAGAGTTTCTTCTCTGATCTGTTCTCTGACTTCAGGAACTCTTGGATCTCCTGAAATAATGAGAGGTGGTTCATCTCCATCAGACAGTGGAAGATGTTGATGCTTCTGTCAGGAGAGATTTTATCACTGTTCACCTCCTTCAGGTTGTTGATGACTCTCTGGATGGTTCCTGGACTGGTCTTTGTCTGACCCAGCAGACCTCCCAAGAGTCTCTGGTTGGACTCCAGAGAGAGGCCATGAAGGAAGCGAACAAACAGGTCCAGGTGGCCATTTTTACTCTGGAGGGATTTCTCCTTGACCCTCTCAAGGAAATCATCCAGATATAAGTTATTATAGTGTTTCCCCAGGAAGCTCCTCATCACATCTATCTTCCTGTTCGTGAAACAGTGGAACATGTAGACTGCTGCCAGAAACTCCTGAATGCTCAGATGAACAAAGCAGTAGACTGGTTTCTGGAAGATCACACACTCTCTTTTGAAGATCTCTGTACAAACTCCTGAGTACACCGAGGCCTCTGTCACATCCAGACCACACTGCTCCAGGTCTTCTTGGTAGAACATGATGTTTCCTTTCTCCAGATGTTCAAACGCCAGCCTCCCCAGCTTCAGAAGAACTTCCCTGTCAGCCTCCATCAGCTCCTGTGGACTCGTCTCATGTCCCTCATGGTACTTGTTCTTCTTCCTCTTTGTCTGAACCAGCAGGAAGTGTGAGTACATGTCAGTCAGGGTCTTGGGCAGCTCTCCTCTCTGCTCTGTAGTCAACATGTGCTCCAGAACTGTAGCAGTGATCCAGCAGAAGACTGGGATACTACACATGATGTGGAGGCTCCTGGATGTCTTCATGTGGGAGATGATTCTGCTGGACAGCTCTTCATCACTGAATCTCCTCCTGAAGTACTCCTCCTTCTGGGCGTCAGTGAAGCCTCGTACTTCTGTTAGCCTGTCAACACATGTAGGAGGGATCTGATTGGCTGCTGCAGGTCGAGAAGTTATCCAGACGAGAGCCGAGGGAAGCAGATTCCCCTGGATGAGGTTTGTCAGCAGCTGGCTAACTGATGACTTCTGTGTGACATCAGACAGCAGCTTCCTGTTGGTGAAATCCAATGAAAGTCTGCTTTCATCCAGGCCGTCAAAGATGAACAAAAGCTGAGAGACAGCCAGCTTCTCTGCTGTGACCTTCTGTAATGTTGGATGGACAACATTGAGCAGCTCCAGAAGACTGTACTGCTCATCTCTGATCAGGTTCAGCTCCCTGAATGAAAGCAGAACCACCACACTGACATGTTGGTTCTCCAAGCCCTCTGCCCAGTCCAGAGTGAACTTCTGCACTGAGAAGGTTTTTCCAACACCAGCAACGCCGTTGGTCAGAACCACTCTGATGGGTCTCTGTTGGTCAGGTAAGGCTTCAAAGATGTCCTGGCACCTGATTGGAGTGTCATGGAGGGCGTCCATCTTGGAAGCTGTCTCCAGCTGCCTCACCTCATGTTGGGTATGAACCTCTTCACTCTGTCCCTCTGTGATGTAGAGCTCAGTGTAGATCCTGTTGAGGAGGGTTCTACTTCCTGTTTCATCACTTCCTTCAGTCACATGTTCACATCTCCTCCTCAGACTGATCTTATGTTCATCTAAAACCTCCTGCAGACCAACATCTTCTGAAAGAAAGAGAGAAAGAAAACTCTTCAATGTCTGAACAACAAAACAAGAAGTCAAGTTTTCAGAAATGAGTCCATCAGCAGACAGATGTTCAGTCTTACTTTGTACACAGCTGCTCTGACTGGCTGTCTGCAGTCCAGCTCTGGTTCTGGATCTTTCTCCACACTGGGGACAGGAGGAGTCTGCTGATGAAGCAGACTGGTCCCAGTATGAGGAGTTGCACTGTCTGCAGAACCAGTGTCCACAGCTGGTAGAGACTGCATCCTTCAGGACGTCCTGACACAAAGCACAACAGGACAGCTGGTCCTCCTCACAAACACCACTCCTCTTCCTCTCTCTGTGAACACATTTCTTTATCAGTAAAATCATTTACTGTTAGTGAAAATCATCCAGATTTGACCAAACTGTGTGCAGCTTATCTGGGTCAGTTCATTCTGAAGCAGCTTAGACGTCTCTGTTTAGAGCTGCGCTCTCACACACAGACACTTCTGATTTTCTCTCCTTAAACAAACATGACGAAGATGAGCAGGTTTCTCTTCTAGTATAAAAGTGTGTGTCTCTCTGGCTGGCTCATGATGGCTTTTCAGGTTTAGTTTATGCTTTGCTCTCTCCTCCTGCTAGCGTTTTGCCTGCCTGGGTGGAGGTTGTAATGGGCTCTTGCTCTTGGTCCACACACTTATGATGATTACACCACCTGTTGCTGATTCACCTGGGCTTACTGGTAACCATTTAATGCTGCAGCATGGAGCAGTTTGTCGCTGGGACATTGAACCTCCTGTGTTCATGATCTCAGCTCCTTGCTAAGAAATCTCTCTCTAAACTCACCAGTTGGGTTAACTTTGTGTACACGTTGTGTATATATTTCCTTGTGTATATATAGACGTGGTTATGGACCCTTCCCTGTGATTCCTGTGTGTTAGCAGTGTGAGTGGAGAGCGGGACGAGAGTGGCTGAAGAGGAGTGAGTGTGTGGTCTCCCCTCTTCTCCCTGGAGCCCTGGACCCCCTCTCCAACTCACTGTAAACATATATAGCACTGTGGTTCACCCCTTAAATAAACTGTCACCTTTTTGTTTGTCAGAACTCAGTCTGTGCTCAAGTCCCTCTCTCAGCCATGACATTTTGTTGGGTTCTCTCTCTTCAGGTCCCTGTGTTTGATTGGCCCTTCTAAAACATTATATTTATTCTGCTTTGATTGTTTTGTGTTCTGAGGGTCATGGTTGCATGATCCACTTTTTCTTATGACTCAAATATCCTGATATTTCCTTTCAGAAAGTTGTAGAGCTCTTCTGGCTTGCTTAGTCTTTGCTCTGTACTGTAGTACTTGCACTGGACAAGTCTGCATGTGAATCTATAATTGATCTGCCATTGTGGCACAAATGCAGTAAACAAACACTACCAGCACCTTAGTCAAAGGAGCTTGCAAAGAAAAGCGTCTGGACTTCGTTAAGTTGCTTGAAGACGTTTCACCTCTCATCCGAGAAGCTTCTTCAGGATGAGAGGTGAAGAAGTTTCTCGGATGAGAGGTGAAACGTCTTCAAGCAACTTAAAGAAGTCCAGACGCTTTTCTTTGCAAGCTCCTTGGACTACGATGACCTGGATGACTGAGAACCTTCACAGACATACCGGCACCTTGTTTCATTTGCAGTGCCTTTCTTCTCATTCTTTTACTGAACACTGTATGAAAATCTCAAGCCTCTCACTACCAGCATCCTTCCAGCCCCACGACAAAAAGACCAACTCACATCTTCACAACACCAAGAATTTTTCCCATTTTCTTTGGAGAAACTGAGAAGCCAATAGGATTGTATCTAACAGTCCTGCTTCATCACTGCTTACTCCTACCTGTGTTGGTGCTGAGTGGCCAGTCATAGCCTGCTGCTAGCATGAATGCTAAATGTACTGCTTTATCTGTATTGAAATTGCATTCTGGGCTTTAGCTGACAGCTCTTTGTGCTAACAAACTAAATTCTCTTAGTTTAAGCCAACAGACTTTACCAAACACAAAGCTGCTGCTGCCTCCATGGGTTAGCTTGTGTGACTGGTGTTTACACCAATGAAACCTAAATCACATTAACGTGTCCTCCAAGGTGTTTGGTGAGAGCACTGAGTGAAACACAACATTTGATTTGATTTGACTGTACTTTATTCATCCCGAGGGAAATTGGGTTAAGGCTGCCAGCCGTGCCAGCGCCTTCCTTCCTTCATCCAGCTGTTACACACACATCTGGGCTCACACGACGAGCCTTTGCAGGGCTCGCAAAATTTCTAAATCCCTGGTAGCCCTTCAGGCTGGCACTCTTCAGTTTTTGGTAGCCCAGAATAAATTTAAGTAGCCCTAATAAAAAAAAAGAAAAAAAGGACCATTTTTTGATTGATGTTTTGTTTCCTTTACAATATTATACATTAAAGTATAATATTGTAAAGGAAACAAAACACCAATCTAAAAATATTTAAAACACAAATTACAACAACTGCATAAAAATTACAATCATCAGCTCAAATGTTTGGTTCTAATTGAACAGAAATTTCTATGAACTTGTAAGAACTGTGTAGAACATGAATCAGTCTGTGTCAGATCCTGAATGTGAAATTTCTACTGAAATCACGGGTAAGAGGTGAGTGGAACCAAGATCTAGGACATCTGCTTATTGAAGTTTGCAAAGACTGCTAAATTTTGCTAATGCTAGTTCACTCTTTGCAACATAGCACGCTGTTCTAAACAGATTTTTCAGAACTTCTTGTTGTGCTTGGTTTATCTTTAGTATGTTTTTTGCAATTGGTGTTTGTTCTGGGAACGATACTGCAGACTGAGCAATCATGCATTTCTTTCATTTCTCATGGGTTCTGATGGGGTCTTTCTTAAAATTACTGGTCCCAGTAACAATGGCGCTTGTCGACTCAAAAATCGAGGGAAACTCAGAGACACACCTCGCAGAACATCATGTTATTTAGCTTGTCATATTCCAGCCACATAAATTCTTTTTTCCATGAAACCAAAAAAGCTGCGCTTTCTTTTTGCCTCATAGTCTGATTTGTCATAACTTTTCCGTTTTGTGGTAGGTTTTTCTTTGGCTGTACCTTCTTCACCCTGACCTGTCTTATTTGGCTCTGCAGAACTAAATTACCTGCGTAAATTCATCTGCTTTTACACAGGTACTTGCATAACAGTCAGCGATTCTCTGCGCAATCAACCTCTATCACATGTTTATGCTTGCTGTGGGAGATTTCACTTGTCATGTTTGAATAGTAAGCTAATGATTGCTAAGACAATGTCAGAGGAATTGGTGCGCAATTAATCTGTCACTCACCAATCAGTGCTGCCGCTCTCTATACACAGTTCACGCCATAGCAAAGTGAAAGTGAAAGCAAAAAACAAGCGCAAATTCAAACACGATTTCAATGTGTCACCTATTGACAGTGGCTCATCGATACCAATGACATAATTACCCAGCTACATTTGCGAAAGAATGCAAAAGCACACATATTTTTCCTTCCTATGATAGCCCTACGGGCAGGGCTGAGATGGATTTTTGTACCCCGAATGGAAAAATTGCTAGCCCTGGGACGTCGGGCTAGCGATTTTGCAAGCCCTGCTTTGTCTAATAAAGCAGCTGCTCTCTGAACACTTTTTCTGAAGAGAAGCTGCACAAACCTTTGTTCGCTTTCTATCGCAGCGTATCATCCTCACAGAGCACAGCTGGCACGCTTGTTTCTGTTTCTGTTCAACAGGTTAAAGTCAAACCACCCACTGCTAGCAGCTGTTTCTATGATAGTTTAGGATTCAGATGTGTGAGGTCTAAATTTACATGTGTGACTAAAATAAATATTTAAAGACAGCCAATTTCGTCCAAATGTGTCTTAAACCAAATAAACTGACAGTTACAGCTGAGCCTGTGTGTCCTTTGAGACACTGCTCTCCTACAGAGATGCATTTTAGAAACCAGGAAACATCAAAATCATTTAAGCCAGACACCAAACTGACATCAGTTCATCTCACTAACAGCTCACCTCTCTGCAGCAGATGCCTGCCGGGCTTTGAAATGAACGACGCCTTGTTTAGACTGGTCGCTCTTTAAGGACACACAGCTGGGTCCAGGTCCAGTTTCCGGTTCAGATTTAGGTTTACGTTTTCTTCTTCTTCTACTTTTCTTCCTGTGAATAATGATGAAGCAGTGATGTGTAGGGATGGGTACCGATATCTCTAGTTCTGACATAAACTGTAGTAACCAGGCCAAAAAGCAGTGCACATTTTGGTGCTTTATTTCTGTGCTTTTTTTTCCTGAGATGTCGTACACTTTGGATTCTAGGCAATCATTTTACCTTTCCAAGGATAGTAGGCGGGCCCTGGTATGTACGTTCTTTTCAGTGTTGCCAACTTAGCGACTTTGTCGCTATATTTAGCGAGTTTTCAGACCCACTTAGTGACTTTTTTTCTAAAAAACGACTAGCGACAAATCTGGCGACTTTTTCTGGTGTTATTGGAGACTTATTTATGACGACTTTTTGACGTCTCTCAACAAGCAGCGGGTGCTGCCGTGGGCACCTCGCCCGTGCCAAAGTGCTCACGGGCAGAGGATAGTCCTCCCTCAGGGCAGGAGACATTCACACCTATGCATCCAAACTGCAAATGAATTGCGCATGAGCGAAGGCGCTGCTCCCGCACTGACTATAACGCAGTCAGTTCTTCTTTTACTGTTATGCTGTTTTGTGGATCACAAGGTTTAAAACTACTTATAAACACACACACTCAGAAAGTAACTCCATCAGAGTGCCTATTTCGGGTCACTTTTGCCGGTCCAAGCCCGGATAAAGGTGCAGGGTTGGAATTGTGACATTAAAAAAAACAATAATTGCTAAAAGAAATTTAATTTGTAGTTCTAAATAAATTCTAAATGCATTTAGGACGTTTCTTACTCACTTTTTACCTCTCCAACAATGTAGGTTACAATTACATTAGCATGATCAATTATGCAAATTAGGCGATGAGGTCATTTGGTGACTTCTAGCGACTTTTAGGACAGCCAATAGCGATTTTCCTTACTGAGGAGTTGGCAACACTGGTTCTTTTAGAGCAGAGCTACAGATTAAAAATGCCCAAGGCAAAGCGGTCGAAAGTCTGGCTGTACTTCATAGCAAAAGATGCAAACTCAGCAGCCTGCAACAAGTTCTTTAAGGTGATACTGTGCAAAGAAGGTAACACCTCGAATCTGATGAAACATCTGGTGACGCATAGCGTTTTTTTAAAAGCCGAGAAATGCACTGTATTTGATAGCTTGCTTCAAGACCTCACACCGAGGACATGTTCTCCGGGTTTGGTAAATCTCCATTGGTGAGTTACCGCAGATTGCCCCGTGCATGGGGCTGGACGGTGTTTATCATTTCGCTGAAAAAAAGAGACTGCTAAAAATAAAAACATAAGAGATTTTTGGACAAAGTTTGTGTTCTCCATTCTTTAACCACCAGTTCGAGCACCGTTTAAGAACAGGCACCGTTTCAAAAGTTCCGGTTTGGCACCGTATTGGATAAAACCTAAACGATACCCATCCCTAGTGATGTGAGTACTGAGCTGTGACATAGAGAAGAGTCATGACAGTTAGAGATGGTCATCTCACCTCTGAGCTTTGGTCTGGCTCTCATGTTCCCCACACAGAGTGGTTTTAGAGGGAGGGACTCCCTCCTCTCTGTCCTCACACTGATCCATGCTGCTCAATTCACATCAGCTCACACACACTTTCTACCTTCACCTGCAGAGGAAACACAAATCATTCATGTGCACATCAACTGAAATCCTCCTTTCCATCATGTGTGCTGTCCAAATATCAGCTGCTTCTTTCCTGCTTCATCTCAATGTCAGCTGAATGCAGTCAGACAGCAGTGCGAGGCAGAGGACGCTGCCATCAGCTGCTCTACTATCAGTCCACTAGATCAGAGGTTCCCAAAGTGGCGCTGAGCCATTGCGGGGGGGGAATGCTTGGACACTGCTAGCATAATGGACACCAGCATAATGAACAGGATTTTGACAGGGCTCCCACATAAACGCAAAGCAGGAGATGAAGCATCGCCAAATATGTTTCCAAACCAACTTCCTTTCAAGCCAAAAACTAGAAAATATGGTGAAGCATATCTTCCCTTTGGCTTCAAATGCACAAGTGCTGAGGTAGGTCTCTGCGACAGAATTAGTTTTCCTGCGTCGGGAGGAGGGTGCTGGGCTGTCCAAATCACGGACAAACAGTATCCCTCATTTTTGATTTTTGCAAAGAGAGGCATTTTTCGAAAAATGTATTGGAAAAAACAACTACACGTAAAATAATTACACCATGACGCCTCTGCCTTTCTAAATGGAGGGACAGTAACTGTGTGTGTAAATGTAAGCGTGTAAAAACTGAAGATAGTCAGATTAACAGTAACAGCATGTTGTCTCCCTCTGCCATTGTAGAAATTCATCTCATGTAAACAATAATATAGCGAACACCATGACTTGAAAAACCGGCACATACCTTTCAAGTTGCGTGACAAACTCCGTATTCCTCATCCACACGTAAACGCAAAAACTGAGTTTTAAAAAATCTCAGTTTTTGGTGATTCGAAATGCTGTTTACGTGTGAACGAAAAGTCCAAACGCATAGAAACAGCTATGTTTTCAAAAACACCCGTGTAGGTGTAGGCGTAGTATAAATAAGAAAAGAGTCAGTAGTTTATTTCATTGCTACCTGTAATTCATTGCAGTTCACTTGTATTTGTTTTATTGTTTACTAAATGTTTGAGGTGTGAAATAAACCGCAATGGAGTTTGAAAACAACATATGTGTCATGTTCCGGCTGTGTGCAGGCAGGAATTGGACCCAAAAGCAAACTCACTGGAAACAGGACTGAACTCAAAATGGCAGCTTTTATTGCTGAACAGAAAACTCTACAAAACCTAAACTGGGACGAATCTAACAAAACACATAGAGGGAGACGCAGGGAGAAACACACAGCATGAGGGAGATACAACACTAACACAGACAAACACAGGGCTTAAATATACTGGGAAATAACGAGGGGAATGAGACACAGAAGGGAAGCACAGCTGGGAGAAATTGGACATAATGAGTAGGGCTGGGTATCTAGAATCGATTTCTAGAATCGATTTCTAGAATCGATTCGATTCCGATTCACAAGGTCCCGAATCGATTCGATCCACGATTCGAATCGGGGAAATTTTGCCTCAGACAGTCAGAAATATTATAATTCAGATCATGCATCAGTAGATTTTCATATTTTTATATCTATAAAATGAAAGCTGACACTTGCTGACTTTATCAAAGGTGTAAGCATCACAGCAGATGCCTTTGTGTCAAAGTAACTGAGGATAAAACACAGAAATGCATGAAGGTGATTTTCCTGGCCTGGGATTTTATAAAAATATTCTGCAGTAGATCAAAAACGAAAGAAAACCATTAATCAACATATGAACAGTACCTGATGCTGCAGAAGTGAAGCAGAGCAAAGTTACAGAGGTTTTATTAGAGACACAGCTGAGCGTTTTGCAATTTTGCATAATTTTAAAAAGTTTAAATTTGTTCAGTAGCCTATTGAACAGCAGAAATTACGTTTTCTTTTCGGAAATAAGTAGTAATAAGATGGCACTACTTCAAAATGGCGGCCAACCAAACCGGCTTGACAATCTGTTTGACCGTTTTCAGGTGTGCTACCGGTTATGCGTGTTCATGTGTAGAAAACACGCCCTCTGGGCGGTAACGACTCCTCCTAGTGGGATGGCCTAGGTTGTATAGGTATAAAAGTGATCCTTTCACATTCTTAGAGCATCACCGCCAAGACCTAAGGAGCACTGACACATCGCGCTAAGGATCCCAGCATTGATAACATTGTGTTATCAATGCTGGGATCCTTAGCGCGATGTGTCCGTCTCGGGGATTCAGGCGTTCTGGTTTTCTGTATGTGTGCATGAAAGCCACAACTGCGGGGTCTGTCTGCTTCAAGGCAGCCCATTCACATTCCCACATCACTATCACGCTTAAACTGTGTTGTGATCTCAGTGCATCCACTTTGTCACAAAACATGCAATGCAGCAGTCCATAGGATGCTTTGCTGACAGGATTAACTTCACTCTCGGGGTAGCATTTAACACAGCCGTGGTGCTGTGTTAAATGCTGCAAATTCTGCAAAATACAGCAAATTCATAAGCTGTATTACTTGTGGGGTCAAAACCATCCACAAAATACGGCCCGACAAGCTGTTCGCCACCTCTGAGAGCATGATTTACTACTGTGTTGGTGGTGTGGGACACGTATTGAAGCCATTCGATAGAGACGTAAGAAAACGTCTTATTCTGCTCAACATATGCCCTATCATATGTGAGAGCGAGCATGTCTCTAGGCAGAAACAGCGTTTTATACACACCCATACTAAATGCAACCAAGGTGGTATATGTGAATGGATCATCTTGTGTACAACCCAGTAGAGTGTCGCAATATATGCTGCATGCTTTTTGCAGGACATCAACATCGTTAACACAGTAGCGTCTGAGTTCAACCTGAAAAACAAAGGGAGGCAACCTGGTACAATTCCATGAATCGCACCTTATCACTTTCAGACATGTGCTCATAGCCGTAGAAGGAGGGGTCTGGGTACGGGCCCACATAATGCTCATTATTCCTCATATTAAACCTGTGTGGGAAATGACCCTTCTGCAGGTCTTGAAAACCTAAAGCAGAGGGTATTTTGGCAAGGCCCATGGGCAAAAAGCTGAACGAATCAATCCACCGCTGGTCATAGTCCCGTAGGGGGGGGCCTGTCTCTGTAATGCTCTAAAAGTTAAAACTAGAATTTTAAAATGGAACCTGAATCTGATTGGTAGCCAGTGCAGCGACTTTAAAACAGGGATCATATGAGCACCCTTGTTCGAGCGGGTCAGTAGCATCGCTGCAAGCTGAGACATTGTCAGAATCACAAAATGAGTGGAATTAAAACACTATTACCAACACTTTTGACTAGATGTAAATAAAAAGCATTCCACGTTTGTTAAGGCAAAATATGAAGTGTAGTTTGGATCTTCTTTTGCAGCGGGTTCAGTCAATATTGTTTGGGGAGAGATAAAACCTACAGCTTCAGAATCTAGCGCAAAAAGTGCGTAAACACAAAGCGTGGACCCGCCGACAGATCAGAATCAGTGAGCTGTCATCTTTCAGCCCGGACCGTGTCCGTACTGTCGGGTGAGAAAGGCGACATCTCACTGATTCTGATCCGTAAACGCTTTGTGTTTACGTCTTTGTGCAGAATCCATGTACCTGCTCTCATTTACTGTTTTAGCTGTATGGTGGTTGTAGAAATTTTGTGAGGTTTGACCTGAGATTCTGGCATTTCAGGCAAAGTAAATTTGTATAAAAAATCGATTCAGGATTTTAATGAATCAATATCACGTTATCCAAGTCAATCGTACAGTTTGAGCAGGAGCTGAATAACGCAACTGAAAAAAATAACAGTGTATGCCCAGCTTTACTGATTTACTAGAAAAACATGTTCTTGCCACAAACTGGCTGTGTAATGCAGGCAGGATAGGACCCAAATGCAGACTTATAGGTGGACTTTAACTCAAAAACACAGCTTTATTTGCTAAACAGAAAATGTAATACAAAACTAAAAGGGGAAAGATCAGGAAAAGTAATCTTACAGAGAAACACACAAAGAAAAACACAGCCATGAGGAATGATGGAGAACACAACAGTGGACAGAGGGAGCAGAGGGCTTAAATCAGGGGTAGGGAACGTTAGTCCTGAAGAGAGCCGGTTTGCTTGAGGTTTTAGATCTCACCCTGGGTCACCACACCTGACTCAAATGATTAGTTTATTACCAGGCCTCTGGAGAACTTCAAGAAATGCTGTGGTGGATCAAGGACACATCTAAAACCTACAGGACACCGGCTCTCGAGGTCTGGAGTTCCCTACCCCTGGCTTAAATACACAATAGAGTGATGAGGGAACAGGAAACAAAGGAACGCAAGACTGACAGAAGAAAGGTGAGAGTGAACGAGGGAGAGAGGAGACAAGAGAGACATGACAGGCTGGGGAAACAGAATGGAACACAAGGAGAGAAACAAGACACAAGGATTCACACAAACACACATAAACACAGACACACAGAGACAGAGGGCAAAGACAGAGGGGGAATCTAATAATCAAGGAACTAAACAGGAAATATAAGAAATTGCAAGCAGCATAACTAAGACTACTAATGAACCAGAACATAATAATAATGGATTGCATTTACAGTGGCTTGCAAAAGTATTCGGCCCCCTTGAACTTTCCCACATTTTGTCACATTACAGCCACAAACATGAATCAATTTTATTGGAATTCCACATGAAAGACCAATACAAAGTGGTGTACATGTGAGAAGTGGAACGACAATCATACATGATTCCAAACATTTTTTACAAATAAAAAACTGCAAAGTGGGGTGTGCGTAATTATTCAGCCCCCTGTGTCAATACTTTGTAGAACCACCTTTTGCTGCAATTACAACTGCCAGTCTTTTAGGGTATGTCTCTACCAGCTTTGCACATCTACAGACTGAAATCCTTGCCCATTCTTCTTTGCAAAACAGCTCCAGCTCAGTCAGATTAGATGGACAGCGTTTGTGAACAGCAGTTTTCAGATCTTGCCACAGATTCTCGATTGGCTTTTCAGGGCCTTCAAAGGACTTTACAATTCCACTATTCATTCACATTCACACACTGGTGGAGACAAGCTACAGTTGTAGCCACAACTGCCCTGGGGCAGACTCACAGAAGCGAGGCTGCCATATCACGCCATCGGCCCCTCTGGTCATCACCAGTAGGCGGTAGGTGAAGTGTCTTGCCTAAGGACACAAAGACCGATAAACTCGCCTGCAGCTATAAACTGTAATACAGAATATCAGCAAAACACAAGAAACTCAAAGTGCTGGGTCAAAAGGACCCAGAACCATCACAGTTCTTTTCTTTGCTCTTCACTGTTTGAGTGCAGACTCCACATGAAACTATGACAGCATCGTCCCTGCTGCTCTCAGACATTTTATTCACTTACTGCTCCCAGATGTTTCTACTAAAGGTCTGGTTTTACTTATCAATGAGAGTAAAAGCTTGTACTTACACGGTGACTACCAAAAAGAATGAGTGTGCTTTACTGTCAGGGCTGCAATGATTCATCCAGTAAGTTGAATGACTTCATAATAAAAATATTTGTTTCATGCTTTGCATTGAGGCCCATTGTGGACATTGCAGGGACACAATAACCTCAGATCAAATGTGAAAGCCACTACAGTATAACACCATGTTAAGAATAACAAAGCAGTAATAATAATAATAATAATAATAATAATAATAATAATAATAACAATAATAATAATAATAATGACAATAATAAGGTCAACCTAAGTGATTGTTTTCGACTGAACATCACATATAATGTAACAAGCACTAAATTCAGGTTAAGTGCATTATCAGTATTTGGAGGAGCTCCTTATCCTTCTCTTTACTGCTCACCTCTTACAAAGTGTTCACACAGTTTGCCAGCCTCTTTTAGCTTGCTAGCTATGCTAACAAGCCTACTGGCTACACAAACTTGACTCAGTCACATGACAACTCGGCTGCTCTGCTAGCTGCTCGGCTACCTGAGCTAATTCATATTAAAGGTCAGAGTCATACATGCCAACACTCCTGATTTTTCTGGGACAATCCCGAATTTTTGTGCCCCTCCCGAAAATCTCCCTGAGCCACCATTCTTCCAAATTTCTCCTGATTTTCCACCGGGACAACAAAAATGAAAAACCATATCCCAGAATTCATTGCCCGGCCCAGCCAATTCCAGTTTCCAACAATGGCGACAGCTACTTAGTTTTAATATTACTCTTATTACTCTTTCTGGGTCACAAAATAAGATAAGATAAGATAAGTAAGATAAGATAAGATGACCTTTATTAGTCCCACACGTGGGAAATTTGTTTTGTCACAGCAGGAAGTGGACAGTGCAAAAGTTATGAAGCAAAAATTAGAATACAATAAGAATAAATACAGTACACAACTGTACAGAATAGAATAAAATAAAATACTATATACAGTAGAATAAAATAGAATAAAATATACAATAAGATAAAAATAGAATACAAATGCTATATACAACTGAGTAAAAATACAACGATGCCAGAAAAGATTATAGCACTTAGTGTTATTGCACATGTGTGGATGTGTGTGTTTGATCAGTTACACACACAACAAGTCTTTGTTGTGGAGTCTGACAGCAGTGGGGAAGAAAGACCTGCGAAATCTCTCCGTCCCACACCGTGGGTGCCGCAGCCTGCCACTGAAGGAGCTGCTCAGTGCTGTCACAGTCTCCTGCATGGGGTGGGAGATGTTGTCCAACAGGGATGACAGCTTAGCCGCCATTCTCCTGTCACTCACCACCTCCACTGGGTCCAGAGGGCATCCTAGAACAGAGCTGTTCAGTCTCTTCCTGTCCCCAGCAGAGATGTTGCCGCCCCTGCAGACCACACCATAAAAGATGGCTGAGGCCACCACAGAGTCATAGAAGGTCTTCAGGAGTGGGCCCTCCACTCCAAACGACCTGAGTCTCCGCAGCAGGTACAGCCTGCTCTGCCCTTTCCTGTAGAGGGCGTCTGAGTTATGAGTCCAGTCCAGTTTGTTGTTCAGATGAACACCAAGTTACCTGTAGCTGTCCACAGCCTCAATGTCCATACCTTGGATGTTCAGTGGTTGCAGTGGAGAATGCTTGTGCCTGCGGAAGTCTACCACCAGCTCCTTGGTTTTACTGGCATTGATCTGGAGGTAGTTCAGCTGGCACCAGTCCACAAAGGCTTGAGTCAGTCCTCTGTACTCCTTGTCGTCCCCATCAGTGATGAGGCCGACTATTGCAGAGTCATCAGAGAACTTCTGCAGGAAGCACTGGGTGGAGTTGTGGGAGAAGTCTGCAGTGTAGATGGTGAAGAGGAACGGAGCTAGAACCGTTCCCTGTGGGGCCCCCGTACTGCAGACGACCCTGTCCGACACACAGCCCTGAGTCCTCACATACTGTGGTCGGTCGGTGAGGTAGTCCAAAATCCAGGTAGTGAGGTGATGGTCCACTCCAGAGTTCTCCAGCTTGTCCTTCAGAACCGAGGGAAGAATGGTGTTAAAGGCACTGGAGAAATCAAAGAACATGATTCTCACAGTGCTCCCAGCGGTCTCCAGGTCAGCGAGGGAACGATGTAGGAGGTGAATGATGGCATCATCCGCTCCAATGCCAGGCTGGTAGGCAAACTGAAGTGGGTCCAGTGATGAGCTCACCAGGCGCCGAAGCTGAGCCAGGACCAACCTCTCCAGGGTCTTCATCAGGTGGGATGTCAGAGCCACCGGCCTGTAGCTGTTGAGGTCCTTGGGGCATGAAGTCTTTGGCACTGGTACAACACAGGAGGTTTTCCAGAGCTGTGGGACTCTCCCAAGCCTCAGGCTCAGGTTGAAGAGGTGCTCCATCACACCACACAGTTGGTCTGCGCAGGACCTGACGACCCTCCAGCTGATGCCATTTGGGCCCGCTGCCTTCTTGGCTTTAATCCTCCTCAGTTCCCTCCTAACCTGGGTGGTTGAGAGAGACAGGCTGGAGCCTTGTGATGAGTGTGTATTGGATGCTATTGTTAGGGGTGGGGAGGCGTGAGCAGGGTGAGTAGAGGAGGTGTGAAGTGTCTGAGGTGTCAGAGGTGGAACAGCAGCAGTGGGGGTGGGTGAGTTTGCAGCCGATGTTGGAGACTGCCTCATGGCTGAATCAAATCTGTTGAAGAAATGATTCAGTTCATTTGCTCACCTCACATCCCTCCCAGGCAGAGAGTTCTGATGTTTGTGGCCTGAGATGGTTCTGGTCGTCACAGATCACCTCCCACACAGTCGACTCAAAACAATCCTTAAAATAAATTTTTAGCATATTTTCAGGCGAGAATGTATCTGTGCAAACTTCAAATATTTGAGCCAGCGAGAACAGCGAACTCCCGGCACATTGTTTTCAAACCCCCGCGGTCCTTCACTACTCAGGTTAAACATGATATATAAGTCACTTAGATAAGCTAAAAATGTTATTGTTTGACTCTTTTCAGTGTTTTATTTGTTCTGGAGTAAATCGGTTTGGCTGAGATTAAAGTTATTAGATTACATTAAATAAAACTTTATTAATCCCTCGGGAGGGTTCCTCCGGGGTTTTCACACAGCTGAATAAACGTCAAACAGAAAACTGATTAAACAGAAGTGTGAGATGGTCGAGAATTTACGCCAGCGTCCTGTTGTAATTAGATAGCAAGGAGTAGACGGCAGAGTCTTACTCCACCGAGAGAGCTTGTGACCTAATTCTGAAGGCAAGACCATCACAGTCGCTCACTTCCAGCCTACCCGGCTTTCGGAGGACCTGGCCCACTTAGACCACCAAGGCCGGGTCCTCAGGTGGATGCAGCATCCGAATTTGGACAGCCCTGGCTGGGAGACAGTTATAACGGTGACATTTAACTTACTGTAAACAAATAATTTTAAATAAATAAACAGTGTAAAATTCAAGTTTTTTTGTATATGGGTATATATATTTATATGTATACCTACCCCCACCCTCGCCCACCCCCCCCCCTTTGAATGTCTCCCTAATTTTGATGTCTCAAGGTTGGCAAGTTTGGAAAAGGTAAAGAAATGAGGTGATGCTGCTGGGAGTTAGACTAGCAGCATTTAGTTATTTGGCATTATATTTAATCCGTATTATCTGCTCCTGTCACCTCTGTTTACAACAAGAACATTTAGCCAGTAGTTTATTAGCTTTGGTGAAATTATGAACAGACATCAGCGAGGTCACCTATGCTGTCCTTAATTGCTGGAGCAGCAGGAACACCACTTAATCTGAAATCTCATTTTTTTCTCTAAAACACAGTGACAGCAGGCTGAGTCAAAGACAGAAACCTTATTTAAACACCAAATATTCACCGGCGTCACTTCCTGATCCAGGATTCAAAGAGGAATTACTCAGCTTCTTCCCATGAACGTCTTCACTCTGCAGCTCTCTGCTGTCTGGACCAGGTCTGTGTAGAAAGAGAGAAAATCCTCTGCTTATTCTTCGTGATCAGTCCTCTGTGTCTGCAGGTTGTGTCACATTAAACACTTCACACCAGTAAAGAGTCTAAAGCTCACAGGTCAGCTGCCACACTGTATATAACAACTCAACAGTAGATAGCCTGACTGTAGGCGTCTCTGCAGCCATAAACAGTTTAAAAATTAAACACTGAACCATAAAAGAGGCTTAAGCTGCAGCTCAAAGGTCAAAGCTCAGCTGCTGCACCCAGTTATGAGTTGAAATGAATCATTAATCATTATCTTTTTGCTCTCAGCTGATTGACTTGGCCTTGGGCTGTTTTTATGCTGCTACACTATGTTTCAAATGTTGTAAATAAACTGGGAGTGATTTGGTTGTATTATTGGTTTGGTTTTTGGTTTTATATTTCCATGAAGATCAAAATGACTATATGGTCCACCGCATCTATGCTTTTCCGTGTCTTCACAGATAACCCCAATGAGTTTCCCTTGGTCTGAAATCTCACCTGATCTTGTGATATTGTGTGACATGCCTTTAAGGCAACTAACCAATCTTAGGCTACGTCCACACTAGCCCGGATAGATTTGAAAACGGCATTTTCATCTGAAAACGCTCCGCGTCCACACTAGCATTTTCAGTTGTTTTCACAGAGTCGTGTGTCCACACTGAAACGGATGAAAACGCTTACATTCCAGTGTTGCGCATGCGCAAAAGCGAGTGAGAATTAAAGAATTTGAAGAAAAGCTATCTGGAGCATGTACAAAATGATATTCATCTTTTTTAGTCAAAATTGAGAGCAATCAAAACAACCGCTGTATAATGTACTCCGCTATCTTTGTTTATTTGGTCACATGACTGCATCACATGACTAAAATATGTCATCGTTTTAGGAAGTCTGCGTTTTCGTGTGTCCACACTGCGACGGGACAGCTGCATTTTGAAATGTATGCGTTTTCGAGAGCGTTTTCAAAACGCTGCGTTTTTCCTTGAGGAAAGCACCATCTCAGTGTGGACGGGAGGTCAAAACGGAGAGAAAACGATGCGTTTTCAAACGAAAACGCATCGTTTAGTGTGGACGTAGCCTTAGTAGATTGTATCACATCATTTCAACAAGAACAGAGAAGTGTTAATTTGTTAAATTTCATCCAGATCATATGATTTAATTATGTTCATGTTAGAAACATTATTGTTCAAACACATTAGACTCTTGTAATAAGCACTCAGTTTCTTTTTTTTTTGACTCAGTGATTAAGAAGGACAAACAGAGTGTTTCTATATGGAAACAGTTTCTGATTCATCTTCAGTCCATCATCTGATTAACCTGACGTTCATATTTATGAGTGGATTTAAATGATTCCTACATCATTTCTGTTCTCTCTGTATTCAAGTGCAACATTTGAGCTTCTGCTGTGTTTACATTTGATAACCGTGTTTTAAGTATTAAAAGACAAACCCAGTCTCACGGCTGCCGAGGCGAGCCGTGTGGTGTGGGAGGGAGAAAGGACCCAAAATGCAGGTAGTAGATGATAATGCTAGTTATGTTTATTTACCAGTAACGGAGAGACAAAACAGGCAGTGAGGAATGACAAATGACTGGAGAAACCTGAACTGCGAAAACTAAATGACAAACCTGAGATCATAAGAAACGGGGTGCAGGGAAGGGGGACGCAGACAGAGGAACAGAACACCGTGGAACACAGACAAACCGGCAACAGGCAGGAGAACACACAGGGCTTAAATACACACAGCAGTAATCAGGGGATGAGAGACAGGAGGGCAATACACCTGGGAGAAGTCAGGGCTAACGGGACAGGGGAAACGTAATCTGAACACACTCACATGAGACGGGGACCTTCAGAATAAAACAGGAAACTCAGGCACAGAGAACCAGACAAGACACTGAACTAAACAGACAGATTCACAAACAGACAGTGTGACACCATAGACAGACAGAACACAGAAGTGGGACCAGGGCAGGCACAGAACAGAAACCTAACAAATGGCAAATCATAACAGAATACATAGTCAGAATAAACAAAAGCATAAAGAAACACAAAACACTGAGTCGGCAGACTCAGGACCATGACACCCAGTCTTCCTTGTGTCACTTTACATTTGATCCCAGTGATATGTCATTCATTTCTGATGAAGTCCAATGGTGTTCATTTAGAGAAATAAGGCAAACTGCTCAAAGGTCAGCTGCCTTTAGATCAATCATTAACCTGCAGCAATAGTTCCTCAGCCTGTGTCTCTCTTTATAGTCTACTAGTGTTCTGGAGGCTTTAGATCTCACCCTGGGTCACCACACCTGACTCAAATGATTAGGTCATTACCAGGCCTCTGGAGAACTTCTGCTGTGTCCGAATTCAGGGGAAGAATGCTTCAATGCCATATTTAGAGGCAATGACGTCACAGCGACGCGACGAGGGCTGTCCGAATTCAAAGAGTACTCAAAATGTGTCAACAAATGCGTTCTAATTTTCCCCAAATTTTAAGGATGGGTCCGATGTATCCTTCATGTCCTACTATATCGCAGGATTCATTGTGGGTTATACAGGAGATTTGTTTATGATAATGATGGTGGTCGAAGCGGGAGAGGAAAACACTTTCAAATGTAAGTATATGAAAATCTGGTTGTACAAAAGTTAAATTGTTATAGTGGTCGTGTTGTTAAGCATTGGGCATCTGCATAGACATGTTTTTTTTTTTTATTTAAATAACCGTAAACCAGCTTGTATGGTAGGTCCCGTGGTCGCTATGTTAACATGTAAATATTTTTTTCAAAATAAGACACACGACTACAACAAGGGAAAGACTCAGGGAAACCGAGTTAACGATAAAAAACCTGAAAACCATAAATTTCACACCGGAGCCTCAACTCTTGTGGCCCGGTACCAAACGACTCATGGACCGCTGCTCTACAGAACCTGTGATGTCCAAACGGTGTTCCTCTGATGTTCTGCTGTGAAAACTTTTGGGTTTAGGGATTAACATAGTTGCCATGATTTCCTTTCTTCTCTTATTTGTTGTGTGTGATCAGGACAATTCTGGAGAAGATGGGCCTGCAGGGGAAAGTCACCCCCTTGCAGGCCAGAAGACATGGGATAACTTTAAAGAATACAAAGTACGTATGTGTGTTATCAAGAAGATAATTCTTAAGAACACAAGTTAATAAATGTGCAATTACTAAGAGTTGTTGTGGTGTTTTCATTTGCCTGCTGTCATTTTTGATTTCCTCTGGGAAATCAAAAATGGACCGACACATCAAATTCACCAGGGAGGATATGAAAAGTGGCAGGTTAGCCTTCTTAGACTGTGAGATTTCCATCAATAATGGGGTACATCTCAAAGCTGACGTGTACCGTAAACCTACACATACAGATCAGTATTTAAAGTTTGACTCTCATCATCCACTGGAGCACAAACTGGGTGCCATCAGGACGCTACAACACAGAGCGAACACCATCCCCACAGACACAGCGGCCAGGGAAGCAGGAGAACAGCACATCAAGAAGGCCCTGAGTAAATGTGGTTATCCCAGCTGGACTTTTGTCAAAGCTGGAAAGACACTGAAGCGAGATCGATCAACTGTAGACCAGACAACAAACGACGGAGGCCCAGAAAAGTGCAATCAAACGATGAGTTTATTGACAACGGAGAACAACCGTCAGCATATGGCTTATTTGCTCCGACAAAAATACACTGAGTTCTGGTTTTATAGCATAGAGGATCACACCCCCACATACACGTCAATACAGGTCAAAAATACATTATGTCCAGTCATTGTTTACAGACAAGGGTACATCTTGTACATCTCTAATAACTATAAACAGACATATAACTTCTCTCTTTGATAACACCTTCCTTTTAAGGTAATAACTTCAAGCTTCAGGGCCTCTAAGGGCTAATAATGGACCCTCGTCCTCAATCACTAAGTAGACTAAATTGGCGCAGGTCTCAAATAAGAAGCAGAAGACACTTGGGCCTTCGCTCAGGCCTGCTACTAGATTTATGTGTATTGTAAGCATGCATGCAATTAACCTGCTATGTTCTCATCTTCCCTCAACATGTAAAACCCTCTTGGATAGAACATCAACTCTAAACAAGCACAGTTATGCATTGTGTATAAAATAAACTCAACCTGTGAATAAAATGAATGTGATGACAAACATATTCAATGCAATATGAACCCTGTAAACAATATTACTGATAAAATAATACTGTAGAACATGTTATTAATGCATTTATCATAAGGCAGATTATATGGCAGCAATAAAAGAATCTCTAAATCCCAACATTCCCTCTTTTGACATTCCAACAAGGAATGTCACCACACTTCATGTTGTATCACTCCCTGGCCCACTCTATGGGTTCTAAGTTCATCTGGTAGATGCCCTCAACCCAGCCAGGGTTAGGAACCCTCGCCATTACTTTTACCAACAATCCTCTGACACAAGGAATGATACAACAACTAGCGATGACCAGTATTCCCAAAAGTACAGTCAAAGAAAACATCACTGACATAGCCACACCTTTCCATTGTCCAAACACAGATGTCATCCAGGGACGCCAGCAGATTTTCGATACCTGAGTGCTCATGCATGGTTTTAGACAATTCGATTTTGCTCTCCGTCAGTGAACTCGGACCCAATTGTTCTGCGAACCCCATCATGGCGTCCCTGGTTTGGTTAGAGAGTCTCAGCAGATTGCAATGAACATAGTTAATGCGATCAACATTCTTATTAGGTGTCACCCAAAGAAATATACTTTCAAATTCTACCACTATCAGATTTACCAGCTTGTACTCATCTGGAACTCTCCTGGGCACTCCAATAGAGTCTAGGTTGGAGAGTTTAACCTAGGGTCATATGCATGTGTACCCTGGGTCCCTCTTTTGGCCAAAATATGTCTCTTACCTCTGGCGGCTAAATGCGTGTGTTGTGTTGTGGAATAGCCTTTAATACATGTTGTTCTCTAGCATTTTGAGCCACCCAATCAAGCCAGAGGTTACTGTCCTTGAAACCGGTGGCACGCTTTATCAAATCCTTAGGCTTCAGTCTAGAGTAATCTGTCAGAAGTAATCTCTCTTTTGGTTCCTGTTCCTTTTGAGCTACTGTTCTCGAAGTTACCATCTGATCAGTCAGAGTGGTGATTAAGCTTTCTCTAGCGGCTTAGACTTTGCATCAACTAAATTTGCCCTAAGCATATCATGGGGTGATTGCAGACCCATACATCATACGCTCTCCAGCTACTACTAGCTCCTGTACACTTAATAACGTCACACAAATCAAATGTGAATGAGCGGGTAGACCCTTTACCATAATTCAACTCTATGCCATTATTCATGCTGAGACACTCATCACCTTTACCTGACACCTCGCGCTTTTGTGTTTTTACCGATCCCGTTTTAGCAACTACAGTCTCAGGAAGCGCTGTGCTGGACTGGCCTCCGTGTTCAGACAAGTGGTCCAGAGTGCCCTGCAAAATATAGACAATAAACAACACAGCCATAGTTAATATCATTGCATACAATAAACATGGAGTTGTAAGGAACATTCTAATCAGTTTTCTCATTATGTGTCTCTGATTCGTGTGTTTGCATCATGTTATATAAACTTTATATCCTGGAATGAAACTCCCCTGCTTTTGTAGAGTCCTCAACTTGTCACCGCTCCTTTCTGCTGGCGTGGCGACCTTCTGCGCTGCTCCTCTTCTTTCTTGACCTCCCAGGTAGACTACTGGTTGGCCCGTTGCACAGGTGAGAGGATTTATTTTGCCTCTGCTCGTTATCGTTGACACCTGTGTTTGGTGTAGAGGAGTTTTCCTCTACCAACCTCTCATGTGCTGGCGCACACTGCGACCAATGATACCAGGTATCGCCTTTCCCTTTCAGTTGAACTGCTGTAGTTGTTCTGGCAGCGACCTCGTAAGGACCCTCCAGCGTGGCTCCTTCCACTTCTGGAGTTCCTCGTGGGCTCAAATTCAGTTCCTTGTTTGCAGACTATAGCATAGCCTGCTTTCGATCCTTCTTCATCACGATGACAGCAGCCATCTATGAACCAATCCTCAGCTCCAGGGATAGGTTCTGCTTGTAAATCTTCCCCTAACTTTCCTTCAACTTCTGCTTTCTTAGTACAATCATGAGGTTCTCCTGATTGATTCCTTCATGTGTAAATGTCAGATTCGGAGCATCTAAAACTTTACTCAGTCTCTGTTGTGCTAATGATGTCATCGTGAACGCCTGCGAGTTCACATATGCCACCACACTATGTGTAGTCAGAACTTTTTGGTGGGTGTTCTCTCACTACATGTGCTGTTTTCTATATTATTTTGGCAACCCCTGCTGCATGCTGTGCGCATGTAGGGTGCCTTGCTTCTGTTGGACTCAATCTTATGCTGACCTACATAAGTACCTGTCTTTCTTTATTCAATCATCTTCCGGGGGTGAGAGACCTCTGCACAGCTCAGACGCCAGTTGCAAGAGCTCTCTAACATTAGAATCATCAGCTGTGACTTATATGGTGTTATTTCGGTACTTTACACGTCACACAGTCTTGAACATTGTTTGTATGGGGAGTTCCTCTTTTTTGTGTCTATATCTATTAATATGCCTTGTGCACTAAAACTTCCTGTTTTTCAGTCTGGCTGAGCTCTTGTTTGTAAGTCAAAGGTGGCCTTGCTCTACAAGCCTTCATTATTAGAGTACACATTAAAAATATTTCTTTTATTCCTAACACCAGTCCCCTTTTTCATTTTTCACTTGAGAAATGAACTAATTCCTAATTTATCACATTAAGTTTACTTCAATACAATTCAATTGAATTTTATTTATATAGCGTAAATCACAACAAAATTGGCTCCAGGCGCTTCATAGATACAGAGAAAACCCAACAATCTTGTGACCCCTATTGAGCAAGCACTTTGGCAACAGTGGGAAGGAAAAACTCCCTTTTAACAGGAAGAAACCTCCGACAGAACCAGGCTCAGGTACGGGCAACCATCTGCTGCGACCGCTTGGCGTGAGCTAACAGAGGCTTTGAAGAGAGAGACCTAATATTTAATAATCCACATTTCACTGTTTTAATCTTCGGTTCAGATGTGGATTCTGTATTGTTCTTGCTTTGTTACTATTGATGTTTAAGTTGTTTTATTGCTAGATTTGGTTTGTTGCTGTCTGTTTGGGAGCTGACATAGTCTCTATGGATAAGGGTGTTTGGCAGGGTAGCATCAGGAGAGAAGCTCCAGAGAGGCATGTTCCCTGTTAAAGCTAAAATATAACAAAAGAAATTATGCTAAACAAACAAAACCTTTCAATTCCCCAACCCTATCTGTCTCCTCAACGGGTTGTATGTTTTCAATGTTTAAAATAAATCAAACAAATAACTTAAGCTGTGTGACGGCACCTTGCGTTTCACGCCAGGCTGTGAGCTGCCCTAAATCTACTTGCTACACCCCTTTTCACCTAGTTTAATTTTTAATCCTAATTTAAACTATTCCTGACTTCCCTCAGTGCACACTGTAAAGTGTAAAAGATACAATTAGCTTTCTCCTGGTAAAAGGTCCTACATTATTTTCTCTACCTTTGGAAACATCCTCTATCGAGTTAACCCATTTCATTTTTCAAACTTAGGCCTGATTTCTTCGCCCCTTTAACGGGTAGCGCATATCCGGTCTGAACACTGTGTTTGGGCAATTCTACGAATTATTGCAGGATTTCTATGTTATGTAAAGTTCCTCTCATCCCTTTTATGCTTCCATTATAACCTATGTCTAACAAGCTTTTGATCTTCTTTGTTATATAAACAACTAGGTGTATTTGTGCTCTGTTCTTCTCCTTTCTCTGGTTGGTTCCGTTCGATCTCAGGCTTCCAGGATTCTCGCCCCCCCTGTGGTCGCTGTGGTCCTGAAATCTTCTCCTGTAAAGGATAGAAAACAAACAGCCTCTCTCTGCTACACCTCACTAATCTACTGTGTTCATCTAAGGTTCCTTTAATCATTCAAAGTTGTTTCACCATATCATGTTCGGGGCTCTGTCCTCTATATTAACTTTACTTAATCTCCATGCCCTTCATGTGTGTGAGCAACACTGTTAGTTTTATTAAACACACCCAGGGTAAGATATAAACCATCACCATCTAAGCATAGAAACAGATCAAAAGAACCACAAAACAATTTCTATATCTAAATTATCAAAAACCCCAAAGCGTCATAAAACGATCCTAAAACCCATTTCAAATTAAACCTTAAATCCTGTAACTCCCCTTTTGTGACACATCTTATGTGTTACAAACTCAAAATCCTTCACTCGAGCTTAGGAGATTAAAAGAAAAAGGTTAGTCATATCATATTAAATATTCATGCTCCGGCCCTTCAAACCTGTGTTTAAGGAATGAAATCAAATTAATCATTATGTCAAATCTTTTCTTGGCTCCATCCACAGCCTGCATCCTTGGAACTTGTGAGAAACAAAAACCTGTGTGTTAACCAGAACTTCACATTTCATCCTCAGTTTTTCCCCACTTATGATCCAACCTGTGTTATAAAAAGAAAACTTAAAACAGAACAGTTATCAGTCATGTGTCTAACCTTAGTCCAGTCTTTATCTCAGTGTCCAGTCGGTCCAACCTATGGTCTGCCTCGTCCGTCCAGTCACCATCCATTTACACACATTCACTCACATGCATTAACATCAGGTCTTGCTGACAGTGGAGACTATCTCGCAAATAATCAGAGTCTTCACTCTCAGCAACATGCGCTCATTCATTTGTTTTATTTTGTTTTTAGGAAAATAGTTCTTTCTGCTTTTAGACTGGATTGGCTCGCGGCAATCCTTTTAGACAGAGACTTAGCCTTCTCCTCTGGCCATTGTAATCTGGAGAAGGTCACCGAGAATTTTCAGCGCTGTTATCCACTCTTTTGCAGGCCTGCTTAGAACAAAAATGAGAAAAAAAGAGAGCTGATTATTGGCTCATCCAAACACAAAACAAAATCACCTGACAGGTTTTCTAAGTGCACTGTTACAAAATGATGAACCCCTTAGACATGTGCATGTTTGATAAAACTCCCTCCATTAAAATAAGAAAAGCGAAACAAATCTAACCGATAAAAGTAACCCATCACTACAACACAACCTCAACAATCTTAAACACAGAACATTTTGCCACAAGTTCTTCAGGGTCCTGACACTCTCAGTTCAACTTAACATAATTTCACCTGCTCAAAACACAGAAAATCTCGTTAAACACCACACAACTTGCACACCATCCACACTAAATTCTAAATTTTCTCTCCTGAAAACTTACTACACACTAAGCGAGTTGGACAACATGATAAACAGACTCCTATGCTAAACCTGCTATCTGATGTTCATGAGCTCTTTTGTATTCTAAGGTTAACGCATTTCTATTTGTGTGTGTGATTGTGTATATGTTTCTTTTCGTGGTTTTTTCAGACTCCCTCACAAGGTTCCACTTAAACAGTCAGTTTTTCTCTTTCGCAAATTTGATCTCCCTCCTTAAATAACAACATTCCTTGTCCTCAGCCAGAAGTTAGAGCTTGATTTTCAGGTTCAGGGAACAATTCACCCTGAAAGACAGTGAGTGTCTCCCCTCTTTGGCTCATCACTCGTCATTGTTAATGACATTTCCCCCTCTGCCCCAGCGGCTTTACCCTTCAAGTCCCATCTCCTCCAGTGAGTCCAAGCTCACTTAGGGACCTAGGTTCAAGCAATCGTGACTGCGCCTTGCCTTAGGTTGTCCCAGGGTTTCGAGGTGGGATCTTACCCGTCATGGGCTGTCCAGCCTTCCATGCTTCGCCTGATATGGGGGCCAAGTGGGCACGGGTGCTATGAGGGGAGGGGACACACTGACTCTGGAAATCAAAGGAGTGTAAGCTGCTTTCTTCATTTCATCAGTATATTAAGCTATCTCACTTCTTGATTATTCCCAACATTTCACCTGTAACAATTTGTGTATGCGTGTGTTTTCTATTCATTAATGTAATTGTTAGTTCATGTATTTATTTTCTCAGTCTTTCTTTTCTAAAACATGTAATTAATATATTTTATTACTTTTCTTAAGACATTCAGTCTCTAATTGCTCTGTTTTCATGCTGCAACGTCTCTCCCCAGCTATAATCAGACTTCCTGTTTGGCCACACACACTCTCTCAGGCCTCCTCTATTCACGCACTCCCCTATGAGTTATTATTACTTATTTATTATTTTGTACAAATCACACAGAATCATTCAAATCAAGTACTCACAACATTCACACACTTAGAAGCACTCAAAATACGCTTTCCTAAGAGTATTTTATCAAACATCTTGCTTAGAATCAAAAGAGCAAGTAGACAACACTCAGTGCGTCTGTCCTCTTAAAAGAAGAGAAATAAACACATATGGGACAATTCTCCCCATCTTAGACAAAATGTGACCTTAAATGTCCGTTTCTAAGTCATGTTCTTCTCTACACACGACTCTTGGCCTCCAGGGCATAAAACTTTGAGCATAATCTTTTACTTTACAAGAACCCTCATACTAAGACTAAGACTGCTATATGTGCACTTCTTTCTTTGACAAAGTTGTATTTTGTATTTTCTTACTCAGCTGTATATAGTATTGGTATTCTATTTTATTCTATTCTACTTTATTTTATTGCATTCCAGTGTTTTCTAATTTCTGCTGCATAACTTTGCACTTTTGCTTTAACAAAACAAATTTCCCAGCTGTGGGACTAATAAAAGTCATCTTTATCTTTGACTAGCCCTAACCTAAATCCTGTCTCATCCACTGCTGAAATTCTAGTTAAATGAACACGTGTTACAGTTTAAAATTAAAAGAGGAAGTAACTCACACCCAAGTACTGTGTGTGTGTGCGTGTGTGTGTTAATGTCCGTGTCCCTTTAAATGAAAAAAGGTGAACACGTGGTGAGTTTTCCTCAATTTACACAAAATATGACATTAAATATCCTTTTCTAATTCCTGTTCTTCTTTAAACACCATGAATGACCTCCTGGTCATAACCTTTGGACTTATAACTCTGATATAAGTCCACACAGCGCACCAAGCACAGAGAAAATTCAACCTCAGTGCTTCAGAATTCTCCTCAAAATTCAGAAACTGTTTCTGTCATTTATCTCCCAAGAACTTCATCATATGGACCTCGCCGAGTCCAGTAATCTTCAACACATGTATCTCACTGCAGCCAGTGAAGATTTAAAAACAGTTTATTGTCTCAGTTTACCCAGTATTCACTTATCAGGTGGACCGCAGCCGATCCATACATCTCAACACAATCGTGTGTCCACATTTACACAACTTATTCTTTACTTGTATCACAACACATCTAGTAATATCATCAGAATTACTTCAACATGGTAAACATTGATTTTCCTTTAAAATCAACTTACCATTAAAACTCGAGATCACAGCTGACTCGATTCTCTGAAATCCTGAGCCAGTTAAAACACCTTGCTCAACTCACGGTGTTCTTTTCTCGGACCCCTTCGTCCGAGCTCACTCTTTTACCCGGCATCTCCCCAGATTGTTACGAGATCTTCATAAACCCAAAAGTAAGCATATTATTTCCCTAATCAAAAGTGAAGCCGTTCCTTACACAGTAATTCTTCATCCAACAGCCTTTGTGTTTTGAAACTAAAAAGAGGAAGGAACAGGGCCCAATTTTAAACTGTGCATGTTGTCACTGAACAACACACACACACACACAGACCCAGGGCAATTCTTCCTGGATCATTTATTAACGTTCGAACAAACACAGTCCGCCTTGATTATTTTCTGGACCTCAGCAGATCCACCAAAATTCATATAAATATATCAGCCATTAACCGATTTATTTCTTTTCCTCAGACCACGCCGGATCTGTTACTTCAGCACAATAAACACTGATTTTCCTTCAAAATCATTTTACCAAGAGCCACAAAACCATTTCTGACTCGATTTTCTGAACTTCTGTGTCACTTAAACATCCTGACAGCACCAGGTGTTTCTGTCGGACTTCCTCGTCCGAACTTAATCCTTTACTTACAAATAAGCATCTCCCAAAATGATCCTCTTGATCATTAGCTATTCACCGAGCCCACAACTCTCGGCAACACCACCTGACGTATGCCCACGCCGGAGCTCCTCTTTGAAGTCTCAAAAAGTACAGGATTCTCCAATCCCGTGAGTTTGACACTTATTAAACCATAAGCTGACCAATAACTCTTATATTCTTCTCTATTCTTAAACATGCATTGGTCTCTTTTCTTTCTTTTTTTTTTTACCATGAAATACCATATAACCTTTTAACTCAGTACTGTCTGTTTCTCAAAGTTTCATTATCCTTGCTTCAAAGCTTCTCATTACTTCCAAGTTACTCATTCATTACTTGACGTTTTACTTTATTCTCGAGAATTCAGTTTTACCCCTACTGCACCAATTTAGTAGTTAAGATCATCTACTCAGCGAACAGATAATTTAGAATTCAGTCAATTTGCACAAATTTGCTTATTGAACAGGTTTGTGCGTACCTCTTAATCTTTTAGACCGGTCCTCTGTTCACCTCATATCAGATCCAACCTTCGGCCACATTAGTTCTCTCTGATTTAATCTAGAAACTTCACGGTCTGCCGTTACAGAATCTCTTTTCCTTTTCTTTAACAAGAGATACTCAAAATTCTGCAAATTCTCTCCACTCAGGAGGAGGCTCACAGCTTTATTCTTACTCTGTTTCTGGTTGGATTAAAATAACTCTTATATTAGAATCACCCTGTCCAGTGATACTGTATTTCAAAATCACCAAAGGCACGCTCACAAAACAGGAAAATGCTTCAGCAGCCTTAATGGGATCCCCGTGGGCCTCTCACTGTCTATTTCAAGCACCTATAATGAAACACCGGCACAATGAGCATGCCTTTTTATCTACCCTCATTTAATCAATGTATCTATTCTTTGTTAAAATTAAAAGGGAAGTGACCGCACCCAAATTTTAACTGCGCACTTTTCCCCAGCAAAAGAACGGAAAAGAGACTTTTACAGCCCTCTCTCACACACAGCCTGCAGCCGGCTGGCACTTAAATCATTTCAGACAGTTTCTTACGTCACGGTTTCCAGCTGTATGAGTGGGTCCCTACAACCCGGATATACACACCGCTGCTCGTCTTTAAGAGACGTCAACAGGTCTGCAAATTCTCCAGGAATATCAACAAAAACACAGCTTTTCTTGGCCCACGGCGGGTCCACAAATTTTCACTGACCACGGCGGGTCCGCAAATTTTCACTGACCACAGCGGGTCCACAAATGCATAGGTAATACTTTTTAATCGTCTCTCATAGCTCACAGTATTTATTCTCAGAGTTACTTCAACACAACAGACCTTAGTTTCACTTTACTGCTCGGGTGGCTTTACTGCAAAACCTCAAGCTTACGGCTGACCTGAGTTTCTCTTAAATCATATATCAATTTCCTCGGACTCTTGCGTCCGTATTTTACTCTTTTTCTCACAATTAAGTGTCTCCCTAACAATGATCCTCTGCGATCACCAGGGCTATATCTGAGGCCACAAAATCTCAGTGGGGCCCTTCCCCAGTTTAATACCCAGGAAACGCGTCTTTCCCGGGGGTGGAGTCCTCCGGCTCCGTGACTTTTTAGACACTTATAATCTCTTTAGTCCTCTCTATTTCCTTAAAACAACATCTCTAGTTACTTTTAGCTCAGTACTGCTTTTTCCAAGCGACCATGAACACAATACTACTCTTAAGTTTCACTTTCGTTGCAACAAAGGTTTTCGTTTCAAACAAAACTCAAAACAGAGATCAACGGATGACCACTTGACTACATATTCTAGAATTATAATCCACTACAGCACAATTTCAGTTTAAGAGGTTTGTGCCTTACCTTTTTGTGGGCCCAATAGTCAAGCGATCACCGTGACGTCTGCCGTTCAATCACCTGATCTGGCCTCGACCTCCGCCGACAACAAACACCTGTACCTCTTACTGCTGATCTTTAGTTGCCCTGCATCCTCCACCAAATGAAGCGAGATCGATCAACTGTAGACCAGACAACAAACGACGGAGGCCCAGAAAAGTGCAATCAAACGATGAGTTTATTGACAACGGAGAACAACCGTCAGCATATGGCTTATTTGCTCCGACAAAAATACACTGAGTTCTGGTTTTATAGCATAGAGGATCACACCCCCACATACACGTCAATACAGGTCAAAAATACATTATGTCCAGTCATTGTTTACAGACAAGGGTACATCTTGTACATCTCTAATAACTATAAACAGACATATAACTTCTCTCTTTGATAACACCTTCCTTTTAAGGTAATAACTTCAAGCTTCAGGGCCTCTAAGGGCTAATAATGGACCCTCGTCCTCAATCACTAAGTAGACTAAATTGGCGCAGGTCTCAAATAAGAAGCAGAAGACACTTGGGCCTTCGCTCAGGCCTGCTACTAGATTTATGTGTATTGTAAGCATGCATGCAATTAACCTGCTATGTTCTCATCTTCCCTCAACATGTAAAACCCTCTTGGATAGAACATCAACTCTAAACAAGCACAGTTATGCATTGTGTATAAAATAAACTCAACCTGTGAATAAAATGAATGTGATGACAAACATATTCAATGCAATATGAACCCTGTAAACAATATTACTGATAAAATAATACTGTAGAACATGTTATTAATGCATTTATCATAAGGCAGATTATATGGCAGCAATAAAAGAATCTCTAAATCCCAACAACACCTAAAGAAAGCTCCAGCCGATCCAGGAGAGAAGGACAACCGCTGCCCAAGCGAAAACCTGTAGTGATCCCATATCTGTCAGGAGTATCGGAACAGTTGAGACGCATTTTTTCTAAACACCGGGTCTCTGTGGCTTTTAAACCCCCAAAACACGCTGTGCTAAAAATTGGTCCACCCCAAGGATCGGGTCCCCCGACACAAACAGAGTAACATAGTGTACGCTGTTAAGTGCCAGGAGGATTGCCAGGATTTATACATCGGGGAAACCAAACAACCTCTGGCGAAGCGGATGGCACAACACAGAAGAGCTACCTCGTCAGGCCAGGACTCTGCAGTTTATTTACACCTACAGGCCAGTGGACACTCTTTCAATGATGAGCATGTACACATCCTGGACAGGGAGGAACGCTGGTTTGATGGAGTCAATGAGGCAGTTTACGTGAAAAGGGAAAGACCATCTCTGAATCGAGGAGGGGGCCTAAGGGCACATCTTTCGCCATCTTACAATGCTGTGATTGCAGCCATTCCCCGACTCTCTGTGAATGGTACTCATGGCCATTGATCAGTGTTCTTTGATCAGTGGGTTTTGGTCAGTGATTGTTGATCAATGGTCATGGGAATTTGCATAATTATGATTAAGGAACTGACCTCACAGCCCATTGTTCCTTCAGTGGGCTGGTTTCAGTCATTATGCAAATGTACTGTTTATAAGATTGGGGAAACCTGCAGTCAGCTGAGACTGAAGAAGTCACTTGGATGAGTGACGAAACGTTTCTCCCACAAAACGCTACGTCCAGATGAACAGATTCAACTTTTGGAGATTGAACAACAGGTATTTATTGTATATATAAAACCCCTTTGTAAACCATGTTCACCGAAGTCTATTTACCAACATACATAAAGATATTACACACGGAAACATAAGGTTTTTCTAGCTCCTCCAGAATTAAAATTGTCCAAACAACGGAGCGAAATTTCTGGGTCCATTTTAAAGTTTTTGCGCTGTGGCGCTAGCGACCGGAAAAACACGCAAGTAAGGGCGGAGTTGAAGGCTAGGAGGCTGTCAACAGCCCATCTGTTATGTTGGATACTCATTGTTTATTCAATAAAGTTTCTATGGAGAAAAAAAGGGCGCTGTCCACAGATGCTCACTTCGTGACTACCCGTCCGTCTAAGGACACTACCTTGTGACGTAGGTAGGTTGTGTCCTTATGAGCATCCTTCCCCTCAATTCGGACACAGCATTTGTCTAGTGTGTGTTAAGTTCAGTTTTACTCCCTGTGCCAGTTAGATTTAGTTCAGCTGTGTTTCATCTCCTAATGACGTTGTGTGTGTTTCTGAGCCCTCTGTTCTTCATCATCGTAGCCTTCATCAGTGATGTCAGTGTTTCAGTCAGTGTTATGTTTTTAATATTTCACTTTAATGTTGCAACTATGCGGTCACTTCTGTCTTTAAACAAAATAATATTTTCCAGTTACAGAAATCATAAAATCCAAACTAAAGTGTTACTGTTGCTATATGCAGATTTTTCTCTCGCTGTTCTGGCTCACAGCGCTGCAAGCAGAAAAATAAATATCGCCAAAGGTGTGAAAGGGAACTAATTAGTAAGAGTATTGTTACTCTCCCCAGGAGTAGTCCAGCAGTAGAAATCAGTCCAATAACGAGGTGTGTAACATCTAGCAGGGTGACAGAAAAACCCAGGGTAACTTCTAAGGACCTCAACGTCTCTCTCACATTGCGTTTTTAAACATGTTTCCATTTGTCACTTCAGTCTTTACTCTGAAATACAGGAAGAGAAATCATGGCTGAAACAATTTCTCATGAAACCAGGGCTGTGATCCAACAGTCAGTTTTGGTGAGGAAGGTTCCTAACTGAGAGAAGTGACCCAGAAGTATCTGTGTAGGAGCCACAATGAATCGAGGCCATGAGCTTTATTAACTGATCAAAGTCTATTCTTTCATCTTCTGTATTATTCAGTTTGCATTGGTAATGCCCATTATTGTAATGCTTTTTCAAGATGAGCAAAACTTTATTTTACTTTGGCTTAGCTGGGATAAGTGATGGATGGAGGGAATTTTACTTCAGCCACAGAAATCCTAAACAGGAAGGAGGAGCAGAGTTACAGTGGATCACTATCCAGCAGGGAAACAAGATTTATTTCAATTTCTTGGCGATGAGTGAGATTTACTAAGTGGGCAAATTAGGGTGATGATACCGTTCCAGAGTGATCTCTTAATAGTGCACCAATTTACATTCAGAGATGCATGCAGCCAGTTCAACCAGGAGACTCAGTGACTCAGTGGTATAAGGGATAAATCTTCTGACCAAACCTGCTGGGACTGTGTGAGGTCCTGAGAGTAAGGATTTATCCACAGGAGAGCTGCATTCTTACAAACCACCCCACTGTGTAAACCTGACATCTGTGGAGCAGCTGAGCTGTATGATGTGTACAAGGACACAAAACATTATTGACCATCAGATCCCGAGCCCTCCATGTGTTAATCAAGAAACTGCTGCTGTGCTACATCCATAAATAATGAATAAATTAGGAGCTAAAGCTAAAAGGACAGTTTATTTGTACCATCTTCATGTGAACACATTCAAGAACATCACAGAAGAAAGAGACATTAAAAACTTCCACACTACATAAAGCAAGAAAAATAGTTTTTCTTTCAGGTGGTTTCAGAAAAAACAAAAACATCAAACACCTCCAAGACTCTTTTTGAAAGAACTAAAAACCTTTATTTTCCAATCATGAGTGAACTCCCCGATGAAGCCTTGTGTGCTAAAACATGTCAGAGATTTAAAGGTTAAACATGAGTTTCCAAAACGTTTTGCTGGAGAACAATGAACTCAAGCTTTTTGAGTCTGACACTGAAACCAGAGGATCTTTCTGTCTCTGCAGATTCACTGTGATGGGAGTGATTTCTGCCCTGAGTGATCACGCTGATGTTTGCACAGAGCAGACAATGAGGTGAATGTTTGGGCACATTGGTAACAGTGAAACAGTTTATTAGTAACGTGGGATTGTTTGTGTGCGGAGTATGAACTGAGATTCCTGAAGCTCTTGTCACACTGGTCACAGCTGTAGTTTCCTTCCACGTGTGCACGTTCATGATAGTTACGACCATTTGAGTGTGAGAAGCTTTTGTCACAGTGTCTGCACTTGTACGGTTTCTCTCCTGTGTGGACTCGTTTGTGTGTTTTAAGCTCCCATGCAGTGGTGAAGGATGACCCACACTGATCACAGAGGTGCTTTTTAACCCCACTGTGAATCAGTTCATGTAGTTTTAAGTCACGTGATGTGGTGAAGCTTCTCCCACATTCTTTGCAGTATTTCAGTTTGTCTCCAGTGTGTCTACGTTGATGCATTTTTAGGCCGGCTTGCTGACTGAAAGTTTTTCCACAGATGTCACAACAAAAGTCTTTCCCACCACCACAGTGATGACAGGGTTGAGAACTGGATCCATCTGTGTCGCTCTGCTTCTAAACAAAGACAGAAACACAGTGTAAGTCAGTCCTTCAACACTTTTATCCTGAACGTCGCCTGAAATAAAGAGCATCTCTGCAGACGTCCAATTACATTTTACTGTTTCAGTTGAAACACTCAGTTCATTGGGCTGCAATAACTACAATACTACCACCATAATACTACAGTAATACTAAAATCATAACTGACATGAAAATCTGAATAATCACCAGTGATGGGAATAACGGCGTTACAAGTAACGGCGTTACTTTTTTCAGTAACGAGTAATCTAACTAATTACTATTCCTATCGTTACAACGCCGTTACAGTTACTAACAAGGAAACGCGGTCCGTTACTATTTTTCAACAAACAGACGGTTGAAGCTGTGTTCAGCTTACCGCATCTTCTGGACGCTACAGCTTTAAGCAGCTGCGCGCTCCCGCGGACGGTAATCACAATCACTGTCTACCACAACACCTGGAGCTCAGGGGGCAAAACAATCGCATGAGTGCTGCTGTTTGACTGAGGAAGAATAAAGTAGTCGTGGTAAGACAATCACATGACCACTTAAAGACAAAGCAACAAGGTGATATATACCAGTTTATAAACTGTGTTGATAGGCCACGTAAAACCAGAGTCAGGATAAACAATATATACGCGGCGTTTTTTCCTCAATAGTTTCGCCACGTTAGCGCTAGCAAGCACTCTCTGCTTATGAGCAAACAAACAAAACAAAACAAAACAGGGGAAGTTTTAGGAGTGACGGCGAGAGAGAGAGAGAGAGAGAGCAGGAAAACAGAAAGAGCAAGTTTTGAGATGTGAGATTTGTGACGTTTAGCGTGTTTGGAGTGTGTAGTTAATGTGTTGTCTTGTGTAGTTAGTGTGTAGTGTTGTGGATAGTTTTGTGTTGTGTGTTAGAACAATGAGGCGACTGCTGTCTCCAGGTAGAAACAGCAGTGATACACCTGCTGCTGTCAGACCTGCAGGTATCAGGCTGTGATGTTCTCCTTTGTAGTGGACAGAAATGATTTTTTTGGAGTGGCACAAATAATTTGTGTGGCATCTTATTGAAGAACAGCTGATTGTTCTGTAAATAGTTTGAAATGGTTATTTTAAAAAAAGGGTAAAAGGTAAATGGATGCAAATAACTTTGTTTGCAAAACTTGTGCATATGATTTTAAAATTGACAATTTATATTTGCATTTAAAGTTATGAAATATGATTCATTAAACATGTTTGTGGTTGTTACAGTAAAAATATAACTTTTTCTACTGTGATTTTCTGTTTTTTGTCTGATTTTAGATCAATTCTGGTTATACAGTATGACAAAATGAGAACATGACTGTAAATTCAGACACGTGAGGTTGTGCTAAAAAGAATGATACCAAACAAGGCAAAGCAAATAGTTTTTAAAGGTAAAATGTGGACATTAAATCAAGAGTAGTAAAAAAATGGACAACTATACCCTGGACGCCAGAGGGTTAAACGTTCTTTGTTTTTTTTTTTAAAGTAACGCAATAGTTACTTTTCCAAGTAATTAATTACTTTTAGAATATTGTAACTGAGTTACTAACTCAGTTACTTTTTTGAAGAAGTAACTAGTAACTATAATTGAATTACTATTTCAAAGTAACTTGCCCAACACTGATAATCACTTTGGCTACGTTCACACTGCAGGCGAAAGCGCATCAAATCCGATTTTTTTGACCCTATGCGACCCATATCCGATCTTGGTATGACAGTGTGAACGGCACAAATCCGATATTTTCAAATCCAATCTGGTCACTTTCGTATGTGGTACTGAATCCGATACATATCCGATGTTTTAGAAAGCGACTGCTGTTTGAACGGTCATGTCGCATTAAATCCGTCTTTTACTTCACGGACACAAGACAGACGCCAATTATCAGCGCCGGAGAAGCGCCCGAGAGGACATCGCGAACGCTTCCTGGCCATCCAGTGTAGATGTCAGTGAAACTGTTGGGAAGACAACGTTGGAGAAACGTGAACATTTTATTTGTACTGTATAATCTGCAGATTCTGACAGAAATCTGCAACTATCCTTTGAAGCACCGCTCCTCTAACACAGAAATAAGGATAATTATTAGGTTATCTACATTATTATGTAAATAACAAAATAACTTAAATCAAAAACTGAGAAACATAAATTCCGAAGTCTTTATATTAAGGGCCATCAGTCAAACAATATTGTTTGCTCTGGGTCTAAACAGAGCGCGTTGTGTGTGACGTTGTCTTTTGCGCATGCGGGCCGCTTTGAGCGTTCACACTAGAGCGCGTTTGATGTCGCATTTTATTTGTAGTGTGAACAAGCAGACAAAAAAATCGGATTTGATCGAAAAATCGGAATTGAGCATTAAGACCTGCAGTGTGAACGTAGCCTCAGAGCTGCTTTTCCATGCAGTAGAATTGCTAACATGCTAACACAGTTTAATGAGCAGAGTTGTTCCAAACAGTCAGGCTAAAATGACAAGATAACAATATAAATACATACCTCACAGTAGCACTTGTAGAGTCTCTTTCTGGTGTGGATCTGTTGGTGTCGTCTCAGGGAATGTGGAGCTTTAAAAGTCTTCTCACACAGGTCACATTTATAAGGTCGTCCCTCAGTGTGGGTAAACATGTGTCGTTCTAACTGTGTGTCTGTAGCAAAGTATTTGCCACACTGATCACAGCAGTACACATCATGTCTGCTGTGAATGCGTCGGTGTATATTTCGGTTTCCTCTCTGGCTGAAAGTTTTTCCACACTCGTCACAGCTGTATGCCTTAATTCCAGAGTGGGTAACTAGATGCCTCTGTAAGCTGCTACTGCGAGTAAAAGCTCTGCCACACTGATCACAGCTGTACGCTTTAACTCCACTGTGGATGAGTTGGTGCTTTTTTAGGGAACCCCTCCAGGAAAAAGACTTTCCACACAAGTCACAGCTGAACGGTCTCTCTCCAGTGTGGATGACCTCATGATGTTTTAGTGAAGCCTTCTCAGTAAACTCCTTCCCACACTCGTCACAGCTGTATGCCTTAATTCCAGAGTGGGTAACTAGATGCCTCTGTAAGCTGCTACTGCGAGTAAAAGCTCTGCCACACTGATCACAGCTGTACGCTTTAACTCCACTGTGGATGAGTTGGTGGTTTTTTAGGGAACCCTTCCTGGAAAAAGACTTTCCACACAAGTCACAGGTGTGTTTTTTCTCTCTCTTTCTTCTGTGAGGTTTGTCGGCCTCCTGAGAGTGCTGACTTCTGGCTCCATGTTGGTCCTGCAGTGACAGAGATACAAACAGAGGCAGTGAGTGAAATGCAGTCGTGGAACAAACTGAACCTTCAAACTCCCTCCATTAACACTAGTTTTAAACCTGAAGGTGGAGTGTGGCACCAAACACCTTAACGGTCTCTTATCCCCACCTGCTGGTAGTTCTAACACATTACATCCAACCTGCTGTTAAAAATAATTCCTGACTGTTTAAACCAGGGGTCTCAAACTCGCGGCCCGCGGGCCAATTGCGGCCCGCAGGACGATAGTTTTTGGCCCCCACCTTAATATGAAAATTTAATATTAGTGCGGCCCGCGAGTTTGATAATGTATGACACTTTACAGTGTTGTGTGCGGAGCTGAACTAACCTACCAATCGGGGTGGGATATGGATCTCAGGTGACTATCAGCCGGGCTTGATGCAAGCAGGGAAACATTTCTCAATGAGTAAAAGTTACAGCAGCATTGCCCTGGAGTGCTTCTTTCTTTTCTGTGCCTGGCTGGCTGCCTCCTTTCTATTGGGCAAACGTGGACATTCGCCCCAGCGCGCTGCGTTCACAACACTTCAAAAAAAGTTGTTGTTTTTTTTAAGTTGCTGCACAGCGGGACATTACACGTATATAGATTTATACACACGTCAGTGGGATTTTTAGTTATTTTTTCACAGAGAGAGGCCTCATATTAACTCATATTAACTTAGTCCCCGGTAACCCGGACTAAGTATAGGGTCGCACCGTAATTTGTGGGTCGATGTTTTTTTTTTGCATCACTCCGTTTGCATTGCAGCATACATGAACATTACATATATTTCAATATAATGTAACAGCAGTCAAAACAACTAACATCAGAAACAGGTGATGTTATTTGTTATATGTCACGGTGTCATTTCCGCTTCTTTTTCCTGTAACAACAGCCCGGCTAACAGTCCGTGAGCAGTCGCCTTTTTGCGCTCACTATCCCTGTACTTTCTACCATCTGCAAATGCCACGGTGTTCGTGTCATCATGAAAGACATGAACATCGAGCGTAAAAACAAAGGAGACCGCTACCGGCTTTTTATCCGCCGATCGCCGTGCTACGGTTGCAAGAAAAAGAAGGGGAAATGACGTTCTCTATGCGTTGAGACGTCCGTCGGCTAAATGCTTGATTGAAACTTCAATGCGACAGTGACACCAAGTAGAATTATAAATGTTACATAGCCCCAAACATGTCTTTTTCAAAGCCTGCAGTGAAGAGAAAGGTTGGTGATGAGCACCGACAATTTCAGGAAAAGAGGGAAATGCAATATTTCTTTGTTGAGCACAGGGGCACCCCGGCGTGTCTTATTTGCACAGAGAAAGTTGCAGTGCACAAGGAATACAATTTGAAACGTCATTACACAACTAGACATGCTGAGGTGTATGCAAAATACCAGGGAGATGAGAGAGCGAACCGGGTTGCCAGTCTTAAAACAGATCTACTGAGGCAGCAAGATTTCTTCAAGAAAGCAACCAAAGAGAATAATGCAGCAGTCGAAGCTAGCTACGTGGTTAGTGAGATGATTGCTAAAGCAGGAAGCCATTCACAGAAGGTGAATTTGTCAAAAGTGCATATTGCAGGCTGCAAATATAGTCTGTCCGGCAAAGAAAGGTCAGTTTAGCAACATCAGCCTTTCTGCCAACACCGTAGCAGATCGCATTTCTGACCTGTCAAATGACATTTATGACCAACTGTGTGAGAAAGCCAAATGTTTCAGTGTATACTCAGTCGCTCTTGATGAGACAACAGACATCACCGACACTGCCCAGCTCGCAATGTATGTCCGTGGTGTTGATGACAGTTTTGAAGTGATGGAGGAGCTGCTCACAGTAATTCCAATGCATGGCCAGACCACCGCTCAGGAGATATTTCACAAGCTGTGTGATGTCATTGAGAATGTTGGTTTGCCATGGAAGAGGTTTGTTGGAATAACAACAGATGGAGCGCCATCAATGACAGGGAGGAAAAATGGACTGGTGGCACTTGTTCAAAAGAAACTGGAAGAGGAAGGCGTGGAGGAGGCCATTGCTCTGCACTGCATTATCCATCAGCAGGTCCTTTGCAGCAAATGCCTGAAGTTTGACAATGTGATGTCTATTGTTGTGAAATGCATCAACCAAATCAGATCCAGGGGCTTAAAGCACCGAAGGTTCCGTGCTTTTTAGAGGAAATGGAGTCAGAATATGGGGATGTGCTCTACTTCACTGAGGCACGTTGGCTCAGCAGGGGAAATGTATTAAAGAGATTTTTTGAGTTGAGAGCAGAAGTGAAAGCCTTCATGGAGAAGGATGGAGTTAGTCTTCCTGTGCTAAGTGATCCCAAATGGCTCATGGACCTAGCTTTTCTTGTTGATATAACACATGAGCTTAATGTACTAAACAAGAAGTTACAAGGCCAGGGGCAACTTGTCAGTGCTGCCTATGACAACGTGAGAGCATTCTCCACAAAACTTGCGCTATGGAAAGCCCAGCTCTCTCAGACAAACCTTTGCCATTTCCCAGCATGCAAGGCACTCGTGGATGCAGGCACACCATTCAGTGGTGACAAGTATGTTGATGTCATTTTGAGGCTACAGGAGGAATTTGATCACAGATTTGCTGACTTCAAGACACACAGAGCCACCTTTCAAATTTTTGCGGACCCCTTCTCCTTTGATGTGCAAGATGCCCCTTCTGTGCTTCAAATGGAGCTCATTGAGCTGCAGTGCAACTCTGAACTCAAAGCAAAGTTCAGGGAGGTGAGTGGAAAAGCAGACAAGCTTGGACAATTTTTGAGAGAATTGAGCCCTAGTTTCCCTCGGCTTTCCCGAATGTTCAAGCAGACCATGTGCCTTTTTGGTAGCACATACTTGTGCGAAAAGCTCTTCTCCACTTTGAACTTCAATAAGTCCAAGTACAGGTCCAGACTTACGGATGATCATCTTCAAGACATACTGAGGGTCTCAACTGCTTCCTCCCTCAGGCCAAATCTGGCTCGGCTATGCGAGAGGAAACGCTGCCAGGTCTCTAGCAGCAAGGAGTAGGCAAGAGAAGCCATGTTCAGAAGAACAGTTCATTTTCTACAGTGTTCCATTCATGTTCAGAAGAAGGTTATAGAACTGTTAATACAGACATTTGAATCTAAATACAGCAGATATAGAAGACTGAAAAAAACACATAAGTTCACTGGCTAAAAATATCTTATTATTATTTTATTTATGTATTACAGATTGATTTATTTTCTTATTAATTCTTAATTTGTTTATTTATTTTTCATCTTATTTTGTGTTAAAAAAAAATAAAAATAAAGAGATTTGAGAAGATTGGAATTTTTTAATCATGCCTTTCTTGTGGAAAACCTAATGCGGCCCAGCCTCACCCAGACTCTGCCTCCAGCGGCCCCCAGCTAAATTGAGTTTGAGACCCCTGGTTTAAACACTAAAATCATGCCCATCCCTCCTGATTACACACACACACACACACACACACACTTTTATATTATTTTATAATTTATATTATTTTGTTGTTTCCCATTTCCTATTTCTATATTTTGTTATAGTTTTATATATAATCATTTACTGATAATAAATCCTATGTTTGTTTATTTGTTTATTCAAAAGGAACCCTATTAGCTTCCACAACAGAGGTTACTCGTCTTCCGTCAAATACTCACATAAAATATTACACAATAAAGTGGATTCAAGATATCCACATAATTTGGCTCTTACATCCACAGTGAGGTTTCACAATTGTTAAAATATAAGCAATCAATAATAATAATAATAATAATAATAATAATAATAATAATAATAATAATAATATCAATAACACTGAAGCACATTACACAAATTTCAAAACAACTAAAAGCTCTGTAAATCGGCTTTTAAGTGTTCATTGAAGTTTTGAATAGTTGCTAATTCTCTAATTTTATAAGGTAATTTATTCGACTTAAAAGTTGCTCTAAATATAACAGTTTTACAAAAAGTTACTTTTAACTTGAGCATTTACTAAATTACAGTTTGTTGAAAATCGTGTAATATGATTATGTATTTCATCTGGATACTGCAGCTGAGCAGAAATAAATGTGGTGTGTTTAACAGAATTGCTTTCTTTATAACTACAAGTAAGCCATAGAATAGCTGGTCAGGATCCAGCTGGTCGACCTTAATCTTACAGAGAATGTGATGATTTTATGGATAATTAAAGTCAGTCATATATCCACAAACACAACAAGCTGAAAGTCAGTGATGCTGCTCGGTTTGCAGTCCTGAATATGACGGCACAAGCAGGATTCACTGCACTGTTAATGTTAGCTATGTTATATTGCTGCCTCTGTTCGGTGGTGTCGAGCCAAACAGACTTTAACGTGTGTTTGAACGAGCTGACGGTTCACTCGTTAAGCTGAAAGAAAGATGCTTTAATCACAGGAGTCACACATGTGTCCACTGGACCATCTGGAACTCTTCTTGTTTAGCACTCGTAATAACACAAACACTAAATCCTCCTTCTCTGTGCTGTTTTGTAGCAGTGTATACACCTGAGACTGTCACCTGTCTGTCTGTCCTGCACTCTCTCTGTTTCTTTCTCTCTGATTGTGGAATAAAAGTATGAACATGTATTTATAAGTTACACTTGTGTTTGAATCCTGCAGCTTATCACACATTTGATTTCCATGTGTGACAACTGCAAGTGTCCAGAGTGAGGACAGACTGAGGGACCCACTGCTGCACATCATCTGTGAGGCTTTGCACCCTGATGATCCACCAGGACAAACTCAGCAGTGTGTGAGGAAGAGGAGGAGGAAGAGCAAGCAGCAGCTGACAGATGGGGAGAATAGACAGACTGTTCCCTGTTTGTGAAGGACTGCTAGGAAAGTTTAACATAACTAATTGTCTGTCCTGAATCAGTCTTATTAGGTAATGTTCAAATAATGTTATCATCCCAGTGTTTTCAGTGTGGGAGAAAGTACTCAGGGCCTTCAAGTTACACACTATGAAAGGCAGCAACAAGTTTAATATTCAGAAACCTAAAGTATGTATCAGCAGCAGAATGGAGCTAAAATAAATGTTTGTTTCAGTTCTATGAAGCTTTGAGTATTTTGGATTAGTAGCACTGCTGTGTTTGTTGCATCATATTGCTGTAATTGTTTATATGCTTTATATATTCTGAGCTAAGTTGATCTATAGTGTTACATCATATTCTATAAGGATGTTATGTGTTTGTGTACTTTCTGCCCAGTTTGACCCATTTAGCAGAAGTCAGCCTGTTTAAGGCTCTGATATCTATTCTGTATGACTTAAAGCAGTTATGACATGGTCTGATTTTCTCACCCAATAAAGGAATATTTCATATATCAGTCTACTCTTCATTCTATCAGAAACAGTTATCACAGCTCGTACATTTTCTTTTTACACATATATGTAAGCATTGAGCCAAATTTAGTAATGCCAACATATTGAAAGAACAATATTTGTCTCTCATATATGATACATCTGCATATACACTGTCAAAGATACTTGAGTGTCTTTGAGTGAAGTGATTAATATAATAACTATAATATTGGCCATATTATATTTACATTACCACAGTGAGATGACTTTAGTCTCATGAACAACATAAACTAATTGTTATTTACTAGCTAATCTTAAATGACTGTTCAGTACAGAAATGAAGCCCAACAATCATGTTTCACAGTCCTGTGGTCTCAGCCTCAGATACTTATTAAATCAGAGCTCATGTAGAAACAAACAAACAAATGAACAAAATATGTTCTCCTTCATTTCTGTCAAACAAAGCTGTATGAAACGTTTCCAGCTGTTAGTATCATGGTTGCTAGGCAACCTGGGCAGCGCGATGGAGGCTAGACCGTCCCATTTCACAAGCCTACAAGCCTCGCACTTCCGGCCTTAGCGGTCTTTGAGTACGCGGCCCTTGTGGACCGTTGAGGCTGCGTACTTTAAGGCTGCAGAACCTGAATTGGGATACAGCCATGATGATCTCCAGCCTTGTGCTCGTCAACATTCTCACCTGAGTTAAGAAGACGATTACTGAAATGGTCTCAGCAGGTCCTTTAATGACAGCAATGAAATGCAGTGGTAAGGGTTTTTTGGGATTAAGTTCATTTTCATGGCAAAGAAGGACGATGCAATTCATCTGATCACTCTTCATAACATTCTGGAGTGAATGCAAATTGCTATTATAAAAACTTAAGCAGCAACTTTTCTAATTTCCAATATTTATGCAATTCTCAAAACCTGTATAATCTCTTTTTAAGTTTTGTGGATATTATACATGGTTGTGCTCAGGATGTGTCGGCCAATTTCCACTGGAAATGCCTTTTATATATTTATTTTATTTTTACTCTATTTAATTTGTAAAATATGTATATACACACTCACACACACACACACACACACACGTAGACATACATATTAAGTATACACATTCAGTAATATGCATACACTCTTATATTGTACATATATTTATTCATATAACTCTCAGATTTAGCCATCCTTATATTTGCTTGTTTCATGTTATTGTATTTTTGCACACCTCTGTTGCTTGTGAAGCTCACACACAAGAATTTCACTCACATGTACTGTACCAGTGTACCTGCACATGTGATGTGACAATAAAAGTGATTTGATTTTACTTAAACTGTCAGCAAGCAATTTGCATTTGCACTGTTACATTTTTATATAACTTTAATGCACATAAAAAACAGCTGCTTGTTGAAGTGAAAATACATTGATGGATTTTTTATAAAGTTGTGGAGTTGTAAAGTATTTTGTCTCGTGTCAATTATATCGTCAGTTATATTGTTATCGCAAATTTTCAATTGTATATGGTGATAAATATTTTTGGTCATATCGTCCTGCTCTGTCTGTCACCTTCTGTGTTGAGCTCATTGTTTTCTCTGTAGTGGCTGAGCTGAGTCCAAGTAGCTGAAAATGTTCCTCTGCTGCTCCGTCAGACTCTTCTCCTCCTGCTGATCAGCTGGGACACAAAACACATCTTTGTTAGGCTCCACACTGCACTGAAGAGTCAAAGTGTCTCATATGTTCACCTGACAAGTAAAAGAACACATTTTTGCTTCCCGAGGTGGGCAACTTATTGGAAAGAAACACAAAAGGTTTGAGCACTGATACCTGGCATTGCTGGCATTGAAAGATGCAATGCCAGCAATGAGGATTGTCAAGACTAAAACCAATCATTAAGCAAAGACAACTAACCCCCACCACGATTTTTGGATACGGCCAACCGCCCGTGTCGACCGTATCAAAAACCGCTACTGTGTGTGTCACAAGTCAATCTGGCTGTAGGCTATGGTACTTGGCCAGAGGTGGCGCTGGTTGACTCGACTCCATTTGAGTGCACACAAAGTAAATTGCACGCTTTAGTTGTGCAGCGAAAATGAAAATCGCCCGTATCAAAAACAGCTACTGCCTATACTACTGTGCTGTGATGTCGCTCGTAAGGGTGAAACTCATTGTGAAACGTTTGAGAACCACTGCTACAGAACAATGGAGATTTCCCTTATATGGTAACACCTGCAACTCACGTGACAACACTGATGCTTGAGAGCGCGCGTGTGATGCAAGTATGTGTAGAGTGTTGAGCGCGTGATCAGTGGTGAGAAAAGCAACTCACGAAACTTGACCTTTCTATACTCGTGGCTCACTTGCACTTCTAATCTGTTCGTTTGCACACTTACACACAGCTGTGGTTTCCTGTTTTGCTACACTCTGGAGAGCCTCGCCTTCAACGGTCTTCTCTCACAGAGAGCAACAGAAAACTTCGAAAAACTCGAGATTGACTGAACTCAGTTCAAAGTTACCTTGAAACTTACATGTGAGAGGTAGTGATGGGTCCAGCAACACTGACGCACCGACGCTTGTGTCAAGCTCACAGAGTGAAGCCTGTATCGGTGCGTGCGTCGCTTTAAGAAAAAGTCACGTGATCGATACAGCTGCTGTATCGCTCATTGCCAACGCGCCAAGCTGTGTTTAAAAGGTACCGCATCCGCAACTGCCAACGGAATGAGTCGCCACCAAAAAAACCCACAAAATTACTCTCGCAAAGATAAAAAAAAATAAATAAAATAAAATAAAATAAAATAAAATACACATATCTCCATAACAAAATGGAGCCCAAAAGAAAAAGAATTGTTTCTGCTGTGTGCAGTGGCGTGTCTAGAAAATTTTTGTTGGGGGGGCCAGGTAGGGGCACAGATTTGGAGAAGGGTGGCAGATGTAATTGGCAGATAATGTTAAAAAAAAAAAATCTACCAACTGTTAACCATCATTCAATAACCCTGTAAACCTAATAACTGAATTTGCTTTTGACTCTTATTAGAATGAGGTTTTAACCACTACGGTGCAAAGTTTTTAGATACTGCGTTGATGAAGTACAAGAGATACAATCAGTGCTTTGTCAGTGTTTACTCAGCATTCAAGGACAGCAATATTTGCATAGTATTTTTACGGACATATAGTGCACATATGTTTTGGGCAAAAACATTTTTGAATATTAAAATACAAACATTTTTAACATACAATTGCCAAATTAGCCAATGCAAAACTTAATCTGCCTATTAAAAAAAGAAGATAATCTTCTTTCAAACTAGTGTTTGATTTTGAAACAGGAAAAAAGTGGGGAAACAAATGAAAAGACTAACATTTGAATGAAACCTGAAAGCAAATGAATACTTTCTATGCTGCCTTATGGTAAACTTTGGTAATATTGATGTATAAAGAACAACACTGGCTGATGATGAAATACAGTCAGCTGGCATGGTGACACTGCCAGTATTAACCTGCAGGGCTGGACTGGTACAAAAAATTGGGCATTTTGACTACAGACCGGCCCACCAGGTATTAAAGCCATAAAGCCTTTGAATGAAAACAAACGCTGTTGTGACAGTGATGTACACTGTCTTGTTGGTATATGTATGATTTCTATAAATTTTACGTCAGATAAAAACTTTGTTCGCAAGATTCAGATAATTATTTAATAAAAGCTAGATATTTTAAATGACAATAAGTAAGAAAAGTATTTCTTTGTGCCCCCTTTCCTGTTAATGCCCTACCTGGCCCCTGGCATAACTTTGCTAGACCCGCCCCTGCACAGTTACCAGCTGTCAGCTACATAGAAAAGGATCCTGGTGTTATTTGTCTCTCAGAAACAGTTCACAACTTCCCTTCAACTCATTCATGTCACCTAAAAGGTAAACCTGTTTCTCCATCAGCTGTTCAGCTCTGATGATTCAGTAAGGACATCTCCTGGTTTCATCCTCATGTTTCCCTCTCACCACATATCCAAACCGATATCATGACCAGCAGCTTTTACAGCTGTGGCTCCAGCAAACATCAGCTGATACTATAAATTAATATTAAATAAATTCTAACAACAGCTGATCAAGCTTAAAGGTGCTGCTGCTGTTTAGCGCGACATCCGCTGGCTTCCTCTTTCTGGCGCAAAGTGGGCGATAAACAAACAAGAGAGAAAAGCCGATCAGCTGATCATTGATCAGTTTCATGATTAAAGTAGCAACAGGAGAGAGAGGGGAGAGAATGAGAGAAGAAGAGGCAGCTGTGCAGCAAAGACACAAAATAACTCCAGCTTTGTGTCTGTTTTTCATTCTAGCTGAAGTCCGGGACAAACTGCGTCTCTTCTCAGCTCAATACAAAACGTGTAATATTTTCTCTGAATGAGGGACCATTCCATTTTTAAGGAGCCGTTGGCAACTCTACTAACTAACCTTATGAATAAAATAAAGTTCACCATCAATAACATCACAGCACCCACCCAGCTGTATATAAACTCCATCATGCTAGCTAGTACATGAGTACGAGTTATTGTAACTGACTGTAAAAAGTCAGCACAACGAAAATAAACTCCACCTAAACTTGGTTTATATCTGACCCAGATAGACTGCAGGTCATAACTTCTTACCTGAAATTCAGTTCACCTGACACTCGGACTGGCGGCTGCCTCGGGTCTCTCCTCCTCCTGCCTACCCTTCCCTCATCCACCTGCTAGCCGCCGTGTAGTGATGGTAAATTTGATTCTTTTTACTGAATCGAGTTTTAATGAGTCACTCACCAAAGTGAATCGGGTTTTTTGAGTCATTTGAGTCACTGAGTCAGTTGACCAGAGAGTGCAAAAATGTACATTTTCACTCAAACTTAATTTGTTTCTCTTTTAATGTAAATCCTACTGCTAAGATGAGTGATTCTTAAAGAAAACAACTATTTTATATAGCAAAAAGAGCAAAAGAATTTCTAAAGGAACATTTCTTTTGTTTATTTTTATTTTATTAGTATTTCCTTACATGTGTCAAATATATATTTTCTCATCTAAATGTCCACTGAGCTGTGAGCCAGGGGGGGGCGGTAGTCTTGCTTTTAACATTGGTTGCCAACCAAGAAGAAGAAGAAGTAGCTGCGAGCCAGGAGGGCTGGGGTGAGTGAGTCATGAGTGATTCGCTAGCTCTATGATTCAGCACAGGAGGGAGGGGGTGAGCGAGTCATGAGTGATTCGCTAGCTCTATGATTCAGCACAGGAGGGAGGGGGTTATCGAGTCATGAGTGATTCGCTAGCTCTGTGATTCAGCACAGGAGGGAGGGGTTAGCGAGTCATGAGTGATTCGCTAGCTCTATGATTCAGCACAGGAGGGAGGGGTTAGCGAGTCATGAGTGATTCGCTAGCTCTATGATTCAGCACAGGAGGGAGGGGTTAGTGAGTCATGAGTGATTTGTTTCCCCTACGATTCAGCGCAGGAAAGGAGGGGTGAGTAGCTCAAATGTGCTGTTAGCATGTTAGCAGAGCGATGCTACTGTGAACCGAGGAGCTATTGTCTTGATGTGAGCTTCTACTCAGGTTTTTCTTCCAGTTCAGAGCAGAAATGTTTTTGTTAAGATACTGGATGTTGTGTTTTTCTTCACAATTTGAATTATAAGCTAGATATATTTCTACTAATGAAATTAGTTTGCTAACAGCAACAGGGATGAGTCAGTGAGTCAGTTGCGCTTGTGAATCATGATTCACGAGTCAGTAAAGTGATTCTCGAGTATTGAACGATTCGTTCATGATTCGCGCATCACTACCGCCGTGGAAGCTCCGCCATGCTCGATGGCCAGTCCAGCTATGTTAAACTGTTAATCTTTCGCCGAAAAACTGTTTTCTGTGATGCTGTCTTTCGTGCTTGGCTCTCCTACCTTTGCTAACATGATGCTAATAGCGCAGAAGCCGATGCTGAATTCACTTACACTCGGATATCTGAGCTTCACTGTGAAAACATAATCGTACATTTGAGATTTCATTGGATTTTATTGTTTTGGCTTCGGGGTGGCACCTGGGGTGGCCAGTCTGGTTGGGGGGGTGGCCTGTGCCCCCCCAGGCCACCCCGCTATCAGATAATCTATCAGAACACCTCCTCAGTGTTTAGGCATTACAGAGCCAAACATGAAAATGAGGAGACAAACACACCGAGAATGAACACAGGTCGGCCTATATAGACACTGAACAGCTTTATCATATTTTTTTTTATTATGTGTTTTATTATTTTTGAAATCAAGCATCTAGGAAGACTGTTCTGGACCAGACAGTCCTGAATTTTATTATAAAGGACTGCCAACCCCTTAGTATTGTGGAGAGTGTTGGAGAGAAACATTCCAAGATCAGAGGATCCTTTAAGGTACTGGGGGAATAGGAAGACATCTTCTCTGGCGTGTCCAGCGGGGTGGCCTGGGGGGGCACAGGCCACCCCCCCAACCAGACTGGCCACCCCAGGTGCCACCCCGAAGCCAAAACAATAAAATCCAATGAAATCTCAAATGTACGATTGTTTTCACAGTGAAGCTCAGATATCCGAGTGTAAGTGAATTCAGCATCGGCTTCTGCGCTATGAGCATCATGTTAGCAAAGGTAGGAGAGCCAAGCACGAAAGACAGCATCACAGAAAACAGTTTTTCGGCGAAAGGTTAACAGTTTAACATAGCTGGACTGGCCATCGAGCATGGCGGAGCTTCCACGGCGGCTAGCAGGTGGATGAGGGAAGGGTAGGCAGGAGGAGGAGAGACCCGAGGCGGCCGCCAGTCCGAGTGTCAGGTGAACTGAATTTCAGGTAAGAAGTTATGACCTGCAGTCTATCTGGGTCAGATATAAACCAAGTTTAGGTGGAGTTTATTTTCGTTGTGCTGACTTTTTACAGTCAGTTACAATAACTCGTACTGCGTACTAGCTAGCATGATGGAGTTTATATACAGCTGGGTGGGTGCTGTGATGTTATTGATGGTGAACTTTATTTTATTCATAAGGTTAGTTAGTAGAGTTGCCAACGGCTCCTTAAAAATGGAATGGTCCCTCATTCAGAGAAAATATTACACGTTTCATATTGAGCTGAGAAGAGACGCAGTTTGTCCCGGACTTCAGCTAGAATGAAAAACAGACACAAAGCTGGAGTTATTTTGTGTCTTTGCTGCACAGCTGCCTCTTCTTCTCTCATTCTCTCCCCTCTCTCTCCTGTTGCTACTTCAATCATGAAACTGATCAATGATCAGCTGATCGGCTTTTCTCTCTTGTTTGTTTATCGCCCACTTTGCGCCAGAAAGAGGAAGCCAGCAGATGTCGCGCTAAACAACAGCAGCACCTTTAAGCTTGATCAGCTGTTGTTAGAATTTATTTAATATTAATTTATAGTATCAGCTGATGTTTGCTGGAGCCACAGCTGTAAAAGCTGCTGGTCATGATATCGGTTTGGTTATCTGGTGAGAGGGAAACATGCAGATGAAACCAGGAGATGTCCTTACTGAATCATCAGAGCTGAACAGCTGATGGAGAAACAGGTTTACCTTTTAGGTGACATGAATGAGTTGAAGGGAAGTTATGAACTGTTTCTGAGAGACAAATAACACCAGGATCCTTTTCTATGTAGCTGACAGCTGGTAACTGTGCAGGGGCGGATCTAGCAAAGTTATGCCAGGGGGCCAGGTAGGGCATTAACAGGGAAAGGGGGGCACAAAGAAATACTTTTCTTACTTATTCTCATTTAAAATATCTAGCTTTTATTAAATAATTATCTGAATCTTGCGAACAAAGTTTTTATCTGACGTAAAATTTATAGAAATCATACATATACCAACAAGACAGTGTACATCACTGTCACAACAGCGTTTGTTTTCATTCAAAGGCTTTATGGCTTTAATACCTGGTGGGCCGGTCTGTAGTCAAAATGCCCAATTTTTTGTACCAGTCCAGCCCTGCAGGTTAATACTGGCAGTGTCACCATGCCAGCTGACTGTATTTCATCATCAGCCAGTGTTGTTCTTTATACATCAATATTACCAAAGTTTACCATAAGGCAGCATAGAAAGTATTCATTTGCTTTCAGGTTTCATTCAAATGTTAGTCTTTTCATTTGTTTCCCACTTTTTCCTGTTTCAAAATCAAACACCAGTTTGTGAGAAGATTATCTTCTTTTTTAATAGGCAGATTAAGTTTTGCATTGGCTAATTTGGCAATTGTATGTTAAAATGTTTGTATTTTAATATTCAAAATGTTTTGCCCAAAACATATGTGCACTATATGTCCGTAAAAAAATACTATGCAAATATTGCTGTCCTTGAATGCTGAGTAAACACTGACAAAGCACTGATTGTATCTCTTGTACTTTATCAACGCAGTATCTAAAAACTTTGCACCGTAGTGGTTAAAACCTCATTCTAATAAGAGTCAAAAGCAAATTCAGTTATTAGGTTTATAGGGTATTGAATGATGGTTAACGGTTGGTAGATTTTTTTTTTTAACATTATCTGCCAATTACATCTGCCACCCTTCTCCAAATCTGTGCCCCTACCTGGCCCCCCCAACAAAAATTTTCTAGACACGCCACTGGACATCTTGTCAGAACCTTTTCCACCTGGCTTTACAGTTTTTGTGTACCCCAGCTTCATCTGTGCCTGTGAGTTTTCCAAAGCTGGGGAAATGGTGTAAAAAAAAAAAAAAAAACGCAATAGACTGAATGCAAAAACAATGGATAAACTTATTTTTCTGGATAGAAATTTATAATAAACTCTGAGTCAATTACATTTAAATGGGTAATATTATATTCACAATACTTTCATTTTAATTTTCACTTAATGTCATTCACAACATATTTTAAAGATGTCTAAAATATTTGAAATGTAAAAGATATAAAATGATTCCATGGAAAGTACAATACCTTACAGTGTATACACGTATGACTAGGTCATTGAATCAGTGTCTGTTGTGAGTCTCAAGTAAGTTGCCTGCAATGATACTTAATGTCCAGCAGGTGTCAGTATGGAGCAAAACAACACTGTGTCGACACAGTATCGATACAGTTTGGGGAATGTGCTGAAACGCTTCACGAGGCCTCATCTACCCATCACTAGTGAGAGGTAGTGATGGTCCGCTTGAAGCTGACGCCCCGGTGCTTGTGTCAAAAAGATCAACACGCTGCTTCAGAAGCACTGTGTCGAGGCTTGATTTGTTTGGCAAGAGTCACGTGATTAGTGACGTCTGAAGCTTCGTTTAGAACGTACCTTTTTTTTTATTGAACTTTATTGAAACACAATGAGTATACAACATACAAACAGATGAAGTTTACAAAAGAACAGAACATGAACATACAAAATGAGGGGTAAAAAAATTATCTTATGAGTACGCGCAAAAATCAACATACATATATATATATTGTTCTGAGAGGCTTTTTGTTGGTTGAGTCTGAAATTGATTGTATGTACAATTCCATATCCTTATAAAAAGGCAGAAATATGGTGTTTTATTAATAAACTTACATTTATGGATAAAAAATTTAGCATATAAAATTTATCATAAAAAACATTTATCATTCTTCCTGGAGAACTTAAAGAAACAGAATAAAACATTTTCCATCATTAAGAAAACTCCCTTAAAATATGGACAATAACAAAACTGCTAAATTCCTTCCAGAATCTCTGTGTAGAGGAACAGTACCAAAAAAGTTGTGTCACAGTTTCTGGATGATCCCCACAGAAAGTTCAATTACCGTACTTTCTGGACAATAGAGCGCACCTGTAAATAAGCCACATCCGCTCTATTTTAAAAAAAAAATAATAAAAAAAAAGATATACAAGCCGCACCGGGCTATACGCCGCAGATATGTAGGTGCGCCGCTCTCTTCGCGCAGCAGTCGAGCCTTTCGAACCCGTTGGTGATGGTGGATTCTTTCACAGCACTCCATGCATGAGCTCTTCCCGCTGCCGCCTCCAACGTCTCACCATAGACTCATTGACGCTAAGCTTGCGTGCAGCAGTGCGGTTTCCCTCCTGGATAGCAAGATGGATGGCCTTCAACTTAAAACTTGCATCATACGAACTTCTTCGTGTGGTTTCCATGATGAAGGGGCGAGGATTTGAAAATAATTACCAGTTGGTAATTTGTTGTGCGTGTTCTATCTGCTAAAGAAAAGTGTATTCTTCTTTGCATTGATTTTTCATCTATCTTGTTTTTTATTCTAATTCTGGTTAGAGTGCCCCTAGTGGTGGAAGAAAAATCCACAGAATAGCCGCACCTTTGTATAAGCCTCATGGCTCAAAACCTAGGAAAAAAGTAGCGGCATATGGTCCAGAAAATACGGTAGTATTTATGTCTCTTTTCAATTTTGCCATATACTAATTCAATTCAATTCAATTCAATTTTATTTATATAGCGCCAAATCACAACAAAAGTCGCCTCAAGGCGCTTTATATTGTACAATAGATCGCACAATAATAAATACAGAAAACCCCAACAATCATATCATATGACCCCTATGAGCAAGCACTTTGGCGACAGTGGGAAGGAAAAACTCCCTTTAACAGGAAGAAACCTCCGGCAGAACCAGGCTCAGGAGGCGGCCATCTGCTGCGACCGGTTGGGGTGAAGAAGGAAAACAGGATGAAAGACATGCTGTGGAAGAGAGACAGAAATTAATAACAGATATGACTCGATGCAGAGAGGTCTATTAACACATAGTGAGTGGCTGGAAAGGAAAACTCAATGCATCATGGGAATCCTCGGCAGCCTACGTCTATTGCAGCATAACTAAGGGAGGATTCAGGGTCACCTGGTCCAGCCCTAACTATATGCTTTAGCAAAAGGAAAGTTTTAAGCCTAATCTTCAAAGTAGAGATAGTGTCTGTCTCCCGAATCCAAACTGGAAGCTGGTTCCACAGAAGAGGGGCCTGAAAACTGAAGGCTCTCCCTCCCATTCTACTTTTAAATACTGTAGGAACAACAAGTAGGCCTGCAGAGCGAGAGCGAAGTGCTCTAATAGGGTGATATGGTACTACAAGGTCATTAAGATAAGATGGGGCCTGATTATTTAAGACCTTGTATGTGAGGAGCAGGATTTTGAATTCAATTCTGGATTTAACAGGAAGCCAATGAAGGGAAGCCAAAACAGGAGAAATATGCTCTCTCTTTCTAGTCCCTGTCAGTACTCTTGCTGCAGCATTTTGGATTAGCTGAAGACTTTTCAGCGAGTTTTTAGGACATCCTGATAATAAAGAATTACAGCAGTCCAGCCTGGAAGTAATGAAGGCATGAACTAGTTTTTCAGCATCACTCTGAGACAGGATATTTCTACTTTTAGAGATGTTGCGCAAATGGAAGAAAGCAGTCTTACATATTTGTTTAATATGTGCATTAAAGGACATGTCCTGGTCAAAAATGACTCCAAGGTTCCTCACAGTGTTACTGGAGGCCAAGGTAATGCCATCCAGAGTAAGAATCTGGTTAGATACCATATTTCTAAGATTTTCAGGGCCGAGTACAATAACCTCAGTTTTATCTGAATTAAGAAGCAGAAAGTTAGCGGCCATCCAGGTCTTTGTATCTTTAAGACATTCCTGCAATTTAACTAATTGGTGTGTGTTACCTGCTTCATGGATAGATAGAGCTGCGTGTCATCTGCATAGCAGTGAAAATTTATGCTATGTCTTCTAATGATGCTGCCTAGGGGAAGCATGTATAATGTAAATAGAATTGGTCCTAGCACTGAACCCTGTGGAACACCATAATTGACCTTAGTGGGTGAAGAGGACTCTCCATTTACATGTACAAATTGGAGTCTATTAGATAGATATGATACAAACCACTGCAGCACAGTACCTGTAATAACTACAGCATGTTCTAATCGCTCTAATAGGATATTATGATCAACAGTATCGAATGCAGCACTGAGGTCTAGCAGGACAAGCACAGAGATGAGTCCACTGTCAGAGGCCATAAGAAGATCATTTGTAACCTTCACTAAAGCTGTTTCTGTGCTGTGATGAGCTCTGAAACCTGACTGAAACTCTTCAAATAAGCCATTCCTCTGCAGATGATCTGTTAGCTGTTTGACAACTACTCTTTCAAGGATTTTTGATATAAAAGGAAGGTTGGAAATTGGCCTGTAATTAGCTAAGACAGCTGGGTCTAGAGATGGCTTTTTGAGTAAAGGTTTAACTACAGCCAGCTTGAAGGCCTGTGGTACATAGCCGATTATTAGAGATAGGTTGATCATACTTAAGATCGAAGCATTAATTAATGGCAGGACTTCTTTGAGCAGTTTTGTAGGAATGGGGTCTAAAAGACACGTTGATGGTTTGGAGGAAGTAATTATTGAAGTTAACTCAGAAAGATCAATTGGAGAAAAAGAGTCTAACTTAACATCGATGGTATTAAAAGTAGCTGTAGATAATATTACATCTGTGGGATGATTATTGGTAATTTTTTCTCTAATGATAAGAATTTTATTTGTGAAGAAGTTCATGAAGTCATTACTAGTTAACGTTAAAGGGATGGTTGGCTCAGTAGAGCTCTGACTTTTGTCAGCCTGGCTACAGTGCTGAAGAGAAACCTGGGGTTGTTCTTATTTTCTTCAATCAGTGACGAATAGTAAGATGTTCTGGCTTTATGGAGGGCTTTCTTATAAAGCAGCAAACTATTTCTCCAGGCTAAATGATGATCCTCTAAATTTGTGACACGCCATTTCCTCTCCAGCTTACGGGTTATCTGCTTTAGGCTACGTGTTTGAGAATTATACCACGGAGTCAGGGACTTTGGATTTGAGGCCTTAGTTTTCACAGGAGCTACAGTATCCAGAGTCGCACGTAGTGAGGAGGTAAAATTATTAACAAGATAATCGACCTCTGTTGGAGTAGCGTTCAGGTAGCTGCTCTGCTCTATGTTGGTACAGGGCATTGAAGATGATAACAGTGGGTGGATTATATTCTTAAACTTAGTTACAGCACTTTCAGAAAGACATCTACTTTGATAAAGTCTACTCTCCACTGCTGTGTAATCAATTATTGTAAATGTAAATGTTATCAGGAAATGATCAGACAGCAGAGGGTTTTCAGGAAACACTGTTAAATGTTCAGTTTCTATGCCATATGTTAAAATGAGATCTAGAGTGTGATTAAAGTGGTGGGTGGGTTCTTTTACATTTTGAGAGAAGCCAATTGAGTCTAATAACAGATTAAATGCGATGTTGAGGCTGTCATTTTTAGCATCTACATGGATGTTAAAATCACCCACAATAATTATTTTATCTGAGCTGAGCACTAACTGGCTGGGTAACATTTATGAAGAATTTTACATGAGATTTCCTTCACCTTGTTTACAATTAGATATTTATGGGCTCATCCAGACTGTCTTCCAGGTGATATCTGGAACATGTCAGTTCCAGTAAGATATTATATATATGGGAGAGACACGATATCTTGGAATAAACTACATATTCTCTTATTGCTGTTGCCAAGTTCCTGTAAAAAGCAGATTTTTCCCACTGCTGACACAGCTGGATCAGGGAGAGTGACTGAGGTAGATATTAAACTGTCAGTGTTTTTATATAATATTAAAGTACCTGAGGGTATGGCACCAAGCACCATTGAGAATTCCCGAACACTGACTGGAAAATTATATAGTGTAAGGAATTCATTGTAAGTAAGCAGTACACCCTCTTTATTAACCCGCTGAGCCACCAATAGGATCCCATTTTGGACCCAAGTTTCCAGGAAAAGTTAGTTATTTTTAAATAAAATATCTCTGTTGTTATGGTTTTTCCATATAAAATTAAAGTGCATGCGGTCAATATCATAATTTTCTTATCCAGATGTAAGGAGAGAGCAGCATATGCCAGTCGGGATATCCCTTCAGCTTTAGTAATTAACACTCTACCTTTCAGAGATAAATCCCTTTGCAGCCACTGGTTGAACTTTTTTCATGTTTTTTGTATAATCGGAGTGAAGTTTGACGAGCATCTTGACTTTTGGTCTTTGGATATTAACAGTCCTGGGTATGTGACTCCTTGTTTAACAGAAATGTTACAGATAGCATTTGCAGTGCAGTCTTTTATTGCTAGTAATTCATATTATTTTAGATTTAGACATAAACCAGATGCCTCAGAGAAATCACTAATCACACTAAGGGCTGGACGGATTTGATTTGCATTCTTCAAGAAGAGTGTGGTGTCATCAGCTAGCTGGCTGATGATGAGCTCCTTATCAGCTATGGTGATTCCTTGTATAACAGGTTTTGATAGCTTTATAGAAAAATGCCAAATTTTTTCAAAGAGTGGAAAATAAATTGATGTTCAATTATATCAAAAACCTTTTAAAAATCCAGGAAGAGAATGAAGCTATTGTCAGATACCAAATCAGAGTAATCAAGTAGATCTAAAACCAGTCTAATGTTATTAGAAATGTGTCTGTTTCTCATAAAGCCTGATTGTGTCTCTTTGATAATTGTATCCAAAAACTCTTTAATTCTGTTAGCAAGTACTAAAGCCATAATCTCATAGTCATTATTGAGCAGACAGATGGGTCTCCAATTATCAATAAAAAGTAAGTCTTTGTTTGGCTTTGGAATAAGTGTTATGAGACCTTGAGTAAGAGTAGGAGGGAGGGTGTTATTGTCTATACTTTCTGTAAAAACCTGCAGTAAAAACGGAGCCAGGAGATTAGAAAATGATTTATAAAACTCTGCAGTTAAACCATCTGTGCCAGGAGATTTATTGGCCTTAAGTGCAGAAATGGAATTACAAACTTCCTCCACAGTCAGAGGACTGTCACAGTGACTTCTATCTTCCACAACAAGAGTTTTTAGGTTTTTAATATTTTGATAAACAGTGTTGAGACATCCTCATTATATTTTGAGTTGTATAGTTTAGTATAGAATTTGGCACAAAACTTTGAAATTTCTCTAGGATTGTCACAGACAATGCCATTAATATTTAGTTGATTTTGGATCTGTATTTTTCAAGCCTGAAAAAGCAGAATTTTGTTCTCCCTCCTCCAGTCACCTCCTCCTGGATCTTACAAAAGCACCCTCAGCCTTGTGTCAATATAAACCGTCCAATTTATTTTGAAGGTCTAGTAAAGTTAATTTATCTTCCTCTGAGAATTATTATCTGATCTTCTGCTGTATCGTCCAAAATAAACATCTGAATCATTTCCAACACTTCAGCAGATCTTTAGTTTGGGCAGTACAGTACAAAATAACACATATTGTACTATACTGCCCACTTCCTGATCTTATTGGATCTGTGTGTGAGGTTGGTGAAGGAAACACATGTTTACTGAGTGAATCGCTGCCATTAGGAACTAGTTTTTATATCACAGCCTAGAAATCACACAGGACCATTTCTGCAAGTGAAAAGTCCTAATTGGAGGAAAATAATTGTGTAGTTTGTGCGACTGAAGAATTGTCCCAACTACATGTGCTGCTGACCTTTGACCTTTTCTTTAGGTGCACAGAGGAGTCTGTGGAAACATCCAGAACTGAGGCAGTGCTACAGATGTCTTCAAATAAAGTGGTGTATTATCCATGTTTTCTATGGATCACATCCAGTATCCTGATCTAACAAGCCCCCTTTTTGTGGATTTTAGAGCCTCTGACTTTTGCTGCGTCTGCGTCTCATTTCAAGCACAAGAGCAAGAAGTGGATGAAGAAATGGGGCGAGTGGGGTCAGTGTGGTGCATGTCAGCTGTGCTCATGCTTTCACAAAGAACATGTGTCTTCATTGGCAGCATTAAGGTGCACTTTAGTCTTCATAATAATAAAGTATTCTGACTTTATTATTGTGAATCCTCACAGTCATGTTGCAGCTCTGCTTGGCTTTAAGAAAATGTTCTACCAGGATGTTACTTTCCTAAACGTTTTCTCCAAATGTTCCCAAAGACTTTGTTCTAAGTAGTTCTACATGATGAAACATTCACACTAAGTTTAAGAAGGACACACAAACACCATCTGTGCTTTCATCATGTGTACAAACGTGTTCAGACCTGATGTCAAATGTACCGTGAATGGATGCAAATGTGGATCGTTCCAATAAAATGAGACAGTTTTGTAAGTGGATCACAGTTTGAAGTTCATTGAAACCTATAAGAACATGTTATTCAAACCAACTTTATCCAACAGGAGGAAGCATCAGGGGAACAGGAAACATTCAAACATGTTTACTGTAAGAACTGCACAAAGGAAGGAAACACAATCCTACACACGACCACTTTAAAATGGACATTTAGCTTTTCAAACATCAGGAGTGCTGCAATAACAACACTGTGCCCATTCTGATCAGATTGAAAGATTTATAGAGATTTATCCATGTGCTGGAAAAGGATTTGATATCAACATATCTGCAGATTAGTAGGAGCATTTTCTTCATATTGATTTAGAGTTCAGTACTAGGAATATGTAGAATTAACATCTGTGTACATGACGAGTGATGAAAATTCAAAGTCAGGCTTTCAAAGGACGTCAGACTTGGTGTCTCTATCTGTGACTGTCCCAGAGGAACCTACCTGAGGGATTATTAAAGATCTGTCTATCTAGAAAGACTTGCATTGATTCACAGTGTACAATTCTTTCTAATCTATTAACATCTTCCTCCAAATCCTCTTTCTGCTGCATCAGAAGGGCTCAAACCTCCTGCTGTTGTCTGCTGGACCATCAATTCTACTTTATGATGATCTTCAAAGATAAAAACGTGAGTTTATTTGTGAACTCTGTGAAATGCGTCTGATGTTTAGTTTGAACCAATCCTGTGTCAGCTGCAGCCACATCATTGCCACGCATACAAATGGCTGCGTTCCTGTTTAGACCTGCTGGCTGTCAATGGGCTTCATTCCATTTCAGACTGCCGGTGGTCGCTGTGATCTAAACTCAACATGGCTCTGTGTTAGAAGAGCCTCTGATTTTAAACTTTGCACATTGAATAGTTTCTTTCCAACACTATGGAGCTACCAGCCCAGTATATGTAGCCCACAGTAGATGGAGTTATCAAGCTGCACTGACAAACATCAGGACTCATGTGATCCCTACATGTGGACCTTTCACACATGGATCCAAGTGCAGATTCAACTCTGCATTACATTTGACTTCAGCTGTTACACACTTTCATTTTCTAGCTGTGTCACTTCCTGCTTTTTGGATCAGATAGTTTATCCATGTCCACAAATGTTTGGCTGCATATTTGTATCATCTATATTTTCCAGTCTTCATACAGCCGATATTTCATGTGGACTCCAATCTGCCACCTGCCATCACGTTTTCAGGGTTCATTCAGTGTTGAAATGTAGGACAAACAGCAGCACATGTTCTCTAAATGTTTGCAGTCATTTTAAATGAAGCTGATACTACATGAGACATTTTCCACATTTATTGTCTTTGAACAGAGAATAATAAAGCCATCAAACATATACAGGCTGTGCAAATACAAACTTCTGTGGTGCATTTGATGACCTGCAGAGGAGAACAAGTCGGGCTTTTCAGCCCTAACACAACCTCTTTGTTCTCAATACTACAAAACCTTCAAAGGCTGATATGCAAGTTTGCATGAATCACCAACACAGTTGTGTTTGTTTCTAGTATAGTTATAAATAAGCTGATCAAATATCTGCTGACTGATTAGATCCAGTATCTATTACAGATGAACTGGATATCACAGCATGTTGTTAATCCGTCATATCAAACTAAACAGTGTTGCTGCTGTAAATATCCTCCAATAAAGTCAGATGCGGGCTCCTGTTGCCAGGTAACGATGATGTCACACTGGATCTTCTGATCTTTAGCATCGTAGCGCTCGAGTCTGATGTTGGCTCATGTGTTGTCATACACCAACATGACGTTCTACTAGTCAAGGCCTCACCTTAACCCACTGATGCTGATCACACAGACCCACTAATAGAACTGTTTTATCAGGTTTATGCAGCGTCACCATTAATGTCACATTTAATCAGACACATTTACATTACAAGCCCACTACAACCATTATCAGCATGTTAAATTACATTATACATCTGCACTGATTTAAAGTATTTTAACCTGGTTCATTTTTTTCCACCTTAACAGTTCATTCCTCAAATCAAACAAGATATTTGACCCTCAGCAAAAATGTACCAACAAACAATTTTGCAATAAAATATTTATTTTTAACCTTTTCCAAGTGAAATCAAATAAGTGTATTTAACAGTGAAACCAGAGTGAAGCTGCTCATATAGAGTCCAACCCAGGCTAAAGTAAGTTGAGTAGAGCAGCATCATCAAAGTGTCGGCTCTCTGAACACGGTGCAGGATCGCCATCTGCAGGACATGTGGTCAGGTGACGGCAGTCGCGGGTGGATTTTCCTTGTGCTTCTACACTGAGGTTTACAGTAGCGCGTCTCCTTCGCTGATTGATCCTCAAAGGAAAACATAATGAATGTTTGTGTTAATGACTAAACATGTGATCATTAGACCAGTTATGTTGCATCGTTTAAAATAAAGGCTGTGTGTGTGTGTGCGTGCGTGCGTGTGTGTGTGACCTACCATGGTGCATAAGCACAGAAGCACATGGTCATGCTTCCAGCTGTTCCAGCTGCAGTAAGTTTTCAGTGTTTTTAATGAGTTGCTCTAATGTCAAAGGTCAATGACATGAGAGTGAATATACAACATAACTTTATTGATAGAATAATAATGGATTGGATTTATATAGTGCTTTACAATTCCATTATTCATTTACATACTGGTGGAGGCAGCTACAGCTGCCCTGGGACAGGCTGACAGAAGCGAGGCTGCCATATCACACCATCAGGCCCTCTGGCCAACACCAGTAGGCGGTAGGGTAAAGTGTCTTGCCCAAGGACACAACGACCAGGACAGAGAGCCCGGGAATCGAACCGGCGACCTTCCGGTTACAGATGCGCTTCCCAACCCCCAGCGCCACAGTTGCCCGGTAGAAGATGAGAGTCCACAGCTGTGATGATTTGGTGCTGTATAAATCAAATGAAACTGAATGAATGATAATCAACTATCTACACCTCAGGCTGAGGTTCAGTGTCTGATCCTGGATTGGGCAGATCTCCCTGGTTACAATGACAGGAAGTGACAAACGAGCAAAGACAGAGAGGGCGGGACATGGACACTAGAACAGAGACGTGAATGTGAGAAGGTGTTTGGAGACAAACAGAAGAAAGGAAGTGTGAGGTCTGAGGTCTGGTCCTTCTAATAAAGATGCTTTTCCTCCAGTATATCCATGAACTCGTGGGGCTGAATGATGTTATCACAGTGATCATGAGGCTCAATGTAAAAAGTTCAAATAGACTGAAACACTGTAGATAAAGGTCAGAGGTCACGTTGATGCCTTCATGTTTGACCACAGAGCGGTCCGTCTGTGTAACAGACTCTGTGATCAGTGATCAGTGCTGTGGGTCCAGGTCAGAGGACATGTTGGATCTCTGATTCTTTCACGTCCATATTAAACAGCTGCTGTGATGAACTGTGACTGTCAGCAGTAACTCATTAAACATGTCTGCACACTGTGAGAGAGCCGTCCTCCATCAGTGAGGCTGACAAACGCTCACACTGGGAACAGGAAGCAGATTTCTGTCTGACTGTCCTGATGGACAAAGCATGAAATCCTCTGTAACACAGTCAGGCTGTTACAGCCCATCATCCAATCCAACTTTATTTATACAGCACTTTAAAAACAACAACGTGACCAAAGTGCTTCCAATAATAAAACAGAGACAGCAGTTACAAACCATCCATTAAGCAAACAATGAAATTAATATAAATAAAATAAATACATAAATGAAAAAGAAGATAAATAAATCAGTGTGTAAATTAAATATTAAAACATGAGTAAAATAAACAATAAGATTAACAAAATAAAAGCATTAAGAGTGGAAACAGCTGACTACAAACTGACTACAAACTGACTACAAACTGACTCTGGTACGACTCCTAAAAAGCCTTTGAAAAAGGTGTTTTTAAAAGTGATTTAAACATTTCAAGTGTTGGGGGGGCCGTTTGTTCCATAGTTTGGGGGCCACAACAGTGAAAGCTCGGCCCCCTCGGTGTTTCAGTCTCCACATGGGGACAGCAAGGAGTGACTGGTCAGATGGTCTGAGAGACCTTTGTGGAGTGTATCGGTGTAGAAGGTCTGACAGGTGAGAAGGAGCCATTTAAAACTTTAGAAACAAGCAATAACATTTTAAATGATTCTAAAATGAAAACCAGTGTAAGGATACAAGAACAGGGTAATGTGCTCACGTTTACGTGTCCCTGTCAACAGGCGAGCAGCAGCTTTCTGGACCATTTGCAACGTGATAGTGAAGCCTGGTCAATACCAACATAAAGTCCATTACAATAATCAATTTAAATGAAGCTGAAACTACATGAGACATTTTCCACATTTATTGTCTTTGAACAGAGAATAATCAAAATATATCAAAATCAATAATCAATAAAACATGTATTATCCATCCATTCACCTCTACTTTTCTTGCATTACATCACATAGTCAGCATAAATATGTTTTTAATGAATGATGAAAGTGGGATGAATTTAATGAGCCCTTGTTGAGAGAGGTGGGACAGAGAGAGACAGACGTCCCCCCCTCACCTCTTATTGCCTCTGAGAGAAATAAAAAGGTTTTAACATTTAGGCTGTTGTGTTTACAATGATATGAAGTGCTATTAGTAAATCATCTTCATTCTGAATCAGAAGTTTAATGAATATGTTGAATGAGAATAATTGACCTGATTTAAATGTGTAGATGTTGTGTGTGTAGACTCAGCTTTGAGAGATTAGTGTGTGTGTGGCTGCAGGAAGGTTGGAAGATAAGAAATGTGCCAGAACTCCATCCTGATAAAAGACAGGATATTAAGAGTTAACAATAGAGTCATAATTCATATGTGATTGTGCTGATAGTTAATCCTGCTTAACTGACTGAAACTGTTTAGAATACAATCAGGTATAAGTTTAACCAAAGCAACGAATAAGAAAATCTGATAATAACTCTGTAGGCCCCACACTGAGAGTCTGTGTGGAAAGGATGGAGGAGCCACTAATCTAACATTAACATGGAAATCAAATCAATTATACTGAATATATTTTTACTGGGAAGAAAGTTTTCCTGTGTATTTGAATCAAAAAGACATTATATGGATGTTCATGTGAAAATGAGCTGATGGTGAATCTAATTGAAGATAAACTGCATGGTTGATGCTTCATAAAGTGAAGTATATTCATATGCAGCCAAATGTTCATAATGGAATTTTCTATGTTAAGAAGAAAAGAAGAAAATGAAATGAAGTGATTTTGAGGCTAAAAGTCAGACACAGAGAGGATGAACGTTTATGGTTAGTTGCTCGAGTTCTTGCGATGAGCAGCAGACGTCATCTGAAGACTCGTCCCGTGAGTCCACAGTTTGTCAGAAATTCATAGAAATTCTATCAGGATAAGATAGAAGATCTTTATTGTCACTGTTACCAGAACAATGAGGAGTTTGGCATCTCTCCATTGGCAGCTTGTATCTGTTTACATTCAGATTCTTAGAATAATAGAAGAAGATAAATAAAGATAAGAACAAGTTTCAGAGGTACCTACACAGGGAATGTGTGTAATGCACAATAAATGAAGTATCTAAACAAAAGCACAGGTTCTGTACAGAAACAAATCTATAGATATATCTGCAGGTACAGTGTAAAGAGGAGGATCAGGTCAGTATAAGCTGCTCTGTGATTGGTGGGATTGCACATTGAGCAAGCGTAGGAATGCTGGTTGCTGCTGTAAAAGAATACAGTTCTATAAATAGAGGCAGGAATTCTACTGTAATGAATACTGGTTAGAAATAAATACAGTGCAAGTGTCCATGAGTGTTACCAGCACAGTTAACCTTCAGTCAGGGTGGAGGTAGAAACTTCTACTGAGTCTGTTTGTCTTTGTTGGACCAGAGGGAAGGTGGGAAAGTTTGGGATGACCGTGGCTCAGGGGGTTGGGAAGGGCACCTGTAACCGGAAGGTCGCCGGTTCGATCCCCGGCCTCTCTGTCCTGTGTAGATGTTGTGTGTGTAGACTCAGCTGTCCTGGTCAAGCAAGACACTTTACCCTACCGCCTACTGGTGTTGGCCAGAGGGGCCGATGGTGCGATATGGCAGCCTTGCTTCTGTCAGTCTGCCCCAGGGCAGCTGTGGCTACAACCGTAGCTTGTCTCCATCAGTGTGTGAATGTGAGCGTGAATGAATAATGTCATTGTAAAGTGCTTTGGGTGCCTTGAAAAGCGCTATATAAATACAATGCATTACTATTAATATTAAAGTGAGTGTCCAGGGTGTGAGGGGTCTTTGATGATGATGCTGGCTTCCTGCTGAAGGCTGCCAGTATAGATGTCTCTGAGGGGGGTTAGTGAAGTGCCGATTGGCTGCTCTGCTGCCCTCACCACACGCTGCAGTTTCCTCTTGTCCTCCACAGTGCAGCAGTTGAAGCAGAGGGTGCAGCAGGAGGTCAGAAGGCTCTCGATGGTGGAGCAGTAGAAGTTAATTAGCAGGCTTTGTTGTGCTTTCCCTACCTGGTGGGAGATGTTTGTGGACAAGGTGAGGTCGGCCGAGATGTGGACTCCGAGGAACTTGAAGCTCTCCACCCTTTCTACCTCCTCCATCAATGTAGAGGGTGGAGTGCTCAGATGGCTTTGTTCTGCTGAAGTCGATTATCATGTCCTTGGTCTTGGCTGTGTTCAGATGCAGGTTGTTGTCGTCACACCATTGCTTCAGATGCTGAACCTCCTCTCTGTAGCTGAATCATCGTTGTTGTCCATCAGTCCTATGATGGTGGTGTCATCAGCACATTTATAATGGTGTTACTGGTGTGGACTGGAGAACAGTCATGGGTGAAAAGTGAGTATAAGAGGGGACTGAGGACACACGTTCAGGGTGAGGGTGGAGGAGGTGTGGCTCCCATTCTGACGTTCTGGGGTGTGTTGCTCAGGAAGTCCAGTATCCAGCTGCACAGTGAGCTGCTGGGTCCTAAGTTGCTGAGTTTATGAACCAGTTTGTGGGCTTGAACTGTGTTGAAGGCAAAGTCCACATGAAGGAACTTATCACAGGAGGATGAGACGGGAAACAGTGAAAGAATAAAATAAAGCAACATCAACAGTAACTGGAAATAAACCCTCCAGACTGAAACACTGAGGAATAACACGAAGATGAAATAGAAACAATCAGGAAACTAATAATCACATAGAAAATATTTAATAATAAACACAAAGTCCAGAAACTCAAAGAGCCAGGACCATGACAGTTTCAGCCTGCTGTATTTCCTGTGCTTGTTTCCATGGTGACTGGGGTGACCAGCTGTTGGAGAGCATGTTTGTCCCTCTGATTTCCAAAAGTGAACATGTGTCAGCAGAAACCTGTAGCTCACAAACACGTCTGCATTTATCTCTATGAAAGCCAAAGAAGAGGCCACGCCCACAAACACTGTGACAGAAGAGCCTAAAAACAGATGTTAGCCCACATCTGTGCTTAGACACAGCTGGGAGAATGACGTGTGGATAATAAAGTTTAATTGGCTGTCACATGTTTCAAGCAGAAAAGCTTCTGAAACATTTTTCTTTTTCTCTCAGAGTCTTCTTTCTTCTTCCATCTCCAGCCAAGAGCTTCCCATACGGCTGCACTCTCCACCTCACACTGACTCCACCCACTCCTTTCTTCTTCAGCTGCTCCTTCACCTGTCAGACAGCAGCCACAATGTCTTTTCTTTTCATTCAAAATCAGGAAATTGATATACATATAAACGGTGTGAGTGTAAAGGTGGACTGTGGGAACTTGCCCTTGTCAGCAGTTCTGCTTTCACAGCAGAGTCATTCAGATCCACAGGAGGGTCCTCCACATGTACTGTGAGCTTCACTACCTGCCTCTTTACTGCAGACACAGAAACAGAAGCTAAATGAAGCCACCATCATATTTATGCATTTAAGCACAGAAGGAGATTCCTAGCTGATTTAAACCATCACTGCTACTGCTGTGATTGCAGGGAGCAGCGAATGCTCTAGGTGGGACTGCAGAGCATGTTTAGCCCTCATTCTCCATATCACACAGGTCCAGACAAGGTCCCACATTTTAATTTGATGTAGTTTAGAGAAATGAACAAGTCTCTCGCACAAAACGAGGCTGACAAAAGACGAGCTCCTTTTAGAATGCATTGTTAAAAACTTTATTAAAATTAATTGCAGTGTGTCTGACTGTTGTGTAGATGTGTTTTTAAGCTTCCTCTCATCCTTAACATTGTCTCACACAAACATGGTCTTTGTCCCACACTAACTTTTGGAGGTGTGTTTGGGGTTGTTATCATTTGGAATACTGCCCTGTGGCCCAGTTTCTGAAGGGAGGGGATCATGATCTGCTTCATCTACTTCAGTATGTCACACTACATATTGGCATTGGTGGTTACCTCGATTAACTGTAGCTCCCAGTGCCACCAGCACTCCCACCACCATGCTTGACTGTAGGTAAGACACACTTATCTTTGTACTCCTCACCTGGTTGCTGCCACACATTCTTGACACCATCAGAGCCAAATAAGTTTATCTTGATCTCATCAGACCACAGCTAATCCATGTCCTTAGTCTGCTTGTCTGCAGCAAACTGTTTGTGGGCTTTCTTTTGCATTATCTTCACACGAAGCTTCCTTCTGGGATAACAGCCAAGTGATGCAGTGTGTGGCGTATGGTCTGAGCACCAAGAGGCCGACCCCCCACGCATTCATACATCTATTTTCAAAAGACAAACTCTGGATATGACACTGAGCAATTGCACTCAACTTCTTTGGTCGACCGTGGAAAGGTTTGTTCTGAGTGGAACCTGCCCTGTTAAACTGTTGTATGGTGTTGACCACTGTGCTGCAGCTCAGTTTCAAAGTGTTTGCAATATTCTTTCAGCCTAGGCCATCTTTATGTAGAGGAACAATTCTTTTTTTCAGACCCTCAGAGAATTTTTTGCCATAATGCACCATGTTAGACTTCCAGTGACCAGTATGAGAGAGTATGGCTGTATCCCAATTCAGGGTCTGCAGCCTTAAAGTACGCAGCCTTAACGGTCCAGAAAGGGCCGCATACTCAAAGACCGCTAAGGCTGGAAGTGAGAGGCTTGTGAAATGGGATGGTCTTGCCTTCATGGTGCTGCCCAGGTTGCCTAGCAACCATGACACTAACAGCTGGAAACGTTTCATACAGCATTATTTGACAGAAATGAAGGAGAAAACCTTTTCTTCCTTTGTTTGTTTGTTTCTACATGAGCTTTGATTTGATAAGTATCTGAGGCTGAGACCACGGGACTGTCAAACATGATTGTTGGGCTTCATTTCTATACTGAACAGTCATTTTAAGATTAGTTAGTAAATAACAATTAGCTTATGTTGTTCATGAGACTAAAGTCATCTTACATTGGTAATGTAAATATAATTGGCCAATATTAAAGTTATTATTTCAATCATTATTAGTTATTACAGCAGTGAATGAACTCTGTTTCAAATACTGAGCTTCAGTAAAGATTCAAGCTGCATTTATTTATATTTCCTGTCACCTTAAATCTTCACTCAAAGACAGGTTCCTTTGACACTGTATATATAAATGTATTATGTATAAGAGACAAATATTGTTCTTTTAATATGTTGGCATTACTAAATTTGTCTCAGTGCTTACTTTAAATATTCATGAAATCATATTGAACGGCGTATATTTTAAAGTAAAGGCTTTAAAACCAAGTTAGTACAAACATCACTAATGTCACAAGACCTCGGATGGTCCCTCAACACCAGCTTCCTGCACAAGAAAGCCCAACAGCGTCTCTTCTTTTTGAGAGGACTGAGAAAGGCCCAGCTTCCACCACCGATCCTGACCACCTTCTATAGAGGAACTATCGAGAGCATCCTGAGCAGCTGTATCACTGCCTGGTTTGGGAACTGTGCCATATCGGACCGCAAGACCATACAGCGGATAGTGGGAACAGCAGAGAAGATCATCGGAGTCTCTCTCCCCTCTATTAAGGACATCTACACCACACGCTGCATTCGCAAAGCCACCAGCATTGTGGCTGATTGGACACACCCCTCTCACACACTCTTCACACTCCTGCCATCTGGAAAAAGGTACCGAAGCATTCGGGCACACACATCCCGACTGTGCAACAGCTTCTTTCCACAAGCCATCCGTCTCCTCAACAAAAAGGGACTGGACTGATAAACACACACACACACACACACACACACACACACACACACACACACACACACACACACTCACTATCACTCAGCTCAACTCAACTACCTCAAAGCACTGAGACTGGACTTACACATCAACCTGTAAATGCTCTTTTTGCACAATATTTTTATGTTTACTGTTCCTGCACTACCTACATACCAAGTATGTTTACGGTTTCCTTTGCACTACTTACCTAGTCAGAATAGTTAGTTTTAGTTAGATAGTTTTTGTTAATTTATGTTGTAATTTATGTTAGGTCAGTCTGTCCTCTCTCTAGTTAGCTAGTTTAGTGATTTTCTGTTAATTTATGTTGTAAATTTATGTTGCATGTAGCACCTTGGCCCTGGAGGAACGCTGTTTCGCCTCACTGTGTACAAACTGTATATGGCTGAAGTGACAATAAAGCCAACTTGACTTGACTTGACTTGACATAACTCTGCCGACATGTGGCCAACAGTAATGTTTTAATGTTCTTCGTTAATTAACATTTGCACATAAATAAGTGACATCATATTCAGTACTTACTTTTAAAAGTTTACTCTTCGGACGCCCCTCTTCCACCGTTTTTTTTTCCGGCAAAATTATCTACACCCACCGCCGTGCTATGCATTCTGGGATATGTTGGGCTACAAAGTCTACACCGCCACATCCTTAAAATTCAGGGAAATGAAGGACGCATTTGAGGGCTGCATTTCGAGCAGCCTTTGAATTGGGACAGCCTTCGTCGCGTCGCTGTGACGTAATCGGCCTTAACCCTGAATTGGGATACAGCCTATGAGAGCAATAACACCAAATTCAACACACCTGCTCCCCATTTGCACTTTGGCCCTGTAGCATTAACAGGTCACATGACACCAGGAAAGGAAAATGGCTAATTGGGCACAATTTGGACATTTTCACCTTGGGTTATACTGACTACGGGTGGGTTTTAATTATCGATTTTCCGATAACAATCGATTCTAGTTTTAATAACGCGATATCGATTCATTAAAATCCAGAATTGATTTTTAAATATTAAATTATTTTGCCCAAAATGCTAGAATCTCAGGTTAAACCTCACAAAATTTCAACAACCACCACATTGCTAAAAACGTAAATGAGAGCAGGTACACGGATTCTGCATGAAGACGTAAACACAAAGTGAGGACCCGACGCATCAGAATCAGTGAGTGTCGCCTTTCTTACCCGACAGGACATACACGGACAGCTGCTTCACTTAAAGTTGTGAAGATGTAATTGAGTGGCATCGCCACAAGAGGGGATGCTCCTCATACCTGTATCCATACCCTCAGGGGAAATAGTTGAGTTCAGCCGAGGTCAACTGTGGAACACCTCAGGGGACAGAAGCAACAATATTGGGGGAACAAACTGCAACAAATGCACTGAAGGAAACAGGAATGGAACAAGATGGTGGACACCAAAGCACTGAACAGAACAACACCTTACTTTCCCCCAGTGCCATATCACATTCCACCATCTCACTGTGCACACCCCGGCGCTTTTCACTTAAAGTTGTGAAGATGTAATTTCGTGGCATAGCCACAAGGGGGAGGGAGCTATGGGTGTGATAAGCCGTGGCAATGCTCCTGTAGCTCAGACAAGGAAAGGCCTGCAGACCGAACGCAGCTCATGTCTCCTGTCTCTGCTTTTCTGTTTAAAAACAGGATCCATAGAAGGCCTGTAACATATGCTTTAAGTGCATTTCATCTACTATTTGTTATCTTAAATATACATCACCATGGAAAAGTCTTTTTTGTTTGTTTGTTAAGCCACCTAATTCTGACCTGCAAATCACTCAAGCATAAAATAACTTGATCTTGAACTCTCTGAGGGTTTACCTTATATATACTATATTTCCATATTGCACGATTTATTAAGTCAAGTCTGCAGCTGTTTCCCATTTCTCTCCAGAAAATGCAGAAATCACAGGTGGCTCAAGACTTTTGCACAACACCGTGTGTAAAATTGCTTGTGATCCATAAAGGAAAGACAGTGAAAGCTCACCAGGTGTAGGGAGGCTGTAGCAGACAAATGGTAATCTTGTTTCACAGGACAAAGTCTTCCATTCTCCTGAACGAGTCAGAGCTGCACAGATCTTACTCATACCCCTAAACGGGTTCATCCCACTGGCCCAGTTTGAGAATGAGTACTTTGTGCCATCAGACCAGTAAATGTGTGGCTCTCTGTGCAGGCCAATCCACACCCTTTTACTCTGAGCCTTTTCATGGACTTGTTGGTTCTCTCCGGGGTTCTTGACAGTGGCCAGGTCCAAGAAGTTCTCCCTGCAGTACCTTCGAGCATCGGACCAACTCATTTCTTTATCCACCAAATCAAACTCAGGGTTCATCTGAGATCCTGAAAGTTAAAACGTAGAAACGTGTTGTCTTGTTGCATGCTCAATCATCAAGATAAGGAAATCCAATAAGTTGATTGTATTCATCTGGACGTTTTCAGTGAGAGAAACGGTTCATCATCATCCAAAAGTCTTCTTCAGTCTCAGCTGACTGCAGGTTTCCTTAACCTTTTAAAAAGTACTTTTATGCAATGACTGAAACTAGCCCACCGAATGAAATGGTCTTTGATTGCTGGTCAATGGTCATGACAGTTTGCATATTAATGATCATAAACTGACCTCACAGCCATTGTTTATGCATTGTATAAGTTTTTCCTTTGTGCAAAGGTGTTTATAAGGTTTGGGAAACCCGCAGTCAGCTGATGATGATGATGATGATGATGATGATGATGAAACGTTTCCCCCACTGAAAACGCAACGTCTAGTTGAACATAATCCATTTTTGGAATGGAATTTTTTCTTTGTAATGGTACACTGAAATCAAAGTTTAAAGTTTAAAAGTTTAAAATCAAATGTAGGTTTTTTTCTACCTCTGTAGCAAATAAACTGGAGCTTCTCTCTGCACTGAAAATCCCACCATTTTCCTTCTAAAGAGGACACACAGAACTGAACCCCAGAGTAAAAATCTGGTTCATATTCAGAAGTGTCCCAGTTCCTGTAGTCAGCTCCACTCCCTGTGAGCCCATCTGACCACCTCCACCTGATCTGACTGTACAGACCGATCCAGAGCTCAGAGCTGTGAGCGGCAGATGAAACTGTGCTGTTCAGCTGCTTCATTTCTTCAGTGTTCTCGATGGAGGCCAGGTCTGTGTGAGTCTGTTGGCAGTAGCTCTGAGCTTCAGTCCAAGTCTTTGCATCATCCACATAGTGGTACTGACGGGGACAGCATGTGGAGACAAACCAGCCTGAAAGGGAAAAAGTTTGACTGGGTCAGTTTGTAGAGACACTCTGAGTCTATCTGAGACTCTGAGCCTATCAGGGGCTGAGACTGATCTGAGTAATAAGTGCTGTTGTAGACGATAAAGAGCTGGACTTACCTGAGAAGCAGCAGACACACAGCAGGATCCTCTCCATGATGCTGCTGCTCTGGATTCTGTGTGTCAGCAGATTCACTCACTGATCTCTGTTTGCTGCTTAGACTCATTAACACACATTCAAAGCTGCTTCATCACTTCACTGGAAATGCTGATGTATGCAAAACCTCACTGTGTGCTCTCCTGCACAGCTGTGAGCTCACATCTTATCTTCCACAGTAAAGTCTGCTCACAGCACTGCTCACTGTCTCCATCCAGCACACAGTGAGAGCATGAGGGAGTGAGCAGGTGTGGTCCTGGTACTCCTGTCATGTTGTTGATCAGAGTCCAGTGCAGCACTTTGTTTCACTTTATTTGGACTCGGCTTCAGTTTTCATCTGGCTCTGAACATCGTGTCATTACTTACATTTGCCTTCAAAAGTGTGGCAGCCGTCTATAACCTGCTCAAAACACACAGTTGCTGTGTGTCATATCACACACACACACATTTACACACAGTGTGTGTCAGCACCAGCTGATGTTCTAAAAATCACATACTCATCCTAAACTCTGTGTGAATGTCCATCAGCACCACTACCATCTGACCGTGGCTCAGAGCCTTCAACACAGGATGTGACATCATCAACAGTGATGACGGGCTCCACAGTAAATATGAGTGAACATGAACAGCTGGGAGCTCAGCTCACTATAAACAGATCAGCTCATGCAGCAGTGACGTGTGCTGAAGGTCAAATCAGTGAATCCTCAGAGGAACAGCAGCTTTCACACATGGACAAAGAGTTTGTGCAACAAGCACAATAGTTACAGATGAGTTTACAGATTTTGTGCTGCTTCATGAATCAAAATGACAGTAAGAATATTTAAACTAGTGACCTGATGCTGTCACATCACAGCCACACAGCACTCTGACTCTCCACTGGGGAACTCTGTGCTACAAACAACATGAAATGGTTGATAAACAGCAGCTCAGCTGGATGGTGGTTTCTCTCTTCTAAGCTTCACATGGAGGAAAATGAATGTGAAGCTTCATCTGTCAGTCTAACCAAATCTCATCATTTCCATTGCTGACCTCAGAGCTTTATCAGCTCTCTGTCCTTGAAGCAACACTTTCATTTGCTTCATCAAACACAGATGTCGCCCATGTTTGAATGTTTTGCTGTTCAGCAGCTGAATGTCTTTATGAACTGTGAGTACTGAGATCGGTCCCACTCACCCAGCCCAGTCTTCCATTTATGTCCTCGTTTACACAGATGTCTTTCAGGTGTTTCAGTGCTCTTTCCATGGAGACACGGAGAAACAGGTGAGAGGAAGCAGAATGAAAGAGAAATACATGATCAGGGTGGATGCAGGACCAAAACGCAGGACTTTCAAACCAACAGGAATTTCAGGAATCAATGTGTTATTTTATTAGGTGGCAATATGTCCTAGTGCAGTCAGACGGGAAAAGCCAGGGTCAAAGGTGAGGCACATCAAGCACATAATAATAATTTTGTGTTAATCTTAGATGAGTAGTTTTATGGACAAAAACCACCAGGACATCCAATGTCACCTTAGTGCTGGGTATTCCCTGGCCCCATCTCTATATACAGGTGTATAATTATTCTTTCTTTTCTTTCCCCCACAGATTAGGTGTGTTTTATACCTTTTAGTTTGTTTCTTTTGTGTTCCTTTTTCATATTTTTGTTTGCATGTACTATAAATTTGGAAAAGTACAAAATAAAGTTAAAAAAAATAAATAAATAAATAGAATTTTTGTCATGTGTTAGAACATTAGATATATTGGAGTGTGTGTAATGGTTCATGTGGTAACTGTTCTTAGCGTGCATCCTTTTTTGAACTGGTTTTTATAGGAAATTACCCGACACTGCTAATTCTACAACTACTGCTACCAATAATACTCATGTTAATAAAAAGTAAAATATCAGTAAAACATACATTAACAGCTCCAGTAATACAGAGTTCTGTCATGCTCATGAGTATCGGTGATTGGCTGCTCTTCCTTTCAGGGTGGTGGCTGCCTCGGGCGGTGTTTCTGGGGCTGGTACCTGTGAATCATTCTTTAGCTGTCCTGTTACCCTGACACAGAGAATAATGAGAAGTAAACTCGTGATGTCCACACAGTGAAGTTTCTGCTAAATGAAGTCATGTAGTGATCCTGCTGAGCTGCTCTCTTCTCTCACTTCTTCAGATTCTCTTGACACGCACCGAGCTTTTACACATGATACAAAGATATTTCACATGCTGAACAGACTTTATTGAAACAGAGACAATCATCAGAATACAGTGAGACAGAGCTAATCAAACAGATTGATTGTAGGATCAATGATCATTGTTGAGTCAAAGATCTGAGATCACAGTGGGTGAACATCATTTGAGAAAGGAAAGAAAAACAATCAAACTGGTTAAACAGGAACACCATAGACTCTTTGGTTTCTGCCCAGTGAGCATTCCCAGCTCTGTTACTAAAACGAACTGAAGGTCAGGTACAGCGTATTACCTTTGTTCCCACTGTTGAGGTTGTTTTGTCTAATGAAGACCCTGGGATATCTGTACTGCTCCACAGCTGCTGTGTTGACGATCACAGAGACCGCCCGAACGGGATGACCGGAGTCTTTCTTGTACCACAGGTACACGTAACTTCCTCCTGCCCCCTTGCTTAGATCAGTAGTTACCCTTGTAAAGCCCATATACCAAAACAATATCTCGTCTATATTATCAGTGGAGATCTTCAGATCTGTGATGGCTCTTTGAGAGTTAGTTGTCTGACGGTACCAGATGAAGACAAAGGATCCTCCTGCACCTCTGTTGGTATCTTCATCCACTCTGATGTAGCCGTTCTGGAAGTAGTCAGCATCTCCATCATAGTCAGCATTGGCAGTGATGTCACAGATGTAGGTTGGTCTCTCCCTCTTCACCCACAGGTAGATCCATTTTCCTCTAGCTTTCCGGTTCAGATCACAGGCCAGTCTCTCATATCCATATACAAACATCTGGGCTTCCTCTCTTGCTTCTATAGAGACATGAAGGTTCACAATGGGAACATCGTACTCTGAGTTACCTCTGTAGTACCACAGGTAGATGTAGTCTCCACTTGTTCCGGCATTGAGGTTCTTGTTAATCTTCTGGTAACCTGCAGTGATCAGACCCCTGCTCATGCCATCATTGAATGTAAGCTGAATCCTGGTGATTGGTGAGCTGCTGCCTTTTTTGTACCAAAGGTAGATGTATTTTCCTTCAGCTCCTTTGTTCAGATCAACATCGATTTTGATGAAACCTTGACTGCTAAGATACGTCTCTTCAGCTTCATCCAGAGACACCTGGAGCTCGGTGATGTACTGGCCCACTGATTGTTCCTGCATCAACGTTAAAAGATTAATGAGTAAACAGAAAGATTTAAAATCTGTTTTAAAAGTTTGAAATCAGGAAGGTGCGTGGTAGCTGAAGCTGCTGTAGCATTACTACTTTGTCTACATTTACAGTTTTTTCTGAGATATAATAAAATGACATGATTTTGCTACTAAACGGATCGTTAGTGGTTTTTCTTTAAATGTATAGCTAATTAAACTTGAATTGTGCTGAATGTTTTTGTACTTTATGCTAAAAAGTAAGTTTGACCCCACGTGATGAAATAAATGTGTGAAAAACTGAAAAGCAGCAGAGAGCACATTTTCACACAGACTGGACACAAAAGAGAATAGGAAGCATTACCAGAGTGAAGGGAGGTCCGATCAGCAGCAGCAGATAAACCTTCAGCAGAGTCTTCATAGTCTCCATCTCTTCCTCCTTAAACCACAAACACATTAAGGTACCTGTGAATTGAACTACTGATAAAGATTTTATGCTCTCTGCCTCCCCAAAAAACTTGCCTGGGAACGCACTGTACAACATGCTGGACCGAGAAATGATTTTTAATCGATTACCTCAAGATGGGTAAAAAGGGTCATTTTTGCCAAATTTAAAGGAACATAAAGAGCAAACAGAGATGCTGTGTGAGCAGTTGTATACTTACGTGTGTATAGACGGCGTTTGGCTGGCTGAAAGCTGCTGATCGTTCTTTATACACACAACAGCATCAGTACAATTGTGAAATCACCTCTGACGTGCAGTTTCAGCCCTCCTCCTTTCCTGCTTCTCTGCATTCACGTGATGATCAACTGAGCTAAACATGAACTTCAAAAATAATCTGTTGTATATTAATGAATAAAACACATTTGAGCACTGTGTGGACTGTCAGTAGCTACATGGGGATTAAATATATCAATGAAAAATGAAGGTGAAGTTTGATTTCTCAGAGATATTAATCTGAAATATTTTTGTTTTTTTATCTGAATATCTGTAAAAGTACCTGTTTTCACTGCCAATGCTGACTATGATGGAGATGCTCAGTACTTCTACTTCCAGTGTTTATCTCCTTCAGCAGTGGCGCACTTAAGTTTCCTGTTTTCACAGTGCAGCCTCTGTGGTTTAGGATGTCTTGTATGCCCAACCACACCCCCCGTGTGTTGTTGCTGGACAGGTGGGACTCTATGCTACTTTTATGGTCCGTCTTAGCTTCTTTCAGATCGGGTTGAGCAGACCTGTACAGAACTCAGTCGCCCGACCTGAAGGCAGCATCCCGGGCTTTGAGAAGTGTGCGGATCTGGCTGGTCATCCAGGGTTTCTGGTTTGAGAATCACATAATTATCAATAATTCAAAATAAATTTCATTATAATCCTTTGCCTTCAGTCCCACTAACTGATACAAATGACAGTTCAAGCAAGGACACACAAGGTCGTTCAGGATCTAAATGTTTAAGTTTGAACAGAAAGCCCAGGACCAGCACAGAGGGACTCTGCTGCAGACCCATGTACAGCTACACGTGTAAAGCGGGTGCTTATCACTGCCTTTGGTTCCTGCTGAAGGCCAAGCTTAACAGACCAAAGGTTTAAACATCTGTGTGTCTGAAATAGACCAGTTTTGGTGGTGCTGAGGTTGATACAGACTGAAGACTCTCCACATTGGAACTCTGTATTATAGCTCTGAACTCTATGCACCAGGCAATATGCAGACTGGGGGCCGGCATCCACCTAGCTCAAGATCAATCCATGTCTGAATGTGAAAGAAGGCACTCCATCGTACCTTAATAAATCATACCATACACAATTTATGGCAGGATATACAATATAAAGTCTGCTGCTTGGTATAGCTATATCTATCACTATGTCCAGCTGGTTACCATCACCAGTTTGTCCTTCTGTATCTGGAAGTCTCACAGGATCCTAGTGCAATCATTCTGCCTGCTAGCATCTTGCACCCTGCTGTTATGTGCTGGATTGTCTCAGGGGCATCTTTACACAGCCTGCACCTGGGGTCTTACCTGGTGTGATAGACCCCAGCCTCCATGGATCTCGTGCTCAGAGCTTGTTCCTGTGCTGCCATGATTAGTGCCTCTGTGCTGTCTTTCACAGCTGCCACATTACTACTAAATCCATGAAGCAAGTTTAAACAAAAGGACTGGTTTTAAGATTTGTGTCTGATCAGTTTCTTAAGACTACATTTAGCCTCCATCTAGTTTGAACCCAGCACCTGCCCACCAGTCCAGGTCAATTTGGATTCTTTTTAGGTTCCTGAAGGGAAAGTGACAAGTTTGGTATGAAGGAGGGAAAGTTTGATATTATTTTTAATGCTTTGATTTGTATTTATAACTGGTATCAAACTGTTGCTTCCTGCAGTGGGAAGAGCCACGGACGATATTATCGGGAGTTGCAATTCCTCTCCAGGACTGTGTGTCGGGTCATGATGGTGAGCAGACCAAGGTTGCATTACTGCCCAGTAGTGATGTTCAAAACACCTTGAGTTGCACTGTTTAAATAAAACTGAACTAAATTGAAATACTGTAACATTTAAAGGTTTAGAAAAAATCTGACATCATCTTCACAAGTAGAATGGGAGGCAGAGCCTTCAGTTTTCATTTTACTTTACAAATTGACCTTCATGCATTCAGCTTCTACTGGGATCTTTGTGATGGACATGATGGAAGCAGGTGAGGAACTCTGAGATGATGACATTTCTTGACCTGTGTCGTTGTCATCTCAGCAGCTGTTTGGTGGAGTCAGGAAGTGAATGATGAGTTTTAACAAAACCTCTCAACATTTAAAGAAACGAGTTGTGTTCAGATTAAACTCATTTCTTCAGAGGACACAGCAACATCAGAGTTTAACTCATCCGGATCTTTAATGTTGTAAAGAAAGAGAAACTCCTGGTGGACTTTCAGGTTCCAGCTGTTTACACACTGACTGCTGTGAAATGTGTACAATGTTCAGACTTTTAAAGAAATAAATGGCTTCACAGAGAATTAACTTGACGTCTGCTGAGAAACTGTAACTGTTGGATGCTGTGAGGAAAACTGCTGAGCATGTGTGAGAGTGTCATGTTTAACGGCCTTTCAGAGAGTCACTGCCTTCACTTTCAGAGTTTCTTCATGTTCTGCTTCATCAGCACTTCTTCACAGCTTCTGAATTCAAAATGATGGGTCATGAACAAGTGTTGAAATGATTCTTACTAATGAAAGATATTTTTAATAGCAGCAGCAGCTCTTTCACTTCCTTTTACTTCTCTTTTGAGAAACTGCCTCATGAAAACCAAACTGTGTTGTAATCTCTTGTAATCTGTATCTCTTTTAAATCACAGAAAAACAAAACATCTTTAATTATTTTATGTATAGTTGGTCTTGTTTCTTTCTTTCTTACTGTGTAAGAATATTCAACACTGCTATCAATGCATTTTTCAAAAAGGTCTCTCTCATAAAATGGGCCTAAAACATAAACAGCTGTGGGATACTGTTTGTCCGTGATTTGAACTGGGGAACAAACTGTGGCAGGATGAGTGTTGTGTCAAGTTTGGTGTCACTGACAAAGTGTGTTCCCCGTGCGTCGTGAGCATTCGCTGGGCATGGAGCGCAAATTCAGTTTACTCCGCCTCCATTACAGACGATTAGACGTGGCAGTAGTGATGTTTTAGTTTTGTGAAAAAGTGAAAAATGAGTGTCGTTACATTACCATTCAGTTTTAGGGTGACAATAGAAAATTATATATTTATTGTTCTCACGTGGTATCGGACGGGATTATTTTAACAAACGAATGACATTTTGCCTGATAATTATTTTTATCCTCCTGTAACTTCCCTGTACAGAGTTTCAGGATTAGTTGGTCGTTCTAAGAAGTGTTTGTGAACTAAAAATCAAAAATGGGGGATACTGTTTGTCTGTGATTTGGAGAGCCCAGCGTGTGCTCCTGGACTTGAGGGCAAACCAATTCTTTTGGGGACACCTACCTTGGCACAACAGCTATTGTGCAGGTGAAGCTGAAGACAATATATGAAGGCAAGATTGCGTAAGGTTGCAGGTCCAGATGGCGTCAGCTCCAGGCTCCTGAGGTGCTGCGCAGATGAACTGTGTAGCATCCTAGGTTATGTGTTCAACCTGAGCCTGTCACTGGGGAAAGTACCACAGCTGTGGAAGACCTCCTGTGTGGTACCGGTACCAAAGACCTCCCATCCCAAGGACCTCAGCAGCTACAGGCCGGTAGCCCTGACATCGCATCTGATGAAGACCCCGAGAGGTTGGTTCTAAGCCATCTGCGCCCCTGGTGAGGTCTTCATTGGATCCGCTGCAGTTTGCTTACCAGCCTGGCATCGGGGTGGAGGACGCCATCATCTACCTCCTGCACCGAGCTCTGACTCACCTGGAGAAGCCTGGAAGCACTGTGAGGATCATGTTCTTTGATTTCTCCAGTGCTTTCAACACCATCCAGCCACGACTTCTGAGAGACAAGCTGGAGCTATCGGGAGTGGACCACCACATGTCCCAGTGGATACTGGACTACCTCACAGAACGTCCACAGTATGTGAGGACACAGGGCTGTGTCTCTGACACGCTGGTCTGCAGTACGGGGGCCCCACAGAGAACTGTGCTGGCACCGTTCCTCTTCACCCTCTACACTGCAGACTTCTCCATCAACTCCCCACGCTGCCACCTACAGAAGTTCTCTGATGACTCTGCCATAGTCGGCCTCATCACAGGTGAGGACGACTCAGAGTACAGACAGTGGACTCTGGACTTTGTGGACTGGTGTCAGCAGAACCACCTGCTGATCAACGCCAGGAAAACCAAGGAGTTGGTGGTAGACTTCCGGAGATGCAGACCCACCACACTGACACCGGTGAACATCCAGGGAGTGGACATTGAGATAGTGGACTCTTATAGGTACCTGGGTGTTCACCTGAATAATAAACTGGACTGGAGCCACAACACTGATGCTCTTTACAGGAAGGGTCAGAGCAGACTCTACCTGCTGAGGCGGCTGAGGTCATTTGGAGTACAGGGAGCGCTTTTAAAGACCTATGACTCTGTGGTGGCATCTGTCATTTTTTACAGTGTTGTATGTTGGAGCAGCGGTTTATCGGCAGCTGAGAGGAAGAGGTTGGATAAACTCATCAGGAAGGCCAGCTCTGTTCTGGGATGCACCCTGGACCCAGTGCAGGTGGTGGGAGACAGAAGGACTCTGGCCAAAATAACATCTCTGATGGACAGAGTCTCCCACCCCATGCATGGAAATGTTGCTGAACTGCAGAGCTGCTTCAGTGACAGACTGCTGCATCCTAGATGCATGAAGGAGCGTTTCTGCAGGTCCTTCCTCCCTGCAGCTGTCAGACTGTACAATCAGAACTGCTCCCAACAAACACAGATGTTTACATCTGCGCTGTAACAACTTCTACTGTTATAACTTGCACATTACTTTTCTCAGCTTATATATACACTATACATGTCTACTTTTTAATGCACAGGTACAATACACAATCTGCACTTTTCTAATTATTCTAAATATTCTTAACTATTTAAACATCTTTCAGTATCCTGCTCTATTTGCACACGATCTGTACTCTAACTTTAACAACTGTACTGTCATCTGCTTTGGTAACTATTGTCCATGATGTAAATATGTAAAAAAAAAAAAAAAAGGACAACCCCACTTTGCTTTAAATATTTGTGACTCTACACCAGGGGTCCCCAATCCCAGTCCACGAGGGCCGGTGTCCCTGCAGGTTTTAGATCTCACCCTGTGTCAACACACCTGAATCACATGATTAGTTCATTACCAGGTCTCTGGAGAACTTCAAGACATGTTGAGAAGGTAATTTATCCATTTAAATCAGCTGTGATGGATCAAGGACGCATCTAAAACCTGCAGGACACCGGCCCTGGTGGACTGGGATTGGGGACCCCTGCTCTACACCATATGGCTTTAGAACTGAAGAAGCTTCTCAGATGAGAGGTGATACGTCTTCATAAAGCTTAAAGAAGTCCATGTGCTTTCTTTCCAAGCTCCTTAGACTATAATTGTGGTTATACTTTGTAATATAGATTTCATTGATCCATCATTACATTTACATATCCAGTTGTATGTACCCTATATGCATTATCACAGCAGAGCTCAGTATTTACTCCACATGTCAGTACTTCCAAATGAGCTGTTAATCAGAGCTTTGTGTGATCTGCCTTTCGGTGAAGCAATGGTCCAGAAAGGGCAAAAAAGAGTGAAACATTAAGGCCAATTACCACAATGAGGTAGCTGATGATCTGGCAAGTGAAGGGCTGAGCTGGTCTTAAGTACACCCACATGATTGCTGCTAATGATCTGCAGGTGAGCAGGGATAGACACACAAAAACTGGAACTCTGGTCAGAGGTTGGACTTAGGCCGGATCATGACACAAACAGTGAATTCTTCCTAACTACAGGGTTCGTACGCTTTTTTCAGGGTCAAATTCAAGCACTTTTTAAGCACTTTCAAGGTCCCTTTTTAAGCTTTTCCAGCACACAGTTGCAGCAACTGTGACATTCACTAGTAGAACTGACACACAAAACAAAACGACTACACTACACACTGACTACACTACACACTAACTACACAAGACAACACACTAACTTGAGACATGATAAACGTCACAAATCTCTCACTATCAAAACTCTCTCTCTCTTTTTCGCTCACTCACTTCCCTCTCTTCCCAACAACCAAATACCACATGTTGCCGTATCATTTTTTGATTGGTCGACATGGTACATTTTTCCACCAATAGGGAAGGAGTGTTTTTTCTTTTTTCACTCACAAGCAAAGCGTGTTTGCTAGCGCTCTCCTTAGAAAACGCCGTTTTTACTGTTTCTTCCCGGAGTAAACGCCACTGTTTTATTCAGAACCCCCCCCCCCCAAAAAAAAATAAACATGGGTTTTACGTGGCCTATCAACACAATTTAAAAACTGGTATATAGCTTGAAGTCCGCACGTTCGACCCAAGTTGAAATGGAGACTCTGGGTCCATCGACCCCAGAGGGTTAATCAGAAAGCCTTAAGTTAGCTAGTTATGTATCGGGCTAATGTTTAAAGCTTTCACTTGAGTAAATTAACTCATATTACTGCTAAGTAATGTTAGCTAAGTTCACCGCATATTCCGTAATAGCGCTGCCATACTGCATCACTCTCAGTGCATTTCAATCATTTCTCCAGCGAGTTTGATAGCTAGCAAAATAATAACCAAAATTTTAAAAAACTAGCATGTGTAGCATATGTGTACTGGAAAATTATTTACTAGCACTCACCTATCATGCGACTGGAGAACCCAAACTCCGCCATTGTTGTTTTCCATCAAACACTCATTAAAACAGCAACCTACAGGTATGTTAGCGCACTCATCCCCGACTGTCCGAGGGAGGGGCGGGGTCACATATTGAAACAGACGCAAGGAAGCCCAGGCGGGGAAATTTTGCTTTTGCTTTTTGCAACTCATTTTATTTCTCTATCTGATAAGAAAACTATTCAATCAGATAGTTATCTATTATGAATGAAATACAGTTACATTTTCAAGCACTTTTAAGCACCACATCTGAAATTCAAGCACTTTTCAAACCTTGAAAAGACGACATTAGAATTCAAGCATTTTCAAGGATTTCAAGCACCCGTACGAATCCTGTAACTATAACTCATTAAACAAATACAAGTACAAATGTGTAGAAGATACAGACTTCCTTCTTAAAGAAACGAGTTGTGTTCAGATTAAACTCATTTCTTCAGAGGACACAGCAACATCAGAGTTTAATTCATACAGATTTTTAATGTTGTAAAGAAAGAGAAACTCCTGGTGGACTTTCAGGTTCCAGCTGTTTACACACTGACTGCTGTGAAATGTGTACAGTGTTCAGAGTTTTAAAGAAATAAATGGCTTCACGGAGAATTAACTTGACATCTGCTGAGAAACTGTAACTGTTGGATGCTGTGAGGAAAACTGCTGAGCATGTGTGAGAGTGTCATGTTTAACAGCTTTTCAGAGAAACAGCAAACCACCTCTGCCCAGCATCCTGCTCGCGAATCTCCAGTCTCTTGACAACAAACTTGACGAACTCGGATTAAACCCCAACAAGACATCAGGGACTGCTGTGTTCTGGCCTTCACAGAGACATGGCTGGAGCCCAACGTCCCCGACTGCGCCATCACGCCGGATGGATTCACTGTTTACCGGAGAGACCGAACGAAGGACTAAGGCAAGAAAAGGGGAGGAGGGGTGTGCTTTATGGTTAACTCTATGGTTAACACTTCTAAACAACAGAGGCTGACCCAAGTGCCTCAGAGCCAGGCACGCTCACATCACAGCTCTCTAAATAAGTTTCAAAATAAGAGCTGAAAGCTGTGTTTGCTTGTGTTAGCTTATTATTGTGGAGACTAACATTCAGTGATCATGTGTTCAGACTCATAATGATTACTCTCATAAATCCTGATCTTTGTATTTACTGTGTGTTGGATCAATAACTGAGATTCATCGTATCACACAGCTGTGCTGCTGCTGCTGGGAACTGTGATGTCAGCACATCTGGAACAATACGAGGTATCTGCTACCAGACTGAGCAGGACGTGAGACCTGTGGACTGTTTAAAGCTGTCCCTCCACAGGTCACTCAGACCTGATCCACACCTCAGTGATATTCTCTGACTTCCTCAGTAGAGACAGAAACCATTCAGGTCTGGGACGATCAGCTGACTGATGATGTCACACAGACTGTGTTTTTCAGGAACAGTGATTCTGATGTGAGCCTGCTAGCTGACAGCAGACCTGATGAAACCACATGTTCACATCTGTGAGGACAGACTGGACTCTTTGACTGCACCTTGGTTCTCCTCAGAGGTCTGTACAGGAGCATGTCCACCCCCACTGAAGATCTCAGTCACTGTGAAACATAGAAACCTGCTTGTGTGGCCTCTGCCTCACATGTAGATACAGCTACAGGTTTCTCTGTCAGTCAGACTGAAACAGTGTCCTGATGCTGCATCATTCAGCTCTGTGCCCCAGTCAGCATCACTGTGTCTACCAGTGTCAGTGTTTCTTTTCCTGTAACACTCAGCACAGGCTCAGCTGGTATCCAGTGTTGGACTTTGGCTTCAGCTGCTGTGATAGATCCTCTAACATAGATCAGCTCTGCTACATGTTGTTAGATAAGTGCAGCTGCCTGTCATGTCCTGATGTTTCTCTGGGTCAGCAGCTTCTCCATCAGAGGTTCACATGGAGCTGATCCAGTATCTCCAGTAACTGTGTTCTGTGCCTCACTGGTTCATCCTTCTGTCTGTGTGACGTCAGTCAGATGTTGAAGTTAAACTCTGTAATCTTCACTGTGTCACAGAGTTCAGTGAGTCCCGTTATTCACAGGATCAATCAGATCATCAGAGAACAGCTGATCAGCAATCAGTGGTGCCAACAGCACCTCCTGTGGTGAGAGGATGCAATAAGATAAGATGGCCTTTATTAGTCCCACAGGTGGGAAATTTGTTTTGTTACAGCAAAAGTGCAAAGTTATGTAGCAGAAATTAGAAAACACTGGAATGCAATAAAATACAATAAAATAAAATAAAATACTATATACAATAGAATAAAATAGAATAGAATAATATATACAATAGAATAAAATAGAAATACAAATACTATATACAACTGAGTAGGAAAATACAAAAACACAACTTCGTCAGAAGAAGAATTGCGATATAGCAGTCTTATTGCACATGTGTGGGTTTGTGTGTTTGATCAGCTGCAAAAGTCTTTATTGTAGAGTCTGACAGCAGTGGGGAGGAAAGACCTGCGAAATCTCTCCGTCCCACACCGTGGGTGCCGCAGTCTCTCCACTGAAGGAGCTGCTCAGTGCTGTCACAGTCTCATGCATGGGGTGGGAGATGTTGTCCAACAGGGATGACAGCTTAGCCACCATTCTCCTGTCACTCACCACCTCCACTGGGTCCAGAGGGCATCCTAGAACAGAGCTGGCCCTTCGGATCAGCCTGTTCAGTCTCTTCCTGTCCCCAGCAGAGATGCTGCCACCCCAGCAGACCACACCATAAAAGATGGCTGAGGCCACCACAGAGTCATAGAAGGTCTTCAGGAGTGGGCCCTCCACTCCAAACGACCTGAGTCTCCCCAAGCAGGTACAGCCTGCTCTGCCCTTTCCTGTAGAGGGCGTCTGAGTTATGAGTCCAGTCCAGTTTGTTGTTCAGATGAACACCAAGGTACCTGTAGCTGTCCACAGCCTCGATGTCCATACCTTGGATGTTCAGTGGTTGCAGTGGAGGATGCTTGTGCCTGCGGAAGTCTACCACCAGCTCCTTGGTTTTACTGGTGTTGATCTGGAGGTAGTTCAGCTGGCACCAGTCCACAAAGTCTTGAGTCAGTCCTCTGTACTCCTTGTCGTCCCCCATCAGTGATGAGGCCGACTATTGCAGAGTCATCAGAGAACTTCTGCAGGAAGCACTGGGTGGAGTTGTGGGAGAAGTCTGCAGTGTAGATGGTGAAGAGGAACGGAGCCAGAACCGTTCCCTGTGGGGCCCCCGCACTGCAGAAGACCCTGTCCGACACACAGCCCTGAGTCCTCACATACTGTGGTCGGTCGGTGAGGTAGTCCAAAATCCAGGTAGTGAGGTGATGGTCCACTCCAGAGTTCTCCAGCTTGTCCTTCAGAACCGAGGGAAGAATAGTGTTGAAGGCACTGGAGAAATCAAAGAACATGATTCTCACAGTGCTCCCAGCGGTCTCCAGGTGAGCGCGAGGAACGATGTAGGAGGTGAATGATGGCATCATCCGCTCCAATGCCAGGCTGGTAGGCAAACTGAAGTGGGTCCAGTGATGAGCTCACAAGGCGCGAAGCTGAGCCAGGACCAGCCGCCCAGGGTCTTCATCAGGTGGGATGTCAGAGCCACCGGCCTGTAGCTGTTGAGGTCCTTGGGCGTGAAGTCTTTGGCACTGGAACAACACAGGAAGTTTTCCAGAGCTGTGGGACTCTTCCCAGCCTCAGGCTCAGGTTGAAGAGGTGCTCCATCACACCACACAGTTGGTCCGCGCAGGACCTGACGACCCTCGAGCTGATGCCATCTGGACCCGCTGCCTTCTTGGCTTTAATCCTCCTCAGTTCCCTCCGAACCTGGGTGGTTGAGAGAGACAGGCTGGAGCCTTGTGTTGAGTGTGTATTGGATGCTGTTGTTGGGGTGGGGAGGAGTGAGCAGGGTGAATAGAGGAGGTGTGAAGTGTCTGAGGTGTCAGAGGTGGAACAGCAACAGTGGGGGTGGGTGAGTCTGCAGCCGATGTTGGAGACTGCCTCATGGCTGAATCAAATCTGTTGAAGAAATGATTCAGTTCATTTGCCCACCTCACATCCCTCCCAGGCAGAGAGTTCTGATGTTTGTGGCCTGAGATGGTTCTGAGGCCTCTCCAGACTTCACCAACATTGTTTTGCTGAAGCTGGTTCTCCATCTTCTGCCTGTAGCTGTCCTTCCCATTCCTTATCAGTCCCCTCAGCTCTCTCTGCACCCTTTTCAACTCCTCTTTGTCTCTGGATTTGAAGGCCCTCCTCTTCTGCTTGAGGACAGCTTTAATTTCTGAAGTAATCCAGGGTTTGTTGTTGGAGAAACACCGTACAGTCCTGGTAGGTACGGTGTTATCCACACAGAAATTAATATAGTCAGTAATGCATGTAGTAAGGCTGTCGATGTCCTCTCCGTGGTCGTCACAGATCACCTCCCACACAGTCGACTCAAAACAATCCTTAAGAGCCTCCTCGCTCTCCTCCGACCATCTCTGCACTGTGCGGGTGGCTGGTGGCTCCCCTGCGCACTAAGGGCTCATACACAGGGACAAGGTGCACCAGGTTGTGATCAGATCTGCCTAGGGAGGGAGAGGTGATGAACTGTATGCCTCTTCAGCATTGGCATACAGTAAGTCCAGTGTTTTATTGTCTCTGGTTGGGCAGGTCACATACTGGGTGAAGGTGGACAGTGTGGAGTCCAGTGAGGCATGATTGAAGTCCCCTGATATTATGAGAAGGGCTCTCGGAGATTGTGTTTGCAGTCTGCTGACCACAGAGTGGAGAGAGTCACAGGCTGCATCCGCGTGGGCGAGGGGGGGACATACGCTGTTATCGCGATAACATGCGAGAATTCCCAGGGCAGGTAGTACGGACGCATGCTAACGGCTAACAGCTCAATGTCTCTGCTGCAGAGTTGTTCTTTTACAGTGATGTGCCCAGGGTTACACCATCTGTCATTCACAAACACTGCCAGTCCCCTCCTTTCCTCTTACCGCTCTCTCTCGCCCTGTCCGCCGCAGCAGCTGGAATCCCGGTAGTGTCACGCCGTGTCCGGAGTTAGCGGTGTTAGCCACGACTCCGTTAGCATCATGATGCTACATTGCCGGTACTCCCTCTGTGACCAGGTTAGCGACGTGAGCTCATCCATCTTATTGGGCAAAGATCATACATTTCCAATAATTACAGAAGGAAGAGATGGTCAATAACGTCTCCTTCTCGGGCGACGCGCTCCTTCCCAGCACGACACCCCGTCTTTTCTTCCTCAGTTCACTGGGAATGTCGAGTCTGTCCGCCGGCAGTACCGCTGCAGGGACGCAGCGCTAACAGCTGATCCTTACTGTAAACAAAGGATCCCTGCTCTGGGTCCCCAGACACAGATGAAAAAAATAGAAAAAAACTAAGAAAAACAACCAGAACTAGCACAAAACGGTAGAACATGGTTGCAGAGTCTAATTACTAATACGTTAGTTATAAAAATTACTAGAAGAAAAAAGATAAGAAGGAAAGAAACTCAGAATGAGCAGAGCTGCTGCAACAGGCTGCCGCACACGGGGGGCGCCGGAAGTAAAAAAAAAAATAAATAAAAAAAAAAAAATAATAAAATAATGCAATGTAGCATTTTTACACTGAACACTTCCAGTCATGGAAACTGTCTGTTGGATCTGTGTGACGTTGCTTTCTTGTGTTGCTTTCTTGGTTAGAGTTCCTCACAAATGTCCAGATGATTCTTCTAATGAGGCGTCGACCATGTTTTCAGTTCTTTGGAAGAAAACATCGCCCTTTGCCATCCTTACTTTTCTTTGACTTCTTCAAATGCAGCTGAACTCCAGCTGGTATTTTATTGGACTTTGCAGCTGTTTCTGGTCATCAGTTCATTCCTGCAAACCTCTGAACCTGAACAACAATGATGCTGCATTGCTGGCTGATCCCAAAAGGTTGATTCTGTTCATCTGGACGTTTTCAGAAACGTTTGCTCACTGATCAGGTGACTTCTTCAGTCTCAGCTGACTGCAGCTTTACAACCTTACAAACAGCACATTTGCACAATGACTGAAACCAGCAGCAGCAGCACCTGATATATATGATACTAATATAATACATATACATATATAATCCATACTAATGATGAAGGAACTGAGCTCACAGTCCATTGTTCATTCAGTGAACTACTCAGTTTATTTTGGGCCTCAGAAATGCTCACTCTGTTTGTACATCACTGTCAGCAATAGACTCATTCTGCTGTGTGGACAGGAACACATGTGACATCACTTCCTGTTTGTTTGTGACTGAAGAGGAAGAAATTTACCAGGAATCATTTAGAAGAGTTTCAAACATCAACTGATTGAATCCATGAATCTGAAAACGTGTTTGTGAGTGAAAGAGACAGACATGTACAGACTGAACTATCTGTTCAACAGTCAGAGTGTTTCTCTAACAGGAGACACTCTTTACACTCAGCACAGGGACACTGAGGCACGAGACCAGAGTCTAAACCCAGGATAAAGAGTTTGAGTGAATGTGGTGTTGAAGGTGTGGAGGTGGATCAGAGTGTCAGAGGAGACTCTGTAGAAGGACAGAGTGCCAGCAGGACAGTCCACATACACTGCTGCTCTGTTAGAGACAGAGGAGGAGGAGGAGGAGGAGGAGATGGATGTGTATCTGTTATTGTGCCAGAGAGACTGAGGACCATTATAATCACAGTACAGACTCCAGGACTGATCATTCCCTCCAAACACACAGTCATTACTGTCTCCTTTCCTTCTGATTCTTCTGTAACTCACTGATATAAAAACTTTTCCTTTCCACTCGACCTCCCAGTAACAGCGACCAGTCAGACCATTTCTACACAGCAGCTGAGGCCAGTAATCAAATCTGTCTGGATGATCAGGATATGACTGAACCTCCTCCACATGTGTCACCTTCCTGTTGTTGTCAGACAGTTGGAGCTTTGTGTTCACTGTGTTTGTGTCGATTGTGAGTTGACAGGAATCTGATGGAGAGAACAAACACAATCCAGCTGCAGTTATTGATCCATCATCTGTTCATTGATTGACACTTTGATGATGACTCCTGACATGATGAAGATGGTTGAATGTGTGCTGCTTTGTTTTCATGAATCCCATTAAAAACACACTTACACTTCCTCAGACCTGGTCTCAACCATCGGACTCCAGCAGGCTCCACCCTGAAAGGAGGAGGGGGGTCAGAGCAGCACAGTCAGCATGCACACATGGACATTACATGGCTCTCATACACACACTGTTACACACTGAGGACGGCTCAAAGCTCGGCTCCACTGTTTTATTCAAAGAAATCTACATTTATTTATCAGCACATTTAAAAACAGGTTGAGCCAAAGTGCTGCACAGAGTAGAGATAAAATAGGAAACATACACAGTAATTACTATAAAGACTCGTCAGAATTGAAAGCTACAGAGTACAAATGTGTTTCCAACCGGGTTTTAAAAATGTCGAGTGTTGGTGACGACCTGATGTGAAGGGCGACTGTTCCAGAGTTTGGCTGCAGCGATCGATAAAGCTCACCTCTGTTTTTACGGCTAGTTCTGGTCAGAAGCAATGTTCTCTCTAATGTTTCATGTGTCTGAGCGAACACACAAACTGAGCGATTCCTTGGACCACTGTGAGCGACATCAGACGTGTGCACTGTGGTCACACCAGCATCTAATCCATCCAAGTTACATGGTTTATTAAAAGAATCAAATTACAGCATTTAAATTTATGTTAGACTACTTTTAATTAACTGCTTTAGCCCACTTACAATGAAAACTTAAAAAAAAATCTAGTCATTGACCTGTGTAGTATGTTAAGACTACTGGAAGTAAAAATAACTTGAACTCCAATTTCGAAAACACAGCTTTCTTTTTTTTCTTTTTTTTTTTTTAAATAAAGCTCTGATTTGTATTATGAGTGTGAGTCTGTCTTTAAATAAACATTTCAAACTATTTACAGAACGATCAGCTGTTTTACATCAAATCTGATGCCACACAAATTATTTGTGCCACTCCAAAAAATAATTTCTGTCCACTATGAGATAAAGGAGAACAACAGCCTGATACCTGCAGGCCTGACAACAGGAGATGTATCACTCCTGTAACACCTGTAACATTCAGCAGTCGCCTCATTGTTCTGACACACACAACAAAACTATTGACTACACTACACACTAAATACACACTAACACACTCCAAACATGCTAATCGTCACAAATCTCTCACATCTCAAAAACACCGCCGTCACTCCTAAAACTTCCCCCCATTTCTTAACAACTAAATGCCACGTTGCCATATCAGTTTTTGATTGGTTGACTTTTTTGGACGAATAGGAAAGGGAGAGGGGGGTGGAGTTTGTTTTTGCTAACAAGCTTTCGAGCCTTTTTCCCTTATAAAACGCCGTTTTTACCGTTTCTTCCCACAGTAAATATAAACAGCGATAGTATTCAGGAAGAAAACCAAACATTGCAGATATTTTTATCATAACTCTGGTTTTACGTGGCCTATCAACACAATTTAAAAACTGGTATAAAGTCCCCACTTTTTCCGTCAATTGTTCCGTCTGTCCTGCTCACATCTCCAAAGGTTGTACACGTTGTCGTTAACGTGGCTTCACTGCACATCAGCCACGCCGCTTTGCTAGTTAAAACACCGGTGTCGGCACATAAGGACGCTGTCATAGCCTGTTAACCACGTTGATTAGCTGCGTATATACGAATGTGAATCGCATCATTGGCTGGACTATGGGATAAGGTGGCATCGTTCTGATCCCATACAGGAGCAGCCAGTCACTTACTGACTAACACTGCAAAACAGAATTGTTAAAGTATTTATTTTAATTTCAATTCAATTCAGTTTTATTTATACAGCGCCAAATCACAACAAAAGTCGCCTCAAGGCGCTTTATATTGTACAATAGATCGCACAATAATAAATACAGAGAAAACCCCAACAATCATATGACCCCTATAAGCAAGCACTTTGGCGACAGTGGGAAGGAAAACTCCCTTTAACAGGAAGAAACCTCCGGCAGAACCAGGCTCAGGGAGGGGCGGCCATCTGCTGCGACCGGTTGGGGTGAAAGAAGGAAAACAGGATGAAAGACATGCTGTGGAAGAGAGACAGAGGTTAATAACAGATATGATTCGATGCAGAGAGGTCTATTAACACATAGTGAGTGGCTGGAAAGGAAAAACTCAATGCATCATGGGAATCCCGGCAGCTCACGTCTATTGCAGCATAACTAAGGGAGGATTCAGGGTCACCTGGTCCAGCCCTAACTATATGCTTTAGCAAAAAGGAAAGTTTTAAGCCTAATCTTGAAAGTAGAGATAGTGTCTGTCTCCGAATCCAAACTGGAAGCTGGTTCCACAGAAGAGGGGCCTGAAAACTGAAGGCTCTGCCTCCCATTCTACTTTTAAATACTCTAGGAACAACAAGTAGGCCTGCAGAGCGAGAGCGAAGTGCTCTAATAGGGTGATATGGTACTACAAGGTCATTAAGATGGGGCCTGATTATTTAAGACCTTGTATGTGAGGAGCAGGATTTTGAATTCAATTCTGGATTTAACAGGAAGCCAATGAAGGGAAGCCACAACAGGAGAAATATGCTCTCTCTTTCTAGTCCCTGTCAGGACTCTTGCTGCAGCATTTTGGATTAGCTGAAGACTTTTCAGGGAGTTTTTAGGACATCCTGATAATAGTGAATTACAGTAGTCCAGCCTGGAAGTAATAAATGCATGAACTAGTTTTTCAGCGTCACTCTGAGACAGGATATTTCTAATTTTAGAGATGTTGCGCAAATGGAAGAAAGCAGTCTTACATATTTGTTTAATATGTGCATTAAAGGACATGTCCTGGTCAAAAATGACTCCAAGGTTCCTCACAGTGTTACTGGAGGCCAAGGTAATGCCATCCAGAGTAAGAATCTGCTTAGATACCATATTTCTAAGATTTTCAGGGCCGAGTACAATAACCTCAGTTTTATCTGAATTAAGAAGCAGAAAGTTAGCGGCCAGCCAGGTCTTTATGTCTTTAAGGCATTCCTGCAGTTTAACTAATTGGTGTGTGTTACCTGGATTCATGGATAGATAGAGCTGCGTGTCATCTGCATAGCAGTGAAAATTTATGCTATGTCTTCTAATGATGCTGCCTAAGGAAGCATGTATAATGTAAATAGAATTGGTCCTAGCACTGAACCCTGTGGAACACCATAATTGACCTTAGTGTGTGAAGAGGACTCTCCATTTACTTGAACAAATTGGAGTCTATTAGATAGATATGATACAAACCACTGCAGCGCAGTACCTGTAATACCTACAGCATGTTCTAATCGCTCTAATAGGATATTATGATCAACAGTATCAAACGCAGCACTAAGGTCTAGCAGGACAAGCACAGAGATGAGTCCACTGTCAGAGGCCATAAGAAGATCATTTGTAACCTTCACTAAAGCTGTTTCTGTGCGTTCTGAAACCTGACTGAAACTCTTCAAATAAGCCATTCCTCTGCAGATGATCTGTTAGCTGTTTGACAACTACTCTTTCAAGGATTTTTGATATAAAAGGAAGGTTGGAAATTGGCCTGTAATTAGCTAAGACAGCTGGGTCTAGAGATGGCTTTTTGAGTAAAGGTTTAACTACAGCCAGCTTAAAGGCCTGTGGTACATAGCCGATTATTAGAGATAGGTTGATCATACTTAAGATCGAAGAATTAATTAATGGCAGGACTTCTTTGAGCATTTTTGTAGGAATGGGAATAGGAATTTCAACTCAGGTTAGATCTTATTTGTGCGCAACGCAGATTTTCTGTGCGCAGACACCGTGCCAGCAGTGCGCAATTGTGCACGTGTGCAGCTTAGAGGGAACATTGGTCAGAAGCTACTTATCTGCAGACCTGAGGGCTATGCTTGGATTATTTTTGTTAAAGAGAGATAAAATGGAGCTAATCCATTCAGAGATTTAAAGACAAACAACAAGATCTGGAAGTGGATTCTACGACGTACTGTAGAGATTAGAAAGATATTTTGCTGCTATTTTTTATAATCATCATTACCATTCCAGTAATTATTAATATTGATATTGCATTCAGATGTTCAAACATATTGGTGTCATATTAGCCTTTATTACAGGTCCAGTAAGAACCACTTTAAACTGTTGAGTTGAATTTATAATCTTAAAAGCTTTTGAATGTTTTTATAATCTTAAATACTGGTTACGTTGGTGTGAAAGACTGAGTTGCAGGCTGACAGGAAACGCCATGCTTTGCAGGAAGTGAAACCGAAAGCAGAGTCTGAGTGCAAGTTATTTTGAGCAGGTTATTCATTATTATCTTTATTCATTTATATCTTTTGATTAAGCTTTTAGTAGAGGTTCTTGATGAAAACATTTATTCAATATATTACATATATAGTTCCAGTTAGGTTATTACATGTAAGGATGAGCCTCTGTTCTGGTGAAAGGTCAGAAGTGCAACGGGTGAGATGAGAGAGCATTTAAGGACGAGACACACACAGTAGATAGATTCATTTCTAGGTAAGAGTTCAAACATATTTTGCTTGTAACAGCAAACTGTGCGTGCACATGTGACAGTTTGTTGCAGAACTGTGCCTGATGTTCCAGAGAGATAAGCGAGCGTTCGGCGGTGACAGGAAGACACCTGGGATTCAGACGAGAAGATGTTCTTTTTTAGCTGTGTTAAAAGTCATTGTGGTTTTGATTTGACGTATGCATGTAATTGTATCGGCTGACGCATGAGGGGGGCGTCGGTAAACATACCCTGATGCTATATAACGATTGTCTTGTGTATTTTTGGGCGGAGATCTACCACTGACGTGTTGCAGTGTAGACCTCACCACGCGTGTTCATTAAAATCATCGTTTGACTTAATCCTCCTGGACCAGTGTTGTTATTTTGGATTACCTCCTGTATTCCCTCCTTAATATTTTGAACCTAACAGTACTGGTAACCAGTGGAAAAAGCTGGTGATGGGTCGTCTAGCACAGAGCCACCGCTGGAACCAGACAATTCTACTACAACAGCAAAAAGCACCAAGCAGAGCTCTTTGAGCTCATGCACGAGATCAAACTAAGATCTCGAGATCATAGTTTGAGAGAGAACTGTGACAGCGCCGTTCCTTCGCTTGACCTCAGTCGCTCTCGTCTGCTCCCTCGTAACACTGCTCTTTATTGAGGTTACATGAATATGCATAAGTTCATTAACATATGACGTCTTACACAGGTATGAACAAAGAGTACCAGTCTGTGCATAGTGTGTGTGTGTGTGTGTGTGTGTGTGTGTGTGTGTGTGTGTGTTCCAGATGTGACCCTGTGACCCCAAAGCTGGTGCTAAGAGTCCAGCGGTCCCCCTAACAAAGGGCTCTTATACTTAACCAGACACAGAGTAGGTGTCCTCCTAAACCATAAATCAGTAAGAGAAGGTACGACCTCTCTCATGACCCCAAGTTGTGTGTGCACGCCAGAGCACTCTGGAAGGCACACAGAGTCTTTGCAGACTACTAAGCATCAAACCTCTATCATTATGCAATCGATTAGAAAACTCTAAGCATATATGAGTAAATATTTCTAAGCATAAATGACAATCAACAATATAAACCTTACAGCTGGTTTTAATAACAGAATTAATTTGTTTCTCAAATGAGAAAGAGCTATCGAGAAACACTCCTAAATCTTTAGTTCTGAACTTTTCCAGTGGGCCAAGGTCAACATTATCCGCTAATGCTAAATAGGCTGCCATTATTAACTAATGCTAATTTGATGCTAATTTTAAGGCAAATACGCATTAGAACCTAATGCTCATATCGTTTTCCTTTATAACAATCTGAGCAGCTACTTCAAAATAGACTGCTGTTATTAGCTAATGCTAATTTAAAGCGAGTTAGCATCATTTGCATTATAACGATGTGAGGAGTTAATGCTAAGTATGCTGCCATTAGCGGCTAATTCTAATTAGGGATGAATAATTATTACTAGCTAATGCTAATATCGTTTTGTCTTCCCTTTTAACAATGTGAGCAGCTAGTGCTAGGTAGGCTAATGCTAGCAGCTAATGCTAATTTGATGTGAATTAGCATTATATTAGTGAGGAGTTAATGCTAAGTAGACTGCTAATGCTAATTTTAGGGGAATAGTAATTGGCAGCTAATGCTAATACCATATTTTCTAGTTTGACATGAATTAGCATCATCCGTTAATGCTAACTCTTTTCCCTTGCATCATAACAATGTGAGCAGCTAATGCTAAGAAGGATGCCATTATTAGTAATGATAATTTAATGTGTGTTAGCATTATCCGCTACTGCTAGCAATGTGTTAGCTTACTTTTATTACTTTTTAACAATATCAGCAGCTAATGCTAACACTACTTTCATTTCAGTTAAGCCTATTTAGCATTAATTAACTTCATTTAACATTAAGAAGTTTATGCTAAATAGGCTACCATTAGTGGCTAATGCTAATTTTAGGTGAATAACCATTAGCAGCTAATGCTAATACCATATTTTCTAATTTAACATGAATTAGCATCATCCGTTAATGCTAACTCTTTTCCCTTGCATCATAACAATGTGAGCAGCTAATGCTAAGTAGGTTGCCGTTATTAGCTAATGCTAATTTATCCACTAATGCTAACAATGTTTTTCTTACATTTTAACAATAGGATTAGCTAATGCTTATAGTATTTTTCCTTCAATTTTAACAATGTGATGTGTGTTACCGTTAATAACTATTGCTAATTTGATGTGAATAATGTTAACTATTTTCGTTTGCATTATTACGATGTGAGGACTTATGCTAAGTAGGCTGCCATTACCAGAGGTGTGGACTCGAGTCACATGACTTGGACTCGAGTCAGACTCGAGTCATTAATTTTATGACTTTAGACTTGACTTGAAAAAAGGTTGTAAGACTTGTGACTTGACTTGGACTTTTACACCAGTGACTTGGGACTTGAATTGGACTTGAACCTGTTTACTTGAAAAGACTTGATATTTTACCCAAATCTAAAATCTAACATACATATTATATAAAAAGTGCGGACCATTAATTCACTTTATTCATTCATTCATTCTTACCACACTCCGTATGTATGTGAGCGTGGGCTGTAGCACAGCCAATCAAATTAACCAGATTTGAAAAAAACAAGAACAAAAACGCTCGAGCCAAAAATGCTCCCAAGAGTAATTTCTTTCGGGTACATAAACTATGAAGTAGTCAACAAAAAACGAAATGCAATATACAAAACATGCAAGAAGAGAATCACAGACGGAGATGGAACAACTTCCAACTTTGTCCGACATTTGAAGTTGCATTAAGAACGGTAGGTGGTGCTTTTTTTTTTTTTTTTTTTGCTACGATGAGACAGCTGACTTAGCTAACTTCATCTTATTAGCAAATGTTCTTCGGGCTACGTTGATGATACTGCTTGGCTTTAACAGGTATGATATGTTTGTCATGCTATTTTAAATCCGGTCCTGCAAGCGCATCCAAGAATAACATGCAACTTGTCAGCTCAGAATTGTTGGTGAATGGTGAGCAGGGTCCGTTTCAGAAAGTGGGTTCTGTAGCTGTACTCAGTCTCTCTCCGTCTAACCCCGTAGATTTAACCCAGTTTAGACTGACAAATATTTATTTTACCATCACATCACAATTCAAAATCACTGTGTTTAATTTGCAATTAGTGTATGGTCGTGTTTAACATTTGCATGTCTGAGCCAGGGAAAAAATTTTTTTTAGTCAAGAACGGCCAATTATACCCGGGACCCCAGAGGGTTAAAAAAAAGACTTGAAAGGACTTGAAATTCAAAGTTTCGGACTTGGGACTTGACTTGAAAGTTGTCTGTCATGACTTGCGACTTGACTCTGACTTGCTTGACTTTACTTGAGACTTGACTTGTGACTTGAGTATAAAGACTTGGGACTTACTTGAGACTTGCAAAACAATGACTTGGTCCCACCTCTGGCCATTACTACCTAATGCTAATTTGACGCGACTTAGCATCATCCGTTAATGCTAACTCTTTTCCCTTGCATTATAACAATGTGAGCAGTTAATGCTAAGAAGGCTGCCATTATTAGGTAATGCTAATTTGTAATTTAGCATTAAGAAGTTTATGCTAAATAGGCTACTATTAGTGGCTAATGCTAATTTTAGGTAAATAGGAATTGGCAGCTAATGCTAATACCATATTTTATTACCTTATAACAATGTGACCAGCTAATGCTAAGCAGATTGCCGTTATTAGCTAATACTAATTTGAGGTGAATTAGCATTATCCGCTTATGCTAACAATATTTTTTCTTACTTTTTAACAATACGCCATTAGTAGCTAATTCTAATTTTAGATGAAAAAGCATTAACAGCTAATGCTCATACGGTTTGCTTTGTAAGAATGACAGCAGCTAATGATACGAAGTCTACCATTATTAACTAATGCTAATTTGATGTGAATTAGCATTATCAAATAATGGTAACTCTTTTCCCCTGCATTATAACAATGTCAGGAGTTAATGCTAAGTAGGCTGCCATTAGGGGCTAACTCCAATTAGGGGTGAATAATTATTAGCAGCTAATGCTAATACCGTTTTCTCTTTCCTTATAACAATATGAGCAGCTAATGCTAATTTGATGTAAAATTTGATGTGAATGTATTAGTAAGGGGTTAATGCTAAGTAGGCTGCCATTAGCAGCTAAAGGTAATTTGAGGCGAATACGCACTAGTAGCTAATGCTAATACCCTTTTCTCTTGTGTTATAATGATGTGACGTTAATGCTAAACAGCATTAGCTTAGCAGCATTAGCTTATCAGAGTTTCCATCATGGTCACACAAATCCTTAGCAGAGCAAAGTGGCCTACTTAGCAATAGCTGCTCAAGTTGTAGAAAGCAGAGAAAACAGTATTAGCATTAGCTGCTAAATGTGCACTTGAGAACAAATTTATTGTGAATTCAGCTGTGAATCTAGAGTTTCCAGTATTTAAGCTTCCATTTCCAAATGTTAGCTGCTCCTGTCTGCCTCTTTGTGGCACACACAGACTGAAATGATTCACAGCCTTGTTTCATCCTTCTGCCAGTGTCACTGACTGTCACTGTGACTGTGGACATACAGCATGGGAAACATACACATGGCTGACACTTTATTAGGTACACAGTGGCCACTATCTCATGGACACCTGTGACCTAATAAAGTGTATCTAAAGTTACAAATGTTGTCTCTGTCCAAATATTTATGGACCTAACTGTAGGTCTACTTTTAATGAAACTCTCAACATGACTTATCAGTTATCATTAATGTTCCTGCAAACAGACTCCTTGGAGACCCCCTACATAAATATCCATTTACTATCCAGCTAGACTAGTGTGTCTTTCCCTGAAAATATTCCTGCATGTGTAATTGTTCATCTCTCATCTGCAGGAAACAAACAGGAAGTGAGTGAAGGACACAGGAAATGTTTCCAGCTCTTCCTCCTCTATCAGACATTCTCTCCATACCTGAGAGTGTCCAGTCTCCAGCCTGGATCCTTCAGTCCAGCCGACAGCAGCTTCATTCCTGAGTCGCCTGGATGATTGTAGCTCAGGTCCAGCACTCTCAGATGGGAGGGGTTGGAGCTCAGAGCTGAGGCCAGAGAAGTACAGCCTTCCTCTGTGATCAGACAGCCTGACAGACTGCAGACACACAAAACAACAATCCATCTGTTATTCATCTCTATGGCAGCATAACTAAGGGATGGTTCAGGGTCACCTGATCCAGCTCTAACTATAAGCTTTATCAAAAAGGAAAGTTTGAAGCTGATCTTCAAAGTAGAGAGGGTGTCTGTCTCCTGAACTCAAACTGGGAGCTGCTTCCACACCAAGTCCAACATAGCCAGGCTTTCTTTGCTGCTTTGACAAAACCTCAAATCCCAGTCAGAGATGATGAGCATCATCACAGTGATGATCATTTCTCTGTTAACCCAGGCTTTCTGCTTCAGGATCTGTGCACACTCACAGAACAAGGAGACCTTTAAACATCATTTCACTAAATGGATGGACTGAGCACGGCCTACAGATGAACTGGTGCCAGAGATCATAAAGAACATCAAACAGTCAAATTCAACACTTTAGATGGAAATATGAGATTAATGCTGCAGACAATCATGAACCTGCTGAATTCATGAACATCAAGAATGCAGCGAGTGGTAAAATAAAGATTTGACCTCAGTGTTTCTGTCTATTCCTAACATATTCCTAACATGATAGCTGCACTTTAGAGCTCTAAAACTGGAACTGACACATATTTAAACACTACATGTTACTCAGTACATTCAGTTCTGACACTTGCCCACAGTCCAACAAAGGAAACATGGAGATCACATCAGTTTGTCACCAAAGTATAATTATTAGGGCAACTTAACCTGTTATTATCTCGTTAACTCATTAATTGATTAACGTCAGCAGTTATTTTAATCACAGTTTTTAAAATCATGATTATTGTGAAAGTGCTCACTGGCTCTGAATATAAAAGCCATGGGTCACAGGAGGGATGTTGACCAGTGCTGGCTTGAAATGGGCGTCATTATGCGTCTCAACCAATGAGAGCATTGAGGGTGGGCCTAATACTACTGCAGTGCTCACATGACCCAGGACAGGAAGAAAGGGGCGGGGTCAGAAACATGGAGACAGGTACAGATCTTTGACATGTTCATTTTAAACTGTTCCAGGAGGCAGTGTTGATACAACTAAAGTTATTTGGAAGCAAAGTTGAGTTTTTTATCACCGGAGTACTTCAAGTCTAAAGTATCACTTAATTTCATTACACACTGTTGATTGAAGAAGTCGGTCTGAGGAACGTTCTTAGGATCAACAAATGACGGCATGTATGAGCCTCCATCAAGGCGCACCATCACAAGAAGAACACATGAGCTGTAGAAAAAGGAGAGACTACGAAAGCCATGGCATTACAACATGAACCAGCTGTTGGTCTCTCTGGAGACTACTGGACGTGGCTGTGTAACCATGGTTACCTGGGAGTTACAGAAACGTGCAGAACATGTGATTCATGTTGCACAGCAGTGGGACATTTGAAATAAAGTCAGCACACTCAGTACAGATAGTGCATCAAATATGATGCTGCTGCCAGACGTCTGCCTTTGAACACGTCCCTGCATCGCGCACAACACCAAGGTTGCCATGGCAATCACAGCTAACAGGGACAAAGTGCACAGCTGGAAGTCTGCAGGTATATTTAACGTGATGTATTTCTCAGTGTCCTGTCTGTGTGTGAGAGACAAACAGCCTCTGTATGTGTGTGTAAATACAGCATGAATATGTAGAGGACATGTTTGTGTATATAAGTACATGAATGCTCTACGTCATTTGAAGCTTTGATTCTTGTTTCTGTTGCAGGTCTGTGACTGAACTTCTGGGAGGAGAAAAGTTGGTTTCATGCTCTGTGATTCTGCCTGTGTTTTGTCATCTCTCTCAGGTGATGGAGAGCTCAGACGATGACCCCGCCTACGTGGTCAAATTCAAGTCTGTATTCAGAACAGATCTGGAGACACGCAAACAAAATGCCAACATTGTATATGTGAAAACTGCTGCTGCACTGGAGCCAGATTCAAGGAGCTCAAGTGTTTACCCAGATCTTACTGAACTTACTGAAGGAACAGAGGGTTGTTGGAGGGAAACCTGTGGAAGCAACAACATCCGAGCCACCAGAGAAAAAGTTGGCCCTATTGGTGCTTCATCAGAGTGTGAAGAGGAGGAAGACTCAGCTGAGAACAGTGTGGTGGATACAGAGCAGAGCCCACCATCAGTACAGAGGCCTGTCCATTATAGTGCTGCTCCAAACATGCAGCACATGTACTTGGCCACAGCTGCAACATCTGTACCTGTGAAAGCTTGTTCTCTGTTGCTGCTCATATTGTACAGAAGAAGAGAGTTTCTTTATCATCAGAAAATGTGAATGAGCTTGTGAGTCTTAGCAGCTGGCTCGGTGCAGAGGAGGAAGAACATGTCAAGTCAGAGGAAGATAAATGCAGTTCATGTTGTCAACTCAACCTGGACGACTGAAAGTGTTTTTCTTTGTCTTGTTTCTGACTGAGATTCTCCAAAGGAAATCCAGTACAAACACACTTCACACACTCAAAGTCCCTGCACAGTAAATGAGCTGATGAGCGTTTGTGCTGCTCCCTGATAACAGAAAAATAGTTCTGCTGGTTCCTGTTCTGAAAACACACATTTATAAATGTTCATTTGCTGTTGATCAAAGGTGCCTGTTATAATGTCATGATGGTGTCTCTGGACGCTGAGGGGAACTTTGTTTGGAACAAACTAGATAAATGTTGACGTCCTGGCAGAGGCAAAGAACTTTGAATTGATATTTGATTTGATTAGATTCATGTTTCAGCTCAGATTGACAGAAATATTTGAACTGCTACTGTGTTAAAGGGAATACTGCTGTTAAAAAGCACCTGATTTGTTTCTGCACACTGAATGTTGCACTTCTCATACTGCAGTACTATTAAAATAAGTACACAATACACTAGTTTTGAACTCATGATTGAATGTTGCTGTAACAATGTCATTAATGGTGATTCAAAGTGTTCATGGTTGCCCGGCACTACAAATGATTGCACAAGTGTGACTGATCCACTTTCTAATGTGTGTGTAGCCCACACTGTGTGTCACTGTGTCACAGGTGAGTCTGTGTATCCAGGTTCTATGAGAAGAACAGGATATAGTGACTGAGTCCAGCAGCTTAAAGTCTGACTCCATCCTCCATTTAAATAACTCACAGCAACAACTGAATACCTTTGCCTTTGTGTAGCTGACACTTCATTTTAATGTCCTTCTATTCTGGTTCATCTGGTTTCAGTTTCTATAAGCACACAGGTTTCATCAGTGACTCTATGACCTCAGTAATCTTTGCTGGGCCTTAATGCTCTGAACAAAGCTGCACATCACAAGACTAAATAGAAATGAATCAGTCTTTCATTTCTCACTGCTGTTTGACTTCAGCTCTCAATGTCCCACCGTAACCCATGGAAAGAATTACTGTCCATCCAGGCTCCTGAACATGAAGCTGATGAAGGTGGAGTATTGTGAGGGCTGATGGAGATGATGATGAGGAATCCAGGAGCAGTGGGTGGATGGCAGCATCAGCATGAAGGATCAGTGTGAGAATACATCATCATCCACAAAGAAAACCAGTCTGAGTTTCTGACGCTCTGGTTAGAAAGACGCAGTCCCAGCAGTTAGCTTGTCTGCTAGTTAGCTGAGAGCTAACTCACTTGTACATTGAATACCAAACTGTGTAAACCAGGGGTGTCAAACATATGGCCCGTGGGCCAAATCCAGCCCTTGAGATAATTTCATATGTCAAATATTGATGAATTTTCAGGAATCATAGCATTATGTGAAAGAAGACGGAAATGTCCCATAGACAGCAAGGGTAGTGGTATAGACCAGGTACACAGAGAAATGGGGAGCTGTATTGAAATGCAAGCGTGTCAGGAAAGAGTGAAAAGGCAAAATGAGCAGCATCTGGCTGCATTTCAGTGATACTGGAGGCCACAAAGCTGAGTGCAAAATTTATATAGGAGATATATAGGAGACGCTGAGAGTGGAACTGATAAAATTAGGAGCTGGCTAAAGGGATACCCATTTTTATTTCCACCCATTTTCCATTGTGGAGGACAAAAGGTTTCAAACTCATCCAGGTCTTAAACCTCACGTGTGTTCTTCCTAATAGCAGTAAATGGATAAAAATAAGGCTTTTATGAAAACACTGAATAAAAATTGCTGCCTTTAAAAAGGCTAAATGTACATTTCAGTATTGAATACTACATAAAATAAACTATATATAAAGTGTGTCTGAATGGCAGAGATGCAGAAATATGTGCATGTAGCACAGAGCCACGGCTCAGTGTCTGAATGAGTCTCACAGACCTGAATGTGCTGTTGAAGCCATTTATAATTATAACGTAATTCTTTACTCGTTTGATCTGCTCCTTACCACAAGCGACCAGACGTAGAAGGTTTTGGACTTTAAACTATATTTTCTTAAGTTTTACAACTTTTCTTACTGTTAAAAACCTCGTTATGGCCATTCATGCTATACAAAGTAATTAGACATGTGTGGTATCTACAGACATGTCAGAATCTCAGCTAAAAGTTCACAAAACCATCTCAACAACCACCAAACAGCTAAAACAGCAGGTGAACAGATTACACAAAAAAGATGTAAACACAAATCCCCCTGATCATCTGTTGTTTTAAACGTGAAGCGTAGTTTTAGACGTTCATTTACTGCTGGTTCAGTGAATTTTGGTTGGACAGTGATGAAACCTGCAGTCTCAGAATCTGTGAGAAGTCTGCTTTCAGCACGCAACAGCATTGTTGTGTTGTGTGCTGTGGATTCACCTCTGCAAACTCATCACTGTTTTACCATCATGTTTCTGTTAGGGATGCACCGATACCGATACTGGTATCGGGTATCGGGGCCGATACTGTAAAATGTGTGCGTACTCGTACTCGTAAAAGTTAACCGATACCATGAACCGATACTAATGTAGCCCGGATGGGAATACTCATAATTCCCATGGACTTAAACGCCACGGTAACATAAGGTGTTTACAGTTGATGTTATGTGATGTAACTCTACCCTAAATGTAATTTGCCCTGTAATATGTCACAAGGTAAATACAGGTAATTAGAGCAATCAAACTGTTATGTTAATCATAAAAGTATTATTTTATGGTATGTAACTCTGAAGGGAGTTAAATATTTTCAGAGTTCTAATTTTTGGAGGCCCGTGAAGGTAGCATAAAAGCGGGACCTGTGTATCTGTTGCAATGGAGGAGGAGAAGAGAACGGCATGGAGAGATGCACGAGGTTAGCTGAACCAAAGTGAGAGACTCGGCTAGTTTTACTGAGGTTAACCAGCACAAAAGAGTGTGTGACTAGAAAGCTGACCGTGTGAGAGCTTCACAACAGAGTGTGGGTGAAGTGACTTTTTGTTTCAATGGTCGCACCACCGTGCTGTGTTTCCAGCTACGACCGCCGAGGCTAAAGGCTAGCCGGACTGCTTGGCCGCCAAGGAGGCAGCCGCTATGGACTGTCGGAGAGCTGGACAGTGACTCGCTAACGTGCTGTAGCAGAGACAGCATCGGGTCCGCAGGGAGTGGATTTAGTGTGGGACTGGTGAGCGGCGATCTACCGGGCAGCGGAACTGTAAGTCAGACTTTTGTGCTCTTACTGGGGAGAAGAGGATTTTCTCCATCGTCCGGCGTGAGCAGCAAACAGGCCTGCAACAAGTGTGAATGTGAGTGTGTGGGGCCCATGTGTGAATATTGTGTGTTAAGTGGATTTATATAACGTGTTTTGGAGTGTATATTAGTGAGTCACTTACCAAAAGGTGATAACATAAGTTGGGTTGTTTAATATAATTTGAAAGGGAATTATGTCATTTATACAGTGTATTTCATTTGGTTAAGGAATTGGAATATCATTTGAGTTTAAAAAAGGGATGTGTTGTACAGTATTTGTCTCTGCCCTTACGTTCAGTGAACGTTTCGTTTGGGTTAAAGAGTTGTCTGGGGTCGTTTCTTTACTACTGGTTAAGTTTAACTTGTGTGTGGTAGAAGTATCGGTTTTTGTACTCGGTATCGGCAAGTACTCAGATCCAAGTATCGGTATCGGATCGGTTTGAAAAAATTGGTATCGTTGCATCCCTAGTTTCTGTTTAGACAATAACAAAGGAAGCAGTTCCCAGGAACTACTTCCTGTTTTAGAACTTTTCAACATAAGAGTATGTTGCACTTCAGAAGACCTCCACTTCTCCTCTTATTAGAGGGCTGCCTTATTATTAATCTGCTAATTCTGTCAGTTGATGAAAGAAAAATGCTTGATCTCACCTGAGAGTTTCCAGTGTACAGTGTGGACTCTTCAGTCCTTCAGACAGAAACTTCACGCCTGAATCCTTCAGGTTAATGTTACTCAGGTCCAGCTGTCTCAGATTAGAGGTCTGAGAGCTGAGACCTGAGGACAGAGCTTCACAGCTTCTCTCTGACAGGTCACAGAGACTCAGTCTGAAAAATAAAAGATAAACAATTACAAAAATAAAACACTTATGTTGAAGTGTAATGAGATACTATTTTTTATATATATATATTTTTTTTTTATATTTTATTTTTTAATAAATAACCTATAAGAACACAAATAACCCAAAATAGACAAATAATCAAAAATAAACAAACGGTGTACCATCTAATGTGTATATACACACACACACACACACACACACACACACACACACATTACCACACACATCTACATACACATACACAGCCATATACTTAGTCATACATACACATACCTACATACATATGTATTCGCCTATACACTCATACATAATGACATATACATATATACACATAACCATTCAGAAATATGGCATACATAATTACAGAGATTCAAACAAAATCGGGTCTCCTTGACAAAATGTAATGTTTCCATTTATCCCAAATATCACTAAATATGACATATTGGAGTCTATTAATGAAAGTAATTCTTTCCATTTTAAACATCCCATAAACAATCTCATACCAGTCATTAAGTGATGGAATTTTCACACTAAGCCATTTCTTGGTAATAGTCTTGCGGGCAGCCAGACTCAGAATACCATACAACAGCTTGGACGTTTTATCTACATTCACTGAGTATAAATATCCAAACAAAAGTTCATCCCAATTAAAGGGAAGTTGCATACTAAAAATGATCTGTAACTCAGAATGAATCGATACCCAAAAAGTGTTGATCAATGGGCATGACCAGAACAAGTGGAAATGTTTTATTCCTTGGGCCCCACAGTTTCTCCAACAGCTAGAGTGATTAGAATAATGTTTACTTTGTGCAGGAGTAATAAAAAACCTACAGAGACTCTTCCAACCAAAAAATCTCCATATATTAGAACTAGAAATTCTCCACTGAAAAGCACACTGCTGATACCAAATATCATTTGAAATTACTGTATTCGTTTCCCTTTCCCATTTTTTTTTTAAATGTAGGTAGTATTCCACTTCTTAACCTCTTGTATACCCTTATACAGTCTAGAAATCACCTTGAGGCCAGGATCTGCCTGGTAAGCCTTGACAAATATATTCAAAACAGGAAGAGAGAAAAGATCTGTTCTTTTAGGTATAAAGTTATGTATGTATGTGATGCCTAATTTGAAGAAACCTAAAAAAATCCGTATTGCTTAACTGATATTGATCTTTTACTGATTGGAAGTCCCTAAGAATTCCCGTATCATAAAACATACAATATGCCATTAAGCCTTGTCCTGCCCATTTTTTATATCTTATATCTAACTTATTGGGTAAAAAATCAAGATCATAAGCGCACCATCTTAAAATCCTGGCCTCTTCATTCCAATCGTTCTTATTAAGAAATTGTGACCAAAGTTTTAAAGGCAAGTTAATCCATTGGTTTCCTTGATTAATTTGTTTTTTAATAAGTGTCACATCCCCTAAACTTGCCTGAATTGGAAAATCTCTTAAGGCCACTGTTTTTGTTTCTATTTCTTTCCATCTCGCTTGGTAGTCTACATTACACCAACACACTAATATCCTCAATTGAGCTGAAATATAATAATCTTTCAAACATGGGAACCCCAACCCCCCTTTATCTTTAGCCAACTGGATAGTTTGGTACTTAATCCGTGGTCTTTTCCCCTGCCATATGAACCTAGAGATTATTTTGTCCCATTCCTGAAATTGTTTATCAGTTATTTCAACTGGGAGTGTTTGGAACAGATAAAGCATCCTGGGCAAGATATTCATTTTAACTGTATCAATACGTGATTCAAAATTTAAAAATGGTAATAAGTTCCATCTTTTAATATCCTCATTTATTTTATAACACAAAGGATTAAAATTTGCATTATATATCTTAGAGAGATCTTTAGTAATATTTACTCCAAGATACTTCATCCACTCCGACTCCCAGTTCAAATTGACCTTAGACTTAATTTCCTGATTTGGCTTATAATTAAAAGTTAATATCTGAGTCTTCGATATATTTAGTTTATAACCTGATAGTGAGCTAAAGGTCTCCAGAAGTGATAACAGCTTGGGGAAAGTAATGTTTGGATTTGTCAAGTAAATCATCAGCAAACAAGGAAATCTTATGCTCTCGACCCATGATCTTGACTCCAGTAATATTTTTACTTTGTGTAACACTTTGACTCAGGGCCTCTATGAAAAGAGCAAAGAGTGAGGGACTTAAAGGGCAACCCTGACGTGTCCCTCTCTGTAAATTAAAAACATTAGAAAGTGCCCCGTTAACTTTAATTCTTGCCCTTGGTGATTTATATAGTGCTTGAATAATCCTGATAAACGATTGATGAAATCCAAACTTGCATGACTTTATATAGAAATTCCCAATTAACCCAATCAAAAGCCTTTTCAGCATCTAAACTCATAAGAACCATCTGAATTTTATTTTTTCCAACATAATCAATAACATGTAATGTTTGGCGAACATTATCTTGCGTTTGTCTCTGCTTAATAAAACCAGTCTGATCCAAGCTAATTATCTGAACAAGAATATTTTCAATTCTTTTGGCAAGAATGTATGTAAATATCTTATAGTCCTGGTTAAGAACACTAACGGTGTGTTCACACCGAACGCGATAGACGCAAGCGAAAATATGGCAAGCCATTAGTGCCAAAATTCGCCACTTTTCTAACCCGTTTGATTAAGAAACGGCGTAAAAAACGCCGTTTAATTATTCAAAACGCCGAAAAAAACGGCGTTCTGTTTCGACAAACGCCGTTTTTCCGACTCTCACATGGCGCCCTGAACGCACCATCCGAGTGACGTAAAAGCGGCGTTCAAAGACGAGACGGAAACGCCGTTTTTCCGCCACTCGGCAGAAAACGCCGTTCAAAGATGCATAAAACGGCGTTTTTACGGCGTTCTGTGCCAGCTGTAACGGCGTTTAAAACGGCGTTTTATTGAAATTATGCAGGGCACTCCCCATGGTTCCCTCTTCCAATTACTTTCAACTCATTTCACCCAATCAAAGAAGAGGAAGTGCAGACCACACTAATGCATCACCGATTCACCTTGCTGCTAAGTGATTGCCTATTCAGTACCAGTGCTTGTCACAGTATTGAATTGTATTATAATCCCACTATGCATTTTGATGTTTAAAGCATGATCAAGCAAACAAACGACAGAATACTTTTTAATGAAACCTTAACTGTGTTACCTGTTATGGCAGCTAACAGGTAATGAGCAGAGCTAGCTCTCTATTTGGATACTCGGTGCATGGCTCCTTTGTTTACGTTAGGGATCAGCTGTTAGCGCTGCGCCCTGCAGCTGCGCTACCGGCAGACAGACCCTACGTCCCCAGTGAGGGAAGAGACGGGGTGATGTCTCCCGAGAAGGACACCTTACACACCATCTCTCCTTCCTGTAATCACTGTAAATGTGAGATCGCTCCCTGATATGATCGAGGAGCTAATGACGCTAACCCGGTCACAGTGGCAGTACCCCGACACTGCCCGGTACTCCCTCTGTGAGTAGACTGCCCGGCTTCCAGCTGCTGCGGGCGGACAAGACGAGAGACAGCGGTGAGAGGAAAGGAGGGGACTGGCAGTGTTTGTTAAAGACAGTTGTGGGACCCCTGGGCACATCGCTGTGAAAGAACAACTCTGCAACAACACAGACATTGAGCTATTAGCCGTTAGCATCCGTGGAGGCAGCCTGTGACTCTCTGTGGTCCGCAGACTGCAAACGCAATCTCCGAGAGCTCTTCTTCTAATATCAGGGGACTTTCATCATGTCTCGCTGGACTCCACACTGCCCACCTTCAACCAGTATGTGACCTGCCCCATCGTAGTCAATAAAACATTGTACTTAATGTATGCCAATGAAAAGTGGCATACAGTTCATCACCTCCTGCCCAGGGAAGATCTGAACGTAACCTAGTGTGCCTTGTCCCTGTGTGCAGCACTTAGTGTGCACGGAGCCACTAATCACCCACGCAGTGCAGAGATGGTCCGCGGAGGGCATATGAATAAATAATGAAAGCAAATAAATGACAGTATGTTTTTTTCTGAAACAAACGGAGACCTTAACTTTTATCAAAATCCTTGTGTGTTCAGTTTAAAGTAATACCACTGTATAACAGCCCACAAATTTAATAATGTTAACAGTATCTCAGGAATATTTTGCCCCATCAACATGCATTAAAAATAGATATGCAGTTTTGAATCAGACCTGCATGTTCGTTTCCTGAAAAGTGATGTAAATAAATAATCTCAAGAACATGAAATAATTGTTTCCATGTAAACTGGAGTTGTCCTTGTCAATGTCATCAGAGTACTCTGGATGTCTTACATGAATTTGAAACAGAGAGTGGCACATGACAGCGTTGCACATAACATAACTAGTTTACCTGTATGACATGAAGTAATTAAAAAAAAAGAATCCATGTAACTTGGTTATGGCTTCTTTCTGATAATTGTAGATACAAATCGGCTGCAGTGTGCATTATCTTGACAAAAGTATAAGATACTGAACCCGCTGATATGATGTGGTGGAGGAATACAAATACCTGGACACCCACATATATACATTTGCTGGACTGGAAGATCAAAACAGAGGCTGTACACAAGAAGTGGATGGGCAGGCTGTTTTTGAGAGCAAGCTTATGTGTGCACCAAAATGTTAATGACAGGTGTTCTGTCAGGTCAGGTGAGTGCAGTGCACTTTAATGTGTTCTTCTTGGATCAGGAGAGCAAGCTCTGTGACTGGCAGCGCTTCAGAAGCTGTGGTGGAGAGGAAGTGAGTGAACAAACTGCCAAGCATCATGGATATTCCTCTCAATCCACCTCACCAGGTACTTCTCTAAAAGTGTGACTCAGGTCTGTTGCCCCAAAGGATACAGGAAATGCACTGATTTCCATAACAGAATCGTGTCTGTTTAAGGCTCCATGATGATAACTTTCCTGTGAGCGTTTGAAGATAACTGACATCATGGCTTTTAGCCTCATTGTTTCTGCAAAGAGATTTCTCCAGTCACTGAATCTTTTGATAAAATATATTTTTATGCCTCTAGAGGATGGAACATTTTAAGTCTTTGCAACTTTACACTTGGGAACATTATTCTGAAATTGTTGCACAATTTGTTAATGGAGTTTTGCAGATTGATCGACCTCTGCCCACATTTCCTCCAGAGCAACTCTGCTTCTCTAAGATGCTCTTTTAATATCTAATCATGTAACTGACCTGTTACTTTTAAAATATCCCTGCAGCTGTTTCTTTTAGTACCACTTTTTCCAGCCTTCTCTTGCCCCATCCCAACTGTTTTGAAACATATTGCTGCCATCAAATTAAAATGGACTTATTTTTAACGACGTAGTCTCGGTGTAAACATTTGACATGTTTTCTATGTTCTACTGTGAACAAACTTTGCCTTTGACATTTGCAAATCACTGCTTGCTCTTTTTTATTCACATTTTACACTCGAGTCCAGTATTTTCAGAACTATGTTTGTACAAAGCAAAACATAATGTGCTCAATAATGTTAACACTTTTTTCTCTGCTGTGAACTGTCACAACATCAAACACACGCTAAACCACTTTATATCTACCACACTATACTGAGCCACTTTATTTTTTAATTATTTACTGTCACTGCTTTATAGTTGTATTTATCAAAATCAACAGCTGTAACTTTTAGATCAAGTTGACTTTATCGAGATTCAGTTTCAGTTGTAAACTTTCCATTTCACAACTTCCATCTTACACACTTTAAAAATCACTCAACATTTTTTATTGTCAGTGTCACACAGCTCGTTCTTGTATCTCCACTACTCAATGGTACATAGTAAACACGTATTATAACTTTTCACATTATATGTATCCAGTCACCTAGATATTTTGAAGTCTTTCCACTTGCTGCTATTATGTTTCAGTCAATAATTGAACTGTCTCAGTGATATGTGGAGTCCAGAAAGTATATTAAGCCAGTGATGAGTTCAATACCATGACTCCCTCTGGTGCCACTTAGTGGATTACATAGTTCTACCAGGAGGCTGCCTCGGACAAAAATCTGTAATGGGCTCAAGTGTCTCTCTGTCCGCAAGCCATGATTGTTCCACTGTTGAGTGAAGTCTTTCAAATCTCTGTTGATCCTTGGGAGATAGATGTAATGGAGAGCCCAAAGGTGCATTTCATTGTCAATGTCAATGATGCCTTCCTCCTCCAGGTGGTGAAATAAGTCACAGTAGACATTGGTCATTCCTCGCCACAGATCACCTCAGAGCCTCTCAGTTCTCTGATTATGGGTACTCCTTCCTCTTAGGGCACTTCCACGATCAAAGCCTCTGAAAATGTTCATCATCAGGCAGACAGCATTGTTTTCCCCACCTCTGTCTGTCCGGACCCTCCAGGGTACACCATAGGATACCACGGGTCTGATGAAACTTGATAAAACGGTACTGCTACGGTTGTTGTTTGAGGCATGAAGGAAGACCACAAGACGACTGTATCCATCAATAGCCCCATCAATGACTATCCTCCACCTAAAACCGTGGTCCATAAGAAGAAAAATATTATTTCTGCTTTGTTATTGAAACAATAGAAAACACACTCTTAATTGATTTACATGTGACTATTGCATGTCAAGTTTGAATTTTGCTCTGTATGTTGCTTGCGCTGTCTGTGTTCTCTCCTCTTCCCCTTTAAACATAACCAGTTGTGTTAGAGGACTGCCCATCCCAGGGCCTGGCTCTATTGGACGTGTCTTACTGTTTAACAATTATATTTGATGTAATGCTGAATTTCACTTTGGTCAAAATAGGTGTTCAGACAAAAGACAAATCAATGTGCTTGGTTACCTTATCAGCTTGTGATTTCCAGCAATGTGCCACAATGAGTTTGGACCTGCAACCTGATATGTTCTTCGTTCTGGTCTCCGCAAAACTGCTCTAAGGGCAGCTGCTCCAGGATTCATCCGTAACATGCTTGCTCAAACCCTCCTTCGCTGTACACGTAGTCCACGTATCTCGCAGGGAGGCTCTGACAGCCTCAGGACCAGTTTGTTCATTGCCAGCGACAATGTCCTGCACATGTTCATCCAAGGCACTGTCAGTCAGTTCCGCATACATTGATGCACGGGTGAAATGATACTGTCTGAAATCAGACAAAAAAACACGAGTGATTTATCACTACCATAACAACACACTTCATTACTTGACTAGTGGTGCACATTCAAATATACTAATTTTACAATTTCACAATACCATTTAATTTGAATAAACAGTGAGTGTGTGTCACAAAGAAATGAAAGTCACACTGGTTTGAAAAGTCACTGACCGCAGCGTCTTCAAATTGTGCAGTGAAACACTCAAAATATCAGCCATCTGAGGTGCAGTGAATCCACATGACTTCAGGAATGAAAGCTGTTCCCCAGTGATAAGGTAAAGGGATCTACCTCTACCTCTGTTGAAAACCACTGGTGCCTGGTATCCAAAACAGCCTGAAAATATATAAGCGTTTGGTAAATAGGTAAAGGCACCCCATATATCAGGTAAATATATCAGGTAAATAGGTAAATATTTGGAAAATAGGTTAAGACAGAGTCATAATTTATTTCACACTGTTGGTGAGTCAAGGAATCGACACAATATGTGCTTACCTTGTTGCCCATGCTGAGTAGACAGTTCGACATCCTGAATCAATTCAGCCAAGTCACGCAGAAGTTGATCTGCTGCAGTTACATTGATCAGTCTTCCTCTTGCCCACTGAAGGCTTCTCTGCATTGTCTCCAACCTCAAAGATATCCAAAAATTACTTCTTAATTCATGTTATATTCTCAGGCCATATTCCCCTTAAACATTTTAAATGTTAAATGTTTTCGATCTTGCTTTGATCATACCTCCTTAACGCTAACTGTAGCACATCTGGCCCAACATCGTCCATCAGCAGCTGCCGTGTACAGTCATTAAGAATGTTCTTGCACCTTGAGATGAAAATCCTCCAGGCCATACTTTGTAATGGTCTGGTTGAGTCTAACTATTTTTCCACAGTGCCTGCTCTACTTGGGGTGCTGGCTGCTCTACTTCATCACTCCACCGAGGATCACCACCTGAGACAAATCAAGCCAGCTGTATTTAAGACCACTGTTCACAACCAGTCTGTGCCATATTATCTGTTAACCTATGTTAGTTATTGGCCTCACGTTGCTCAAAGCTCTAGTACTTACCTCTCTGTTCATGTCTTCTTAGTTACTTCCTGGACAACCTTTCACACTCGCAATAGCCTCACTCCCCTGGACACGGATCTCCATTTGCTCCTCAACAGCTGATAACCTCTCACTCCTTTTTATCCATTCGTGCATTACTCCACCTGCAAACAAGTAAGACTGTTCAGACTGCCTATTTGGATCTTTTCTGAACTTCTTCCAAGACCCTCCTGACTCTGCTCTCCCTCTGTTGCAGTACCTGTAGAGGCTACGCCTACACTTGAAGCCACTGAAGTGTTTGGTGGCAGGGGTGAGGCAATGTAACTGTTATGAATTAAACTTGTGACAACTCAAGCTATACTTGTCTTGTACGGTTAAGATTGTTTTGTATTCATCAGTTTTATTTGCTTGTCTTTGTCCAATGTCATTGATCATAACAGCACAGAGTTTACAAACTGCTTGTTCTGACCAAAAACACCTGGCTTGAGTTACGTTTATCTTAAATACATTTCCATAAACACACCATATGTAAAAACACAAAAGGTGACCCGTAGCAGCACACATAAGGTAACAACACAAAATGGGTCGCACAGTGCCGCTCCACCATCAACTCTCACACCACTGTTTCACTTGCCGAGCTCCAGCAGCCACAGGTCATGTTACTGTTCCTCGAGTATGAACTACCGTAGTCCATGTTCACAGCATTTTGCTCCTAGTTGTAGAACTCAAAGTTAACATTCACGCATTCTAGCCTTGTTTTTAATTTTACCTTTTGCATCACATACACATACTTGTCTGTTTTTTTCTATTTTATTACTATATTTCTATTTCTATTGTACAGCACTTTACAAACACACCTGTTAGACCAAAGTGATATATAAATAAATGATGATGATGATGATGTAAAGAACATTTTCTGTTAACTTCACTCTGAGCCTGCGCTCGAATCTGCTCCTGAGTGCACTTCATGTTTCTCGTTGTTTAAGGAAGAGAGTTCAATTTTAGTCTTAGTCATTCACAGTGAGACGATAGTTGTAGGACATAACCTGCTTGCTGGTGTTTTTCATAGACAAACTTGGACTATATTAGAAATCTATATATTACTGTGATCCTACAAAGACAAGAATTTCAATTATTACTTTCAACAGGTTTATATATTTAAATAAATCAAAAATTCCATGTTAGTCTTATGAAAATGTGACTGAGCACTTTTGGAAACAATCTGTCATCACTTTAAGTATTGAGACTGTGAACAGTTACAGAATACATCTGAAATAAATGGCAGATTCTAACAGGTTATAGTTCTGTTAATAGAGCTTTTGAATCTATGCTTCATACATATTCCTATCTTTAATAACAGTATGTCAACGATGTCAACCAATATTTTCATATTTCAAACACACACCCAAGTTAAAAATTTGAATCTCCACATCTTCTACTCTGCATATCTGAAAAATCAGTTTTGATAATGTTACAATTCCATTGTCAAATGTTCCCATCTATGTTATTCATCTTTGTTTATTTTAAATGCTGTCATTAGTTTTTATTTTTTTCCAACTTATTAACAAAATGAACATGGTCTACATTGTTTTGTTCACTTGAATAAAACAACATTGAATAAAACAACATTTTTGTATCGTACTCTGGGTTCTTGAAGACCACGCTGTCTTTTAACTTTATTTTCTGCATATACTGTTCTTTACTCTTTGAGGCTGTTCTCCTGCCATTCTGTGTTCCTAGTGCAAAGTCTGCATTTCTGTGTCCTATCTTTAGTTGGTTACTGCTTTATATTGTTGACCTCTAGTCTTTTGTGCACTTGCTTTTGCTTCCGCTGGTCATACTTGTTTGATTCAATTCACCTGTGTCTTGTTTCTCCCAGCTGCGTCCTCTCTCCCTAATCAATATTATTATCTCTCTTCACTGTGGATTTGCCGCACTCATATTTAAGGTCAGTTTTCAGTTCATGGAGTTTGTCTTTCAGTCTGCAGTGTCGGGTTTACTGATAGCTTAACAGTCTCATGTGGCTCTTTGTATACCCCACTGTATTACTAAATCCTGGTATTGTAGATACAACTATACATGCGTTTAAAAAGGCACATGCGTGCTTATAAGGATGAACATCAAAAGCTGAAAATTCGGAACATCTGTCACGATCTAATTCAGATGAGTTTACTGAAATTGCAACTTGGTGTTGCACTATGACTTCATGGTTTGACAGTCTGTTAATCCTGCTTACTGGAAAAAGGCTCTTGGGATAATTACTCGGCTGTAGAGATAAATGACTAAGTTTCTCCCATTGAACATATTGTACACTTACGCATTGAACACTTACGCACAACCTCACCGGAAAAATCAATGCGCAATTACGTGGCTCTAATATTAGAGCCACGTGATCAATGGTGGCCGAGGCGACGGCAAGGCTAAGGCTAGCTTTGTAACGAAATATAACAAAAGTATGAAACGAAAATGTGTTCTTTGTTGCTGGACTGTAAGATGAAAGTAGACACAATTTCGGGCTCCTACATTTTGTCCGAAAATGTAAATTAATGAGTTTTTTACTGTACTGGAAATAAGAATAGAAGAAAATGTATTCATTCTTACCTTATACTAATCGTGGTGAAGACCAGTGCAGTGCAGGAACTGATGCCTTCTCGGGTGAATTCCGCTGAGAGTAAACGTAATGTCCCGCTCTACTGTACAAGACTGGTGAATGGTTACCTGGAGGATGTACCACTGTGAAAGGGTGCTACGGAATAGTCCAAGTGATCGCTGCTTTAATTTCCGGTCAACTATACATAAATTGCACGTCGACATGAAATAAAAAGCATTCTGTCATTTATTTGCTTGATTATGCCCTCCGCGGACCATCTCTGCACTGCGTGGGTGATTAGTGGCTCCGTGCACACTAAGTGCTGCACACAGGGACAAGGCACACTAGGTTACGTTCAGATCTTCCCTGGGCAGGGAGGTGATGAACTGTATGCCACTTTTTCATTGGCATACATTAAGTACAATGTTTTATTGACTACGATGGGGCAGGTCACATACTGGTTGAAGGTGGGCAGTGTGGAGTCCAGCGAGACATGATGAAAGTCCCCTGATATTAGAAGAAGAGCTCTCGGAGATTGCGTTTGCAGTCTGCGGACCACAGAGAGTCACAGGCTGCCTCCACGGATGCTAACGGCTAATAGCTCAATGTCTGTGTTGTTGCAGAGTTGTTCTTTCACAGCGATGTGCCCAGGGGTCCCACAACTGTCTTTAACAAACACTGCCAGTCCCCCCTCCTTTCCTCTCACCGCTGTCTCTCGTCTTGTCCGCCCGCAGCAGCTGGAAGCCGGGCAGTCTACTCACAGAGGGAGTACCGGGCAGTGTCGGGGTACTGCCACTGTGACCGGGTTAGCGTCATTAGCTCCTCGATCATATCAGGGAGCGATCTCACATTTACAGTGATTACAGGAGGAGAGATGGTGTGTAAGGTGTCCTTCTCGGGAGACATCACCCCGTCTCTTCCTCACTGGGGACGTAGGGTCTGTCTGCCGGTAGCGCAGCTGCAGGGGCGCAGCGCTAACAGCTGATCCCTAACGTAAACAAAGGAGCCATGCACCGAGTATCCAAATAGAGAGCTAGCTCTGCTCATTACCTGTTAGCTGCCATAACAGGTAACACAGTTAAGGTTTCATTAAAAAGTATTCTGTCGTTTGTTTGCTTGATCATGCTTTAAACATCAAAATGCATAGTGGGATTATAATACAATTCAATACTGTGACAAGCACTGGTACTGAATAGGCAATCACTTAGCAGCAAGGTGAATCGGTGATGCATTAGTGTGGTCTGCACTTCCTCTTCTTTGATTGGGTGAAATGAGTTGAAAGTAATTGGAAGAGGGAACCATGGGGAGTGCCCTGCATAATTTCAATAAAACGCCGTTTTAAACGCCGTTACAGCTGGCACAGAACGCCGTAAAAACGCCGTTTTATGCATCTTTGAACGCGCGTTTTCTGCCGAGTGGCGGAAAAAACGGCGTTTCCGTCTGTCTTTGAACGCCGCTTTTACGTCACTCGGATGGTGCGTTCAGGGCGCCATGTGAGAGTCGGAAAAAACGGCGTTTGTCGAAACAGAACGCCGTTTTTTTCGGCGTTTTGAATAATTAAACGGCGTTTTTTACGCCGTTTCTTAATCAAACGGGTTAGAAAAGTGGCGAATTTTGGCACTAATGGCTTGCCATACGAAAACGCCCCAAACGCCCCTAATTTGACGCGTGCACATTCGCACCTCGACGCGTGTCCAAGAAAAATCCATCGCGCGTGAACCGGAAATGTGGGAGGGATGTGGGAGGAAGTTGTGCCAGACAGTATCTTTGCTAGACGGCAGCTGTCGAGCTAGCGTTTCTATTTACTGTGGAGAGCAGAGCAGCAGCGTTAAGGACGTCCTCGCCGTACCTGGGTCCATCAAGTCCTCCAGACGGGTGAGCAGTTTGGTGAGTTTCACCACTTGCTCCAGGAGCTGCGCCTGGATGACGGCCGATTTCAGCGATATCGCCGTCTTTCCCTCGCCCAGTTTGAGGACCTGCTGTCCCGCGTTGGTCCAAGCATCGCCCGCCTAGACACCAACTACAGGTGCTCAATCCCACCTGCAGAGCGCCTGTCCATCTGCCTGAGGTTAGTAAAAGTGTTTAATACGGTAGTCCTTTATTGATACCTGTGCTAATATGCTAAACTATCGTTTATACACTGCTAACATGGATGTGCTATGCTATCAATGAATGCCGTCGGTGTTTACTGATAGCAAACTGTGGTATGGAGACGACTGTTTATAATATTTCTAGTGATGCTTGAAAGGTCTCATCAAGTCCCGATTTAATTCAATTTATGCTGTTATCAGTGTTAGCAACGATAGCATGGCTGTGGTGTCTATCAGTGTATGCTCTCGGTGTTTGCTGATATTAAACTGGTACAAGGACCACTGTGGGTTAATCCTTGTAGTTATACTCACTCCTTATTTACACCTGGTTTAATTCTGGTATAGATGAATATTTGTATGTAATCCTCGCAGCTGTCAGACTCTATAACAGGGGTCACCAGCCTTTCTTTAAACTGAGAGCTAGATAAAATTGTGAACAGTTTGGTTCATCTTTAGTTATATGGTTCTATCTTGATAAGCTATGTCTTATCACAGATTAATTTTTCAAAAATATTAATGATTTAAGCAAGGAAAGGGCTACATGTCAACATACAACTCTTTATTTCTATTAATGTCTTACTTCATTCCTGCCTGATTTACATGTCTAGGAATTATGAGTGATTGGCTCACTGTAGTGGTAAAAGTTGCTACCAATCAAATTATGATATGTTAAAGTTAAAACAAAACACTGACTGTTTTATATTATATCTAATATATATTATGTAATTATCCTTATAATTAGAAAATGTTTTATGTAAGATTTATGTTTTGTAATTTAAATCTGACATCACAAAGGTATTTTGGAATTTGAATAATGTATTTTGTAACTGCAGTACACATAATACTAATTTTGAACACTTTTGTCCAGGTTCCTTGCCACGGGACTCCTTCAGGACCATCGCGTTCAGTTTCAGAGTCGGTGTGTCCACGGTGTGCCAGATCACCCCCAGGTAGCGACGGCCATCTGGGACTGTCTAGTGGGCGACTTCATGGCTGTGCCTTCACATGGAGACTGGCGGTCCATCACAGAGGATTCCAGGAGCGCTGGAACTTCCCTCTCTGCTGTGGAGCTCTGGATGGGAAGCACGTCCAGGCGAAGGCACCCCATATATCACATAGGAGACACACACATTGATATACACTAAATATTTATTTCATTTCTTTTTTTTGTGGTGCCCAAATTTATGCTCCTGCTTGATTTTGTTTAAACAATTATTGCACACTTTTTGTAAATCCAGTAAACTTCTTTTCACTTCTCAAATATCACTGTGTGTCTCCTGTATGATATATTTAACTGACATTTTTATTGTAACAACCAACGATTTATACAGGAAAATAATGGCTATTAACAAGGTTGCCCAAACTTTTGCATCCCACTGTATTAGTATATTCTGTCATTAGTGTAATATGAAATAAATTCTACATGTGTCAAGTCGTGTGCCAACATTTGCTGTGTAGTAGAACTGAGACATTAGTCATTATAAAAATTTATTTGAAATAATATTAAAATTCTCACAGAGAAAAACATTAAACATAAATATATAAAATATAAGTATTTACAGAGAGACAGGAATAAAAAAAAAAAAAGACCCAGCTGCTCTCCAGAGCAGGAACAAGGCTGAGGAGGAAATGCTCCATTGCAGACTGGCGTGGCCTCTTCAGGGACTCCAGGATGGCCAGCTCCACCGCCGATGGACCGTCCTGGGACCCGTCCCCTCATCTGCCTCGGAGCTGTCCTCCTCTCTGGGCGTGTAAAACACAGCACAAAACACAAAGAAATGAGAAGGCTGCTACTAGATTTTAATTTCAACATTGAAAAAAACAAAACAGGATATAATCAGATTAGTTGTAGATATTTAGTAAAGGTGATCACAAGGCAATCCCACACCAAGTAAAAAGCTATCAGTGCTTGCTGTACATACCTGTGGGTGCAGCAGCAGGAGCTCAGGGACTGGGGAGCCAGGAGAAGCAACAGGGGATGCTCTGCAGCAGAATCAGTTGGTTCTATCAAGACAATATTAACTGTTAACAGGTTGAATACAATAATCATAGAGAAAGTATATACAGTGGTCCCTGTTTTATTGCAGCAGGGGTTCTCAGAATAACTAGCCCCTCGCCACGCACTTTATACACTTTTTCTCCACACACATGAACATTAGTCACAGTTCTCACAAGTTGATTCTCAAAGTGCAAACCTTTGTAGATTGCAAAAGCGTAAAGAATTTTTATGCCGCGTTTTGTCTTCATCTGCCTGCCACTTTCGTGCGCCTTTTTCCCTCATGGTGCAGGTGTCTATTTCGAATGAGGGTCATAGTTATGAGTGTTTTTGTGCTGTTTTTTCTATTGGACGTGATGGTTATCAAAACCAAACATGATCAATTTGGCAAGCGCAGGAGACACGACACGGAGGAGATTTGTCAATCAGGCTGCAGAATGCAATGCTGTACGGTGCAATGAAAAATCAAAAAGCGAGGCAGTGACGGATGAGCGGGACCACTGTGTGCTGTTTATTAATAAACTATATTCCTATATGACAACATGCATAAAAGCAGAACGGTATTTGTACATCAGTGGGAAAAATAGCGGGACAGTAGGCGGGCTTGCTAGCTTTAGCGCGGCTTCATCGGGTCAGTCTAAAAATTAAAAAGAAGAACAAATGAACTTACCAGGTTGCCCGATCTCCTCACTTCTGTGCCTCCAAGCTAGGTCCTTTTTATTCCTGTCCCGGTAGAAGTAGCAGCTAGTATCGTATAATTCTGGACGATTAGCCACTGCGTTGATGAGTTTTCCTCCATACTGAATGAAGAATGAAGGGCTTTGGTTTGATCTGCCCTTTGACCTGGTTACAGCCACGTCACCAGGCTCCTGATTGGTTGACGCGGCGCGACTTGACGCTGGAGTTCAAATTTTTCCAACTCGAGCGGTAGAGGCGAAAGACGCGTATGCACAAAATGCAACACAAAAACTCACGCGTGTGGTTTTTCCCGCGAGTCAAACGCGCCAGACGCGCTACACTGACGCGCGTTTCAGGCGTTTTGGCGTTTTCGCGACGCAAATCTGCTTCAGAATTTTCGCCGGACGCGCAATCGCGTGTCATCACCCTCTTTCCATTGACTTTACATGTAAACCTGACGCTCTGGCCGCCTCTATCGCGTTCGGTGTGAACGCACCGTAATAGGGCGGTAATTTCCACAATCAAGCCTGTCCTTTCTTTCTTTAGCTATTAAGGAAATAGAAGCCTCATTCCAAGATGGGGGAATTACTCCCGTCTTTAAAATATAATTGAATGCTGTTCTCATCAAGGGGATCAATAACTCTTTCATTTCCTTATACCAATCTGATGGGAATCCATCCGGGCCTGGGGATTTATTAGGTTTTAATTTTGAAATAACTTTTTTAATTTCAATTTCAGATATGTCCTTGATTAAGGTTATATTCTGGTTTTCATTCAGCTTTGGTAAGCAAAGTGAATCCAAGAAAGATGTCATACCTGTAACCAATGTTCCCTCTAATTTTTCATGTGTCTGAGCGAACACACAAACTCCCTGAGCGTCCCTTGGACCACTGTGAGCGACATCAGATGTGTGCACTGTGGTCACGCCAGCATCGAATCCATCCAAGTTACATGGTTTATTAAAATAATCAAATTACAGCATTTACATTTATGTTAGACTACTTTTAAACTGCTTTAGCCCACTTACAATGAAAATTTAAAAAATCCTGTTCATGACCTGTGTAGTATGTTAACACTATTGGAAGTAAAAATAACTTGAACTCCAATTTTGAAAACACAACTTACTTTCTTTTTTTTTTTTTTTTCATAAAGCTCTGACTTGTATTATGAATATGAGTCTGTGGTCTGTGAGAGAGTCTGTAACTCTCTGTCTGCAGTATATAATGACCAATGTTGGGCAATTAATTATATAGTTACTTCTTCAAAAAAGTAACTCAGTTTGGCAAACAAAGTTTTTTGCAGCTATTTTTTTTTTTAAATGTTTTTAATGTAGTTTGAAATGTTTTTTTAAATAAACATTTCAAACTATTTACAGAACAATCAGCTGTTCTGTATCAAATCTGATGCCACACAAATTATTTGTGCCACTCAAAAAAGTAATTTCTGTCCACTATGAGATAAAGGAGAACAACAGCCTGATACCTGCAGGCCTGACAACAGGAGATGTATCACTCCTGTAACACCTGTAACATTCAGCAGTCGCCTCATTGTTCTGACACACACAACAAAACTATTGACGACACTACACACTAACTACACACTAACTACACAAGATTTGCGCTAAACATCTCAAATCTCTCACATCTCAGAACACCGCCGTCACTCCTAAAACTTCCCCCCGTTTCTTAACAACTAGATGCCATGTTGCCATATCATTTTTGATTGGTCAACACGGTACTTTTTTCGACCAATAGGAAAGGGTGGGGGGTTTGGTTTTGTTTTTGCTCACAGGTGGAGAGCGCGAGCGTTTTCCTTATAAAACGCCGTTTTACCGTTTCTTCCGCAGTAAATATAAACAACGATAGTATTCAGGAAGAAAACCAAACATTGCAGATATTTTTATCATAACTCTGGTTTTATGTGGCCGATCAACACAATTTAAAAACTGGTATAAAGTCCACACTTTTTCCGTCAGTCGTTCCGTCTGTCCTGCTCACATCTCCAATGGTTGTACACGTTGTCATTAACGTGGCTTCACTGCACATCAGCCACGCCGCTTTGCTAGCTAAAACACCGGTGTCGGCACATAAGGACGCTGTCATAGCCTGTCAACCACGTTGATTGGCTGCGTATATACGAATGTGAATCGCATTATTGGCTGGACTACAGGATAAAGTGGCATCGTTCTAATCCCATGCTGGAGCAGCCAGTCACTTACTGACTAACACTGCAAAACAGAATTGTTAAAGTTTTAATTTTAATTTCAGTTCAGGTTAGATTTTTTTTGTGCGCAACGCAGATTTTCTGTGCGCAGAGACCGTGCCAGCAGTGCGCAATTGCGCACATGCGCAGCTTAGAGGGAACATTGCCTGTAACATCCACTCTAGGTTGTGTGTATAGTTCTTTGTAAAATTTTAGAAAAGCTAACTGAATGTCTTCCAATTTATACACAATGTTATTTGTTTGAGGATCCTTTATTTTATATATTGTATTTTCTGATTGTTGTTTTTTTAATTTATAGGCCAGTAATTTTGCAGATTTGCCTCCTACCTCATAGTATCTTTGTTGTAAAAAAGCCATATTTTTTTTGTATTTCACTTGAGAAAATTTCATCAATTTCATTTTTCTTCATTTGTATTTCTAATTTCAAATTTATATCTGCACTTATTTTATGGGCATCTTCAAGATATTGTAGTTGTGTCTGGAGTTTTCTCATATGCTCATTTCTCTTCTTTTTTAAGTTAGTAGTGTAGCCTATAAGTTTTCCTCGTATAACCGCTTTTAGGGCATCCCATAAAATACTCGGAGAGACTTCTTCATTGTCATTTTCCGCTACATAATCTATTATATCTTGGCTAATTTGCTCTTTTAACGGACATAGAGTACTTGTATTTAATCTCCAAGATGTAACTCTTCTTTCATGTCCAAGCACTACTTCCAGATACAGTGGGGCATGATCCGATAAATCCATCATTCCTATCCTGCAATTGACCACACTGTTAAAGTCTTTTTGACACATAAAGAAATAGTCCAATCTAGAATAAAATGAATGTGGGTGCGAAAAAAAGGTATAGTCCTTCTTAATGGGGTTTAATTCTCTCCATACATCTGTAAGCCCTAAATCCTTTAAAATTAATTTAATATTTTTGGTTATTTTATTTAATCCCGGGGCGTGTCGGTTTGATGAGTCCAAAAACGGATTGAGTCGAACATTCCAATCCCCTCCCAAAATTAGAGTACCTTGTGCCTCTACAACTATCATTTCAAAAACCTGTTTAAACATTTTTAACTCGGATCCTGGGGGAGCATATACATTTATAAGAGTAGTCAGTGTACCCTCCAGATACCCCTTAACTAACACAAACCTCCCCTCCTTATCACCGATTTCTTGAATGCATTCAAAATTTAACCTTCTTGAAATTAAAATTACCACACCCCTTTTTGAACTCTGAGGGCAGGAAGAAGAATACTGATTAAATTTCCATTTCTTTAGTTTTTCATGCTCAAGCTTCGGTAGGTGAGATTCCTGTAGAAAGGCAACTTCTATTCCTTCTCTTTTTATTTTTGACATAATTTTACTTCTTTTAATATGACTCCCCAAGCGATTTACATTGAATGACACTACTTTAGTTACCTTGCAAGGCATTATTGTACAACCTTATATGATTTTTATCTCTGCACATACCCAAAAATCGAAAAGTACACCCCGATGAGAGAAAAAGAAAAAAAGAAAAACATTATAGAAAAAAAATATTGTACAACAAAAACATACAATCATGTTGACTTCCAAAAACATAAACGCTATATTAGCTGTAACTGGTGAGGGAGAAACTCTTCTGTCCACTTGTGGAAGAGTGCCCTCTTCGGCACACAGGCCGGAAGCCCAGTGGTCTGCAGGGTCCAGCTTATTATGCATATAAATGACCCGGCTTTAATGTACTTTTATATGCCCTCTTTATAGAGTTATCTGATTATATAACAAAAACATCTTTATCAAAATAATGTTCGTATTCTCAGTTCATCTTAAGTCTCTATACTCTTGAGTTTACCTCTAATATGATGCTCCGTCACATACATGCTGGTTATCCACAGTCATCTTGGTGCCTAAATACCTGGAGGCGCTCCTTGAAACCCTGCTTTAGGATCGTGTTTCTGCCTTTCTATTATAGATACCAGTACGGAAGATACTATTATATTTAGCAATATTTAATCTTGTTTTTGTCAGGAAACTGATGCAGAGCAACGTGTGGAGAGAATCAGAGGAGAAGAAATGAAGAGAGAACAGCAGTAAAACAACACTGAATTGTTTAGTGTGCTTTTGGTATCAACAAAATATGTCAAATTTCTTTATTTTATATTTGTTTTAGTAGAATTGATGATTATCACTTAGATAACAACCACAGGCCAGATCTAGATGGCACTTTTGTAACAGTTACACCCAGAAATATTTCAGAAATGTGGACAATTTCTGCTGCGATGTATTCAGTATTGAACAAACTGGGTACCGATAACCACTTAATATTTTTAATATTTTATTTGAGTTGTTCCCACCTGATTTGTGTTAACTAGAATAAACATTTAAAAACTAAAGCTGTGATCACATATTTACTTACAGAGCTTTGTTTGAGGGTTTGACCACTGGCAGCAGCCTCAGAAGAGCCTTTTTTAACGGCTCATTTTCTCACTTAGATTATCAATTTCTACTTACATTTCTGTCAATATACTTAGTACTTACTAGTCAGTATAATCTTTTAATAATATAAGTTTACTTATGGTAGAATACTGCATGTAATCATTTGTGTTTAGAAGTATGTAGTTGATGGCATATTGAAAGAATGTTTCATCCTAGGAGGTCTGTGTAGCATGAAGAGGGGGGTGCTTTCACTCCTCTTCAGAGTGCTCTGGCTTTTACACACACACCCACATCCTGGGAGCGTGGGAAAGGGGCATACCTTCTTTTATTGTTTTATGACAGGATAGACGTATCTATGTCTGTTTTACTCTAAGTGCCTTTTGTTTAGTTGAACTGCTGGACTTCCAGACCAGCAGGTTTAGGGAAGTCTTCATGGGGTCACACTTTGACCCCACACACACACACACACACACACACATATACGAATCCACATCCCAATGTAATGAACAAACACACCCACTGATGTATAAATAAAGACCAGGGCAGTGGTAGCGCGCGAGTCTCGGAGCCCTCACTTCCGTGCGAGAGTTCTGTCACCGCCCTTGCTGCAAGTAAAAACAGTGTGTTTCTCCTCTCTGATTCGAAGCTGAAGAAGTGTCTTAGAATGCATCTCTTGACAATTTCTTTCTGGGAAAAATGGGGATTACTTTGAAAACAGGAACTATTTTCCCAAAAATCAGCCCTGGATTAGTAAATCACTCAAACATCTTCTCAGTCAGAAGAAACTGTCTTGTTATGAGGGAGAGAAGAAAAAGATCGAGGCACAGAAACTTGTCGAAAGAGAGATAAAGCAGCTAAAATCAGGTGTAAAAGTAAAGCAGAGGATGAGCTGAATAAAGGACACTCAAGGCTGGCTTGGAAAGGAATGAAGTCCATGGTGGGGATGCAGAACAAGGAGCAAAGATGAACGTGATGCTGAATCAGCAGAAGACTTGGACTCATTTGATTCCAGCTTTGATATCATTGATTTCAATGAAGAGCTTTGAGATTTTAGGAAAGAGCTGGTAGCTCTGAGAGTGACACTGATGAGGTGTCTGTGAAGGTTCGCAGTCATCTAAAGAGCTTAGAAAAAAAGGCACCTGGACTTCTTTAAGTTTCTTGAAGACGTTTCACCTCTCATCCAAGAAGCTTCTTTATTTCTAGGGTCATATGGTGGAGATTCCCAGATTTAAGCCCTGTGGGAGAGTCCGCCAAGGGGGTCATGAACCCCCCTGTTGATCCTCTACCTAGTCACACGAGCCAAGGTGTGAAAATGGGTGTAGGTCACAATCAGCCAAGGTTGCAGAGAGCTCATTGTGAAACCTAGCCCCACCCTATCATGTGATTTCTTGAGGTTAGCCTCTGTACAAACAGACTTCAGCCATATGAGAGTGAGTGTGAGTGAATGAGAGCACACACAGGACACTCTGATCTCTGAATGTGTGTGACTCAGTGAAACAGAGGATTGTACTGAATATACTGTGACTGACAAATAGAGTTTAAAGAGAAAGGTGTTTGGATTAAAATGGATTAGGCTAAAGTGAACGTGCTAATGAAATCTGAACTGACTGAAATGTGAAGTGAAGATAATTCAGATGTAAAAGAGAGAGAGAAACTGATAATAAGGTGGGGCTGAAGATGAGTGAAGGGCATGTAAACACCTGATTGGCTGAGTAGATATCAGATCGACAGTTTCACAGTTGTCTCTGTGGATTATAACTTTAAGAAGATGTGACATTCATCAAGGAATCCTGCTCTCCGGATTATTTCCATGAACACTGAGCTGGAACACATCTACAGTGCTGAAAGTGCCCATCTCACCACCAACCTCTCTGTGTGCATTCACTTTTTAACCCTTTGTGAGACATTAAAGATGTAAATCTGAGTATTTATCTATGTTAGTGCAAACACCTCTAATAGGTTGGTTTAGTCTTTCCAAGTCATATCTTCCCTTGGATCTGCAGTCCAGGCTCCTAAAATCATCCTAGTTTAAGAAGCACTACAATCTAGAGGACAGCTGCACTAACAAGATCTGACCTGCAAGGATACTCATGTTTCTCCAAAAGTTGAATCTGTTCATCTGAACGTAGCTGTCAGGGTCCTGGGACTGGGCGACCCAGGACCCCTGGGCAGTCATGGACCTGTTATATTATTATGTATTTTTGGTGTTGCTCCCCCTTCTTCTCTATGCTTGTACATATGTATGTGTGGGTGGCTGTGTGTCTTAGCACTGGTTTATAGGCGCCATCAGGCCTGGTGGGTGTGGCCCTGCTGGGGGACTGGCCACACCCGAAGCCACACACCTGCTGCTGATCAGGCCTCGTCGGGGGAGCTACTTAAGAGAGTCTTGGAGCTCCCACCGACGCGGGATCATTGCGTGAGACTCCACGTTAGTCATCCAGTTAAGCTTAGTTAGCGTGTGTGTATGCCCGCAGTGAAGTGTGTCCTGACGGCTGCTTCTGTTGTGTTCCTAGGAGAAGTGTGGAGCGTCTGACAGCAGCCAGCACGAGGAGTGCTGGGACACGGGAGCGGAGAGCACTGAGACACGGACTGTTCACGGAGAGACACGACACGGGAGTCAGGGGAAATCACAGGGGATTTATTGTCATTATTCCATTCACTGTAAATAAAGAGCACCGTTCGCATCGCAGAGTACCGCGACTGGGTCCTCCTTTCCCCACATCCCCACGGTCTGCCACACAGACCGTGACAGTAGCGTTTTGTGGGAGAAATATTTCGTCACTCATCCAAGTGACTTCTTCAGTCTCAGCTGACTACAGGTTTCCCCAATCTTATAAACAGGACATTTGCATAATGACTGAAACCAGCCCACTGAAGGAACAATGGGCTGTGAGGTCAGTTCCTTAATCTTAATTATGCAAATTCTCATGACCATTGATCAACAACCACTGATCAGATACTCATGTTTACGTGTATCAGGACAAGCAGGGAAGACATCAAGTCTGTCAGGCTGCCCGAGTCCGCTCACCCACATCAGTTCAGAACTCTGCATTATCTACTGAGAAAGACTCAGAGGATCAGGGATCAGAAGTTCTACAAAAAGCCGAACAAGACTTCCTGTATAGAGGTCTGCGTGCCTACTGATCCATAGTGTCAGCACAACTTTCACGTCATATTCATCTCAGCACAACTAAAACATGGTGACTAACCTCAGAGTTTCAAATCGACAGCGTGGATTCTCCAGAAGAACACACAGCTGCTTCACTCCTGAATCCTGCAGGCTGTTGTAGGTTCCACTCAGGTCCAGCTCTCTCAGATGGGAGGGGTTGGACTTCAGTGCTGCTGCCAGATAATCACAGCTGATCTCTGACAAACCACAGTCCTTCAATCTGTATAAAGAATGAAAGATGTAAGTTTATTAGACAAAGTGTGAGCTTGAAATCATTCAGTGTTTCATAATCTGTTCAGAGCTGAAGAAGGTTCAGAATGTAGAAGTTTAGAAAATGGAAACTCCAAACAGCTGAAACCAACAGGAAGCAGCTTCAAACAAACAAGAGAAAAAAGATAACCTTTATTAGTCCCACACGTGGGAAATTTGTTAAAACTCTGAATATTTCCCATTAAAGTTGTACATTTATCAGAAAAACATGAAAAAGTTGTGTTTTTCCTTCTAGGAACAACATGGCTTCACTTTTAAAGGTGAAATGTGAAAGAAATGGACATATTTGAAGTTCAACACCTTTTTCCAGTCACGTTATTAAAGCAGACAAACTACAAGCTCATTTTCATTCCAACAAGTCATCTTCTGACCCTTTATTATTATTGTTATTATTCAATATTTATGGATGATGTTCTAAATTAGGCTCAAGTATGTGACAGACATTTAATCCCATGTCAGTTTGGCCTCATCCTGGGCCGGATTATCCAACACACACTGTGACCACAGGCCCAGGGGCCACGCACAGCTGGGCTCCATCCAAGAGACAGGAAACAAAACCAACACGATAATAAAGAGTACCAATTGATCTTCTTATACTTTAGCTTTTCAAGCCAAACATAGTAAAAACATGAGCATATCACTGTTTCCTGATAAAATGATGTGACAGTTAGGAAAGAATAGTGGTGGTGTTACAGCCTTTCTCCCTTCTGCTGCCGAGGCTGTTAGTCTCTCCCAAACTCAGCTACAGGACTTCCACATGAATGAAAGCAGCAGAAGTGGCTTTACAAATGAAAGAGGAAGAGGAGAAGAAGAGGAGAGGGAGGCCACCCTGACCATCACTCCAGCTGAAAACATCACACTTCCATTAAAGTTGGTGAGAAAATGTTGAGCAGGATGAGCTGCTGGCTAATCTGGAGGCTGTAGCAGCAGCTCACAGTCACAGTGGATTTCCACTCATGAAAAAGCTCTGGCTGCTTCATTTCTCATCTCATATCAGAGACTTTAAGGCTTCAGTGAAGCTGTACTGTGATGCTTCCTTTCCATACTCAGCCCAATGTGCTCTGTATTGTTTTATGCAGGTCATCTAAACAGGAATGAGCAGCTCATTTCAATATAAAAGGTTGGAACTGTAAAGAAAACAGAGCTCATAAACTGAAACTGATTTCATTTTTTCAGCTGGAAAATTTTAGCTGTTCCTTTTTCAATACATCCATCCATCCATCCATCCATCCATCCATCTTCATCCGCTTTATCCGAGGCCGGGTCGCGGGGGCAGCAGCCTAAGCAGAGAAGCCCAGACCTCCCTCTCCCCAGCCACCTCCTCCAGCTCATCCGGGGGAACACCAAGGCGTTCCCAGGCCAGCCGAGAGATATAATCTCTCCAGCGTGTCCTGGGTCTGCCCTGGGCCTCCTCCCGGTGGGACATGCCCGAACACCTCACCCAGGAGGCGCCCAGGAGGCATCCTTGTCAGATGCCCGAACCACCTCAACTGGCTCCTTTCGATGTGGAGGAGCAGCGGCTCTACTCTGAGCCCCTCCCGGATGGCCGAACTTCTCACCCTATCTCTAAGGGAGGCCAGCCACCCTTCGGAGGAAGCTCATTTCTGCCGCTTGTATCCGCGATCTCGTTCTTTCGGTCACTACCCACAGCTCGTGGCCATAGGTGAGGTAGGGGACGTAGATCGACCGGTAAATTGAGAGCTTCGCTTTTACACTCAGCTCCCTCTTCACCACGACGGACGGTGCAGCGTCCGCATCACTGCAGCCGCAGCACCAATCCGTCTGTCGATCTCCGGCTCCCTTCTCCCATCACTCGCGAACAAGACCCCGAGATACTTGAACTCCTCCACTTGGGGCAGGAACTCATCCCCGACCGGAGTGGGCACTCCACCCTTTTCCGGCTGAGAACCATGGCCTCAGATTTGGAGGTGCTGATCCTCATTCCGCTGCTTCACACTCGGCTGCGAACCGCTCCAGTGCGAGCTGGAGGCCTTCACCTGATGAAGCCAACAGAACCACATCATCATAAAAAGCAGAGATGAGATTCTGAGGCCACCAAGTGAAAGCCCTCCGCCACTTGGCTGCGCCTAGAAATCCTGTCCATAAAAATTATGAACAAAACCGGTGACAAAGGGCAGCCTGGCGGAGCCCATCACCCACCGGGAACAAGTCCGACTTATTGCCGGCAATGCGAACCAAACTCTTGCAACGGTTGTACAGGGATCGAATGGCCCGTAGCAATGGGCCAGACACCCCATACTCCCATAACACCTCCCACAGGACACCCGAGGGACACGGTGAATGCCTTCTCCAAGTCCACAAAACACATGTAGACTGGTTGGGCAAACTCCCATGCACCCTCAAGTATCCTCGAGAGGATAAAGAGCTGGTCCAGTGTTCCACGACCAGGACGAAAACCGCATTGTTCCTCCTGTATCCAAGGTTCGACTAACGGACGAACTCTCCTTTCCAGCACCCTGGCATAGACTTTCCCAGGGAGGCTGAGGAGTGTGATCCCCTGTAGTTGGAACACACCCTCCGGTCTCCCCTCTTAAAGATGGGGACCACCACCCCGGTCTGCCAGTCCAGGGTACTGCCCCTGATCTCCACGCAACATTGCAGGCGTGTCAACCAGGACAGCCCTACAACATCCAGAGCCTTCAGGAACTCGGGCGGACCTCATCAACACCAGGGCTCTGCCACCGAGGAGTTGTTTAACTGCCTCAGTGACCTCGCCCGGAAATTGGCGGGTCACTCCCCTCATCCCCAGACTCTGCTTCCTCCTCGGAAGACGTGTCAGTGGGATTAAGGAGGTCCTCGAAGTATGCGGTGTGCGTTGAAGATCTCGCGGACTGGGGCCTCTGCTAGACGTTCCTAGCACACCCTCACTACGCGTTTAGGTGCACCGGGTCTGTCCAGCGTCCTCCCCGCCACCTGATCCAACTCACCACCAGGTGGTGATCAGTTGACAGCTCAGCCCCTCTCTTTACCCGAGTGTCCAGAACATATGGTCGCAGGTCTGGTGATACGATTACAAAATCGATCATCGACCTGCGGCCTAGAGCGTCCTGGTGCCACGTGCACTTATGGACACTCTTATGTTCGAACAAGGTGTTCGTTATGGCCAAACTGTGATTTGCACAGAAGTCCAATAACAAAACACCGCTCGGATTCAGATCAGGAGGCCGTTCCTCCCAATCACGCCCCTCCAGGTCTCGCTGTTGTTACCCACGTGAGCATTGAAGTCTCCCATCAGGACAACAGAGTCTCCCGGTGGGGCACCTTCCAGCACCCCCCGAGGGACTCTAAGAAGGCTGGGTACTCTGAACTGCCACTCGGGCGCATAAGCGCAGATGACAGTCAGGACCCTTTCCCGACCCTAAGGCGCAGGGATCAAACCCTCTCATCCACGGGAAAAACCCCAGCGTACCGGCAGCAAGCCGAGGGATATTAGAATACCCACCCAGCCCGCCGCCTCTCACTAGGGGCAACTCCAGACTGAGACAGAGTCCAGCCCCTCTCTGGGAGACTGGTTCCAGAGCCCAAGCCATGCGAGAGGTGAGCCCGACTATATCTAGCCGGTACCTCTCAACCTCACGCACTAACTCAGGCTCCTTCCCCACCAGAGAGGTGACATTCCATGTCCCTATTGCCAGTCTTGGCAGCCGGGATCAGTCCGCCAGGGCCTCTGCTCCTGGCTGCCGCCCAGCACACAATGCACCCGACCCCTATGGCGCCTCCTGCGGGTGGTGGGCCTGCGGGAGGATGGGCCCATGTCTCTTCTTCGGGCTGTGCCCGGCCGGGCCCCATGGACCAAGGCCCGGCCACCAGCTCGCCCTCGGGCACCCTCCCGGGCCTGGCTCCAGGGCGGGGCCCCGGTAACCCTATCCCGGGCAGGGTAAACTGTTCCCTCGATGTTTTCTTCATAAGGGTCTTCTGAATCGCTCTTTGTCTGGTCCCTCACCCAGGATCAATTTGCCATGGGAAACCCTACCAGGGGGCAAAAGCCCCCAGACAACATAGCCCCTGGGATCCCTGGGACACACAAACCCCTCCACCACGATAAGGTAGCGATTCACGGAGAGGTTTTCAATACATACATAATTATATTTACAGTAAGTCTTATCATTCCCCTTTTCCCTGTCAGTCACCGCCAATGTTTCTCTAATTTTTCATGTGTCTGAGCGAACACACAAACTCCCTGAGCAATCCCTTGGACCACTGTGAGCGACATCAGACGTGTGCACTGTGGTCACGCCAGCATCTAATCCATCCAAGTTACATGGTTTATTAAAATAATCATATTACAGCATTTACATTTATGTTAGACTACTTTTAATTAACTGCTTTAGCCCACTTACAATTAAAATTAAAAACAATCTTGTTCATGACCTGTGTAGTATGTTAACACTATTGGAAGTAAAAATAACTTGAACTCTAATTTTGAAAACACAACTTTCTTTCTTTTTAAAAAAAAATAAAGCTCTGACTTGTATTATGAGTCTGTGGTCTGGGAGAGAGTCTGTAACTCTCTGCCTGCAAAATACAGTATATAATGACCAATGTTGGGCAATTAATTATATAGTTACTTCTTCAAAAAAGTTACTGAGTTTTGCAAACAAAGTTTTTTGCAGCTGTTTACATAAAAATGCAGCCAAGGCATTTTTTAAATAAACATTTTAAACTATTTACAGAACAGTCAGCTGTTCTGTATCAAATCTGATGACACACAAATTATTTTTGCCACTCCAAAAAATAATTTCTGTCCACTATGAGATAAAGGAGAACAACAGCCTGATACCTGCAGGCCTGACAACAGGAGATGTATCACTCCTGTAACATTCAGCAGTCGCCTCATTGTTCTGACACACACAACAAAACTATTGACTACACTACACACTAACACACTCCAAACACGCTAAACGTCACAAATCTCTCACGTCCCAAAACACCGCCGTCACTCCTAAAACTTCCCCCTCCCTAAACAACTAAATGCCATATCGCCATATTATTTTTTGATTGGTCGACATGGTACATTTTTCCACCAATAGGAAAAGGTGGGGGGGTTTTTGGTTTTGTCTTTGCTCACAGGTGGAGAGTGCTTTCGAGCGTTTTCTTTATAAAACGCCGTTTTTACCGTTTCTTCCCGCAGTAAATATAAACAACGACAGTATTCAGGAAGAAAACCAAACATTGCAGATATTTTTATCATAACTCTGGTTTTACGTGGCCGATCAACACAATATAAAAACTGTTATAAAGTCCACACTTTTTCCATCAGTTGTTCCGTCTGTCCTGCTCACATCTCCAATGGTTGTACACGTTGTCGTTAACGTGGCTTCACTCCATATGAGCCACGCCGCTTTGCTAGCTAAAACACCGGTGTCGGCACATAAGGACGCTGTCATAGCCTGTCAACAACGTTGATTAGCTGCATATATATGAATGTGAATCGCATCATTGGCTGGACTATGGAACAAGGTGGTATCGTTCTAATCCCATACGGGAGCAGCCAGTCACTTACTGACTAACACTGCAAAACAGAATTGTTAAAGTTTTAATTTTAATTTCAATTGAGATTTGATTTTTTTTTTTTTGTGCGTCGTGCGCAGATTTTCTGTCTTGCTGACAGACCGTGCCAACAGTGCGCAATTGCGCACGCTGCAGCAGCTAGAGGGAACATTGGGCACCACCACAGTTCACTTCAACAAAACTTTACTTCAGATTTGTTTTCATGTTTTGATCCAGTGATGAGAGCCGTTTCCCCCATGTCCAGTCCTTGTACTAAGCTAGGCTAAACATGTCCAGTGCCTGTCTCTGTGCAGCTTTTAATCTGATGTTAATAAGGTAGAAATGGAGGAAGAAGAAAATGACTTCATCAATCAACATGCAGCTACCAACCCAAATGGTGAGGTGGTGGTTAGTTATTACTGTTGTTTATGATCCCCTACATTATCCTACATTCAAATATATTCTCCAGCTACATCGGCTATGTACCACAGGCCTTCAAGGTGGCTGTAGTTAAACCTTTACTCAAAAGCCATCTCTAGACCCAGCTGTCTTAGCTAATTATAGGCCAATCTCCAACCTTCCTTTCATATCAAAAATCCTTGAAAGAGTAGTTGTCAAACAGCTAACAGATCATCTGCAGAGGAATGGCTTATTTGAAGAGTTTCAGTCAGGTTTCAGAGGTCATCACAGCACAGAAACAGCTTTAGTGAAGGTTACAAATGATCTTCTTATGGCCTCTGACAGTGGACTCATCTCTGTGCTTGTCCTGCTAGACCTCAGTGCTGCGTTCGATACTGTTGACCATAATATCCTATTAGAGCGATTAGAACATGCTGTAGGTATTACAGGTACTGCACTGCAGTGGTTTGTATCATATCTATCTAATAGACTCCAATTTGTTCAAGTAAATGGAGAGTCCTCTTCACACACTAAGGTAAATTATGGTGTTCCACAGGGTTCAGTGCTAGGACCAATTCTATTTACATTATACATGCTTCCCTTAGGCAGCATCATTAGAAGACATAGCATAAATTTTCACTGCTATGCAGATGACACGCAGCTCGCTCTATCCATGAAGCCAGGTAACACACACCAATTAGTTAAACTGCAGGAATGTCTTAAAGACATAAAGACCTGGATGGCCGCTAACTTTCTGCTTCTTAATTCAGATAAAACTGAGGTTATTGTACTCGGCCCTGAAAATCTTAGAAATATGGTATCCTCCAGTAACGCTGTGAGGAACCTTGGAGTCATTTTTGTCCAGGACATGTCCTTCAACGCACATATTAAACAAATATGTAAGACTGCTTTCTTCCATTTGCGCAACATCTCTAAAATTAGAAATATCCTGTCTCAGAGTGACGCTGAAAAACTAGTTCATGCATTTATTACTTCCAGGCTGGACTACTGTAATTCATTATTATCAGGATGCCCAAAAAACTCGCTGAAAAGTCTTCAGCTAATCCAAAATGCTGCAGCAAGAGTCCTGACAGGGACTAGACAGAGAGAGCAGATTTCTCCTGTTTTGGCTTCCCTTCATTGGCTTCCTGTTAAATCCAGAATTGAATTCAAAATCCTGCTCCTCACATACAAGGTCTTAAATAATCAGGCCCCATCTTATCTTAATGACCTTGTAGTACCATACCACCCTATTAGAGCACTTCGCTCTCGCACTGCAGGCCTACTTGCTGTTCCTAGAGTATTTAAAAGTAGAATGGGAGGGAGAGCCTTCAGTTTTCAGGCTCCTGTTCTGTGGAACCAGCTTCCAGTTTGGATTCGGGAGACAGACACTATCTCTACTTTCAAGATTAGGCTTAAAACTTTCCTTTTTGCTAAAGCATATAGTTAGGGCTGGCCCAGGTGACCCTGAATCCTCCCTTAGTTATGCTGCAATAGAGCGTGAGGCTGCCGAGGATTCCCATGATGCTTTGAGTTTTCCTTTCCAGTCACCTTTTCACTCACTATGTGTTAATAGACCTCTCTGCATCGAATCATATCTGTTATTAATCTCTGTCTCTCTTCCACAGCATGTCTTTATCCTGTTTTCCTTCTCTCACCCCAACCGGTCGCAGCAGATGGCCGCCTCCCTGAGCCTGGTTCTGCCGGAGGTTTCTTCCTGTTAAAGGGAGTTTTTCCTTCCCACTGTCGCCAAAGTGCTTGCTCATAGGGGTCATATGATTGTTGGGTTTTTCTCTGTATGTATTATTGTGCTATCTACTGTACAATATAAAGCGCCTGGAGGCGACTTCTGTTGTGATTTGGCGCTATATAAATAAAATTGAATTGAAATTGAATTGAATAGTGTGTGTGTTCCTAAAAGGATTTCATGAATGTGTTATTGTTCATGTCACATCTGTATGAAACAAACAGGAAGTGAGTTTATCCTTCATGATCACAAACTGTTCCAGCATGTAAACCTGAGATCTGTGTGGAGCAGCTGACCTGTACGATGTGCTCAACACAAACATTATTTACCATCAGTTACTGTGTGACTGAACCATGTGGGTGCATGAAACATCGCATTTAGTTTTAATAGCACATGGCAACATTCAGATGTGAATCTATACAGTAACAGTTTGATTTGTTACAGTGAGGAGACTGTTGAAGGGAACAATGAGGGGAAACTGTAACAGCAGCAACAGAAATCCAGGAGACAAAGCTGAGGTCTGGGTTCCTCTATGCTACACACAGCCTCCGGCTCCTGTACTTTAGTAAACACATAAATATCTCCAAGTACACTTATTTCAGAAACTCTATTAAACTCATTACAAGTTTACTTCAGCTTTAAATTACTCACAACATCAGCACACATGAACAAACACAGTAACTCACACACCTACTGTTCAAATTTAGTCATCTTTAATACAAATATATCTCATTATTATGAATCTCACAGCTACCTGCTCATTGAACTGAACAATAATTCTGTTTTACCATTAAAACAAAATATGTGACTGTAAAAAATCTTCAGACAGTAATTAAGAATCTCCTAAGCAGTCCAAAGATAAAGAAAAGTTCACCTGCCAATTCTATAAAGCTTGGTTGTTTATACAACAATATCATTTAATGATCAGCAGTGGGGATGTTTGGATCCTGACCTGAGAGTTTCCAGTGTACAATGTGGACTCTGCAGTGCAGCAGACAGAAGCTTCACTCCTGAATCCTGCAGGTCATTGTTACTCAGGTCCAGGTCTTTCAGACTAGAGGACTGGGAGTTGAGAACTGAGGACAGAGCACCACAGCTTCTCTCTGAGAGGTTACAGCCACTCAGTCTGGAAGAAAACAAACAAATTAATTAAATCAGTCAAATGAAACATTTTTTTAATGCCAGCATGCAATAAGAAAGAAAGAAAGTGTACTTTATTGATCCCCGTGGGGAAATTCCTCTCTGCATTTAACCCATTCACTCAGTGAAGCAGTGGTCAGCCTTTGGGCGCCCAGGGAGCAGTAGGGAGGGTACCTTGCTCAGGGGTACCTCAGGGTAGCTGTTCAGGGGAATCGAACCCCCGACCTTCCGATCATGGGGCCACCACTCTACCTACTGAGCTATCCCTGAGCTATCCCTTCCCCCAATCCCTTCAACCAATACAATTATTGGTTAACTAAATAGATTCATTAAAACACAACTCTTCTTCTATATCAGCACTTACTCCTTGTAAGCTCCACCTGCTCCACCTTCTGAGTCAGAAGACATGAAAACAAACTGTAAATCTAGTAGAAACATGATTGGAAATCTTCTCAGATCCATTTGTACATTTAGAGCCTGATACTGAAATATAGCAGCACGGACATTCACAGCAGCAAAGGGTTCTTGCTGATCTGAGCTGGCTTGGCCCTGGCTTATTGAAGACTAAAGAAAGCAGAATCAGCTGTTCAAACCCCACAAAGCTGCCCGCTGTGACTGAAACAATTAGATGGGTCGTGACATTTCAAAATGGGCTCATTGAACGCAGCACGGATAAGATCTTGAAGAAGCTCATGGCGGTCGTGAGTTCTCAGACTTTGCTCTTTGAAGCTCGTGGCTCTCCAACGGGAGATTGAGAGACGAGTGACGGACTGTTAGATCAGCTGTGAAATTGACATGCAGTTGTTCCCACCAAAGAAAACCACCATCATTTCATGCGGCTAACATACCGGCGCCAGCTGTGGTCTCAAGGTTGGAGCTGAACATAACAAATCTCACCCTGATAACAGACGGTGTTTAGACTGTTCCTTCCCATCCTAAGCATGCTTATCCCCTCCTGGTGCAGACGGTGGGTCGAGGGGACCAGCGCAAATGCTGCAGGCCCGGATGCGCTGTCTACACCGGCTGTCTCTCACCTGTTACCCATCCCTGTTGCTTGTCATGTGTTTCTATGGCGTATTAAGAGTTCATGTGCTCTGCACTAAGGTCATTTGTTTTCTGTTCTCAAACTGATCTCCCTGTTGGAGCTCAGTCTGGGCGGAGTTCTTTTTTCTCCTCTGGATAGCCGAGAGTTTTTCACAATCTATCCCAGCTGCAAATAGGAACACAACAAATAAATAACTTTACCCACTTCGATCCTTATCATTCAAGATTGTGAAAAGATTCTCTACTCAGAGAATACTGGTGATTTTAGATGAGAGAGATGATTTGGAAGATGATGAAGGGGAAGAGTTTTCAGAACTTGAGGCCTTTTGTCTTCACTGTATAGGACAGAGAAGACAGGAAGGGAGGGAGAAGTGAGGAGAATAACACACAGGAAATGGTCTTGGGCAGACTCAAACCAGGCCCTGGAGTCACGACTCTAACTTTCAGTACATGGGTCACCTGCTCAGCCAGGTAAGCTACAGCAGTCAGCAGTGTGTGAGTTAATTTGAAGACAATGATGACTATAAGTCAGGTAAAAAAAAAAAAAAAATACTTATCATCAACCAACAAGGGGAAAACAGTGAGCTTGGATGACCAAGCTTTGACCAAGGGTGGCTCACTCCTCGGTCTTCTTGCCCAAGGAGTGAACCACCCTGCATGGCTATCAATGTGGTGCAACGAAGGCCATCATACAGTACAGGCCATCCAAGCTGATTTTTAACTTTTCCTCCCAGATACCACCTTAAAAATCATCTAGATTAGGAGATGTTGGCTGATCTGAATTGTGTTCTAGATCCAATCACAACAAACAGAGCTGTTGTGTGTCCAAGGTGAACAGGCAGAATATATACATGCATAAAGTCAATAAAGTCAGAAGGTTTGCTTTAGACTGTGCTGCAGTTTATCATCAAAGACAAACAGGCACCATGCTGCCAATAAATGGCATCAAGTCTGACTTGAGTTTTTTCTGTTTTTTGTTCTTTTTTTTTTAATCAAGATTAAATTTTATAGCAACCACAGCAGAGATGACCAGGGAAGGTGTGCTTGAGGGGATATAGCAAAAACAGCTGGTTTCAGACTGAAGATGAACTGTGGTGCTGCACCCAAGTCTGTAACAACATTTTGACAACAGTGTGAAAGAAAAACTGGAAGAAAAGCAGCTTCAGGGAGGGACAAACATCTGCTGCAACCAGATTGGAGTGAGAGAAGAGAGCAGGCCAGCAACAACAAAGAAACAACAAACACACTGTGGAAGACCGAAGCAGAGTTTAGTTTAAAGTTTAAATAAGGATGTTTCTCTGGCTGCCATGATTCACTGAGTAATTCAAATGCTTTCTTTAATGCAGGACCCACCACGCATGTAAAAGCAAGTGTTTCACCAATATTTGTGACTAAAAATAGACCTGCAGTAGAAATGTATCTAGGAGCATGTATGTGAATATAAAGTATCACAACATTAGGCACATGCAGCCTAAGTTTTTAAACAAAGACTGATAACATAACAGCAGCAGTGATGATCAGAGTTTATGGTGGATTCAGCGTCTCGAGTACACCGAGTTCTGGAGGCATCAAAGAGGTTACAGTTTCAAAACTTTTGGATACAAATTCATACAAAGACAGAAAGCCTGGTGAAATAAATTACTGACACAGTTGGATGTTAAAGTAAAGACATGAGTACAAATGTACTCACAGAGCTTTGTTGGAGGCTTTGACCACTGGCAGCAGCCTCAGAAGAGCCTCCTCTGAAGCAGAGTATTTCTGCAGGTCGAACACATCCAGATCTTTTTCTGATGACAGTAAGATGAAGACCAGAGCTGACCACTGAGCAGGAGACAGTTTACCTGTGGAGAGACTTCCTGATCTCAGGGACTGTTGGATTTCCTCCACTAGAGAACGATCATTCAGTTCATTCAGACAGTGGAACAGATTGATGCTTTTCTCTGCAGACAGATTCTCACTGAGCTTCTCCTTGATGTACTGGACTGTTTTCTTATTGGTCAGCGAGCTACTTCCTGTCTGTGTCAGCAGACCTCGTAGGAGAGTCTGATTGGTCTGCAGTGAAAGACCCAGGAGGAAGCGGAGGAACAAGTCCAGGTGTCCATTTGGACTCTGTAAGGCCTTGTTCACAGCACTCTGGTGCAGTGATTGGAGTTTTAGTTTGTTAAATAATTTAGATTTCTTGGACGTTGTTTGCTGTCCTTCCAGCAGATTGAGTCCAGAGTTGATGAAGGTCAGATGGACATGAAGAGCAGCCAGAAACTCCTGAACACTCAGATGGATGAAGCAGAACACCTTGTCCTGGTACAGTCCTCTCTCCTCTTTAAAGATCTGTGTGAACACTCCTGAGTACACTGAGGCTGCTCTGATATCGATGCCACACTCTGTCAGGTCTGATTCATAGAAGATCAGGTTTCCTTTCTGCAGCTGAACAAAAGCCAGTTTTCCCAGAGACTCAATCATCTTCTTGCTCTCTGGGCTCCAGTGTGGATCGGTCTCAGCTCCTCCATCATACTTGACCTTCTTCACTTTGACCTGAACCACCAGGAAGTGGATGTACATCTCAGTCAGGGTCTTGGGCAGCTGTCCTCCCTCTCTGGTTTCCAGCACATCCTCCAGAACTGTAGCAGTGATCCAGCAAAAGACTGGGATGTGGCACATGATGTGGAGGCTTCGAGCTTTCTTGATGTGGGAGATGATCCTGCTGGCCTGCTCCTCATCTCTGAATCTCTTCCTGAAGTACTCCTCCTTCTGTTGGTCAGTGAACCCTCTGACCTCTGTCACCATGTCAACACAGTCAGGAGGGATCTGATTGGCTGCTGCAGGTCGTGTGGTTATCCAGAGGTGAGCAGAGGGAAGCAGTTTCCCCCTGATGAGGTTTATCAGCAGCACATCCACTGAGGTGGACTCTCTAGGGTCAGTTAGGATTGTAGTTTTGTGGAAGTCCAGAGGAAGTCGACACTCATCCAGACCATCAAAGATGAACACAACCTGGAAGTCTTCAAAGCTGCAGATTCCTGCTTCTTTGGTTTCAGTAAAGAAGTGATGAACAAGTTCCACCAAGCTGACCTTTTCCTCTTTCAGCACATTCAGCTCTCTGAAAGTGAATGGAAACATGAACTGGATGTCCTGGTTGGCTTTGTCTTCAGCCCAGTCCAGGGTGTATTTCTGTGTTAAGACTGTTTTCCCAATGCCAGCCACTCCCTTTGTCAGCACTGTTCTGATTGGTTCGTCTCTTCCAGGTGAGGCTTTAAAGATGTCTTCTTGTCTGATGGTTGTTTCTGGTCTGTCTGGTTTCCTGGATGCTGTTTCAATCTGTCTGACCTCATGTTCATCATTGACCTCTGCAGTCCCTCCCTCTGTGATGTAGAGCTCTGTGTAGATCTGATTCAGAAGGGTTGGGTTTCCTGCTTTAGCGATCCCCTCAAACACACACTGGAACTTCTTCTTCAGGGTGGATTTAAGGTTACGATGACAAACTGCAGCTTGAAGTTCTGAATGAGAAGAAATATGTAGAATATCTTTTGAAACTGGAAACAAACACTTAATTCCAAAAGAATGAATCTTTAAACCATGTTGCTTCCATCTTGGAAAATCTTCATTCATCCAGCAGCTTAAATCTTTACAGAAATCCTCTTACTGCTCTGCAGACGGTCAGCCAGCTCCTCCTGCTTCATTCTCCTCAGGAAGTCCACTGTGATCTTCATAAAAGCCTCTCTGCTGCTGCTCCTCTGACTCTCTAAGCATTCTGGGTAATCTGGACTCAGAACCTTCTGGATCTTCTTTAGCTCGTTCTTCACAAAAGTGATGATGTTGTCCTCCAGCAGCTGGAACAGAATATTTATGAATGAGCCAATCAGACTGAAATCATGGAGCCAAACATCAGATCCATGTTGGACACACTGACAATCCACTGGTCTACAAAGAGCAGCATGGAGATGACTGTGAACAGAATAGATGTAACAGTAGTTGTTGTACATGTACAGACCATAAATATGGAGTCCAGCTGTGTTTGATGCTGCTGGGCAGACTGACCACTGGGAACCTCTGAGCTCTGCTGGTCCACTCTGTGGAGGAACCATAATAATTAGATGAAGCACAGGATAAAGATCCAGGAGTTTCTGCTCAAATAACTTCATCTGAATCAAGTCTGTCAAGTTTTAAACTCTCAGATTGTGAACATATCAGTAATTTTCAGTCTGTTTTCATGGACGTCCTTTCAGTGGTGATGTCAGGGATGATTTTGAAGAAGCTCATTAAACTGAACCATCAGCAGATCACTGCTCCAAAACCAGAGCATGATCCGAGGTCTCTCCACCACCAGAACACCAGCTTTACTAACGTGGTAGATCAGTGTAGTACAGATCAATAACTGATGAGTCATTTTATCAAAATCACTGAGTGCTTCACATCTGACCCTCTGATGTTTCTGTAGACATTTTGCATATTTAATGAATGTGTGAAAGTTTTACATTCATTTAGAGCTGGGCGATAAAACGATAACGATATGTATTGCGAAATAACTTTTTCTCGATAGAAAAATTAAACTATTGCGATAGGCCTCATCTCTCTTGTCCTCTTAAAAAAAAAAAAAAAAAAAGAACAGCCAATCCAAATTAAGTAGCGCAGAGCCGAACCAATCACAGCCGCAGCGTCACGTCACGTGACTTGTTACGTACAGCACTAGCGCCATGGCGCACATGTGTATTTGTTTTTGCAGCCGTGCAGCCCGGATAATGAAGGAAAGGAGTTTGCCGTTTAGAGAAAAATCAACCGAGAGCGTGAGCGAAGGTTACCGAAGAAAAAACAGATGATGGTTCCAATACCGGAGAGCTTGTCGAACGGAAGGGCCACAGAAGTTCCGTAGTGTGAAGGTATTTCGATTATTTCAAGTCTGACAAAAAACAGAGTAGTGCGCACTGTAAATTGTGCCGAAAGCAAGTCTGGATATACAATAAACCGGTGCATGCTCAGTCTCTTACTGAAAGCACTAATTCGTCATTCTACTTTTGTCAGACTAAAGTAACTGTTAAAACTGTTTGAAAAGCTAAGCTATACAACAAGGAGAGATTGAGAATTTCCTTTTAGTTCTCAGTTTATTTGATATTGACAAAAGTTAGTCAATTTTGTCTGTTCTTCTGTAAAACGACCCAAGATTTATTTTTAGAATTAATATTTTGTTTCTAAGTGGAATTGACAATTTAGTGGTCTGTGTTGTTTGTTCTATTTTGACACTTAAACGCTTTAGCGGCTGCCTTTTGTGTAGTTTGCAATATTTGCCTTTATTTATCTGAAACTGAAGTCTCATGTTCCCTGTTGAACTTATTATGGGAAATAAATATTTTAATTAAAAAAAGCTGCTAATTATTTCACATTTTACTTGTGAGCAACGGCACATTTAAATCTTACAAATATAGTTATTTGGCTTATATCGTGATATATATCGTTATCGCCTGAAATGAAAAAAACATATCGTGATATGAAAAAATCTTATATTGCCCAGCTCTACATTCATTCTATGAATACAGTGGAAATGTTGTGTTATAGTCTCCATGTTTTTTTCCAGCATCATAAATTCTTAAGTTCAGAAAATTAGATTCTTTTTTCACAGCTGAAAAACAACAACATTTATTCTCTATTGAAATCTGCATCGTCCACTCCAAAGGTCACAATCTGAAGGTAACATCTGGTTTTGTTCCCTGTGATTCAATCTGAGCATCAGTATTGTGGGATTTATCCACTACATCCACACCACTGTGGTTCAGTGTTGTCCTGATGGAGTCTCATTAACAGCAGCCAGTATGATCCAGGCTTTAGCTGCTGGGTCTCTTAGGCTACGTTCACACTGCAGGTCTTAATGCTCAATTCCGATTTTTTGATCAAATCCGATTTTTTTGTCTGCTTGTTCACACTACAAATAAAATGTGACAGCAAACACGCTCTAGTGTGAACGCTCAAAGCGGCCCGCATGCGCAAAAGAAGATGTCACACACAACTCGCTCTGTTTAGACCCAGAGCAAACAGTATTGTTTGACTGATGGCCCTTAATGTAAAGACTTCGGACTTTACGTTTCCCAATTTTTGCTTTAAGTTATTTTGTTATTTACATAATAATGTAAATAACCTAATAATGATCCTTTTTGCTGTTTTAGAGGAGCGGTGCTTCAAAGGATAGTTGCAGACTTCTGTCAGAATCTGCAGATTATACAGTACAAATAAAATGTTCACGTTGTCTTCCCAACAGTTTCACTGACATCTACACTGGAAGCGTTCGCGATGTCTTCTCCGGCGCTTGTCGGGCGCTGATAATTGGCGTGTGTCTTGTGTCAGTGACGTAAAAGACGGATTTAATGCGACATGACCGTTCAAACAGCAGTCGCTTTCTAAAACATCAATATGTATCGGATTCAGTACCACATACGGAAGTGACCCAGATCGGATTTGAAAATATCGGATTTGTGCCGTTCACACTGTCATACCATGATCGGATATGGGTCGCATAGGGTCAAAAAAATCGGATTTGATGCGCTTTCGCCTGCAGTGTGAACGTAGCCTTAGTGACCTCTCAGACTGTTTAACAGATCAGACACAAAGAGAATCAGAGCAGCTCTGTTCTTTAAAGACAAACATGAACCCACTCAGGTCACACTTTCCCCACAGATATGAGCATCACTGTCCTCAAACAGCAAATGACCAAGTCTAACATTTTGATCTTTTCTCTTTCATTGTTTTCTTTTTAATGAATCTTTGTAACAATCTGAGGATGTTTCAGGTCAGATTTATCCAGGAAACACAAACATGTAAAGGAGTCATCACAGCTCTCTGACCTCGTTGGTCCAGGTTCAGCACTGAAGCCTGGAGGTTCACCTTTGGACCGGTCACTCCTCACAGACGGACAGCTGGACCCTGCAGACTGTGACCTCTGACCCCTGCAGACACAAACATGATAAAGTCATTGAAGCAGCTGTGATCACACAGACTGCAGATGAAGCAGCTGTTTCCTGTCAGTAACAGTCCTCTTAGATTAGAGTTCAGCTTTTTACAGGAAAATAAATGTCCCTGAATGCAACAGTGAGCAACAGTCTGCCTCTGTGGCTGTGATAGCTGCTGTTAGGAGTGTTCATGTGTTTGCAGTTAGACCAGATGTTACCATCATGGAGATGTTAAAAAATCCTGCAGCATCATGTAGCACAAACACTTTGTTCACTGTGTTCATGTCATCTGCAAGCAACAGGAAGTTCATTAATAAAGGCGAGATGGAGACATGACATCCAGCTGTTACACACATCTGGGCTCACACGAAGAAACTTTCTCTAATAAAGCAGCTGCTCACTGAACACTTTTTGCATTTTAGAGACCAGGAAACATCAAAATCATTTAAATCAGAGAGTTCATGTTACTAACAGCTCACCTCTCTGCAGCAGAGACTTTAAAATCAATGATGTGACCAGCAGAGCAGTCACTCTGTAAGGACACAGAGCTGGGTGGAGGTCCAGGTGGGTTCCTGTGAATAATGATGGAGCAGTGATGTGAGTGCTGAGCTGTGACATGGAGAAGAGTCATGGACAGTTAGAGATGGTCATCTCACCTCTGAGCTTTGGTCTGGCTCTCATGTTCCCCACACAGAGTGGTTTTAGAGGGAGGGACTCCCTCCTCTCTGTCCTCACACTGATCCATGCTGCTCAATTCACATCAGCTCTCACACACTTTCTACCTTCACCTGCAGAGGAAACACAAATCATTCATGTGCACATCAGCAGAAATCCTCCTTTCCATCATGTGTGCTGTTCAAATATCAGCTGCTTCTTTCCTGCTTCATCTCAGTGTCAGCTGAATGCAGTCAGACAGTAGCGTGAGGCAGAGGAAGCTGCCATCAGTTGCTCTACTATCAGTCCACTAGATGGAGCCGTGAAGCACACACGATGCATTCACTGACACACACTGATTCACTGTGACTGGAAGCTTCAGTGTGAACAACATTTACAACATTTCAGCTGATCCATGATTCAAAGAGGATCAGCAGAGTTAAAGCTTCACACTAATTATTCCTGCTGAGTTTGCAGAGAACTGCACACACACTGATTTACTGTCACAAGGGTTGACTAACCCTGCTGAGTGGTTAGTCTTCTCTGCATTTTCTTTCCTCGGAGAGCTTAGCCTAATCCTTCATTGCCCTGAAGAATTCTGTGGTGTTCGAACCTCCTCTCCAAGGAAAGAAAATGCAGAGAAGACTAACCACTCAGCAGGCCTTGGAAATGATCCTGAGTGAAGTCAACCCTTGTGACTCGGATGGAGAAGACCTAGAACTTCAGCTAGATTCGGACTCAGAGCTGTCTGATCAGTCTTCCGGTTAGGTTTCATTTCATATTATTTCCTATTTCATTTCAAACAAGTAAGTGAAAAATACTAAAAAAGCAGAGCAGGATTAGGGTTAGCTAGTAACCCTAACTCTAGTTGTATCTTTTTATTTAGGAAGACATTTCATTTCATATCATTTCCTATTTCATTTCAAACAAGTAAGTGGATGTAGTAAGTAAGATATTTCAGACATTATTCCGATACAGAGGAGGAGATACTGGAATTATAATTAGTATCTATGCATGCATTCGTGATTTCGGAAGGCTGCAGGTCCAGATGGCGTCAGCTCCAGGCTCCTGAGGTGCTGCGCAGATGAACTGTGTAGCATCCTAGGATATCTGTTCAACCTGAGCCTGTCACTGGGGAAAGTTCCACAGCTGTGGAAGACCTCCTGTGTGGTACCGGTACCAAAGACCTCCCATCCCAAGGACCTCAGCAGCTACAGGTCGGTAGCCCTGACTTCGCATCTGATGAAGACCCTCGAGAGGTTGGTTCTAAACCATCTGCGCCCCCTGGTGAGGTCTTCATTGGATCCGCTGCAGTTTGCTTACCAGCCTGACATCGGGGTGGAGGACGCCATCATCTACCTCCTGCACCGAGCTCTGACTCACCTGGAGAAGCCTGGAAGCACTGTGAGGATCATGTTCTTTGATTTCTCCAGTGCTTTCAACACCATCCAGCCACGACTTCTGAGGGACAAGCTGGAGCTATCGGGAGTGGACCACCACATGTCCCAGTGGATACTGGACTACCTCACAGAACGTCCACAGTATGTGAGGTCACAGGGCTGTGTCTCTGACATGCTGGTCTGCAGTACGGGGGCCCCACAGGGAACTGTGCTGGCACCGTTCCTCTTCACCCTCTACACTGCAGACTTCTCCATCAACTCCCCATGCTGCCACCTACAGAAGTTCTCTGACGACTCTGCCATAGTCGGCCTCATCACAGGTGAGGACGACTCAGAGTACAGACAGTGGACTCTGGACTTTGTGGACTGGTGTCAGCAGAACCACCTGCTGATCAACGCCAGGAAAACCAAGGAGTTGGTGGTGGATTTCCGGAGACGCAGACCCACCACACTGACACCGGTGAACATCCAGGAGTGGACATTGAGATAGTGGACTCTTATAGGTACCTGGGTGTTCACCTGAATAATAAACTGGACTGGAGCCACAACACTGATGCTCTTTACAGGAAGGGTCAGAGCAGACTCTACCTGCTGAGGCGGCTGAGGTCATTTGGAGTACAGGGAGCGCTTTTAAAGACCTTCTATGACTCTGTGGTGGCATCTGTCATTTTTACAGTGTGGTATGTTGGAGCAGCAGTTTATCGGCAGCTGAGAGGAAGAGGTTGGATAAACTCATCAGGAAGGCCAGCTCTGTTCTGGGATGCACCCTGGACCCAGTGCAGGTGGTGGGAGACAGAAGGACTCTGGCCAAAATAACATCTCTGATGGACAGAGTCTCCCACCCCATGCATGGAAATGTTGCTGAACTGCAGAGCTCCTTCAGTGACAGACTGCTGCATCCTAGATGCATGAAGGAGCGTTCCATGAGGTCCTTCCTCCCTGCAGCTGTCAGACTGTACAATCACAACTGCTCCCAACAATCACAGATGTTTACATCAGCGCTGTAACTGCAATAAGTTAATTAACCGATTCGCACTACAACCTGGTTTCCCTCTTATCTGTAGTTATTTATATTTAATTTAATAACTGTACAGTACTCTGTTTATAGTAACCATTGTCCTTAATGTAAATATGTAAGAAAAATTGTGTATGTTTCTGTTCTGTGTCCTGTATACTGTTTGTTTGTATATGTGTCTTTTTGGCTGCTGTTACAACCAAATTTCCCCTAGGGTTACTAGGGTTCCAACACTACGTGACTGCTGGTCAGCAAACCTGGGAAACCCACAGATCATTGGAACTATGCAGCGAAACCGCTTCCAAGACATCATGCAACACCTACACTTTGATGACAGGTCCACCCGCAATGATCGAGCAAAGACTGATAAGTTCGCTGCAATTTCCAGTGTGTGGGGATCATTTGTCACCAACTGCATCACGTGCTACAACCCTGGTCTACATATCACCGTTGATGAACAGCTCTTCCCATCAAAGACTCGGTGCTGTTTCCTGCAGTATATTGCAAGTAAACCTGACAAGTTTGGGATCAAGTTTTGGGTGGCCTGCGACCTAAAATCCAAGTACATTTGCAATGTCCTCCCATATCTTGGCAAGGACCCCAATCGTCCCAGTGGGCAGAGACTGTCTGAAAATGTAGTGATGAGGCTGATGGAACCATTCCTAGACAAGGGCAGAAATGTTACCACGGACAATTTCTTCACATCGCTTTCACTTGCGCAAAAACTTCTTAGACGGAAAACCACCATCCTCGGCACAGTCAACAAGATTCGCCGGGAAATTCCTCAATCCGCTAGATACACAGATTGCAATGAATTCACCACTCAGGTAGGCTGCAGGTCTTTTGTGGTTCTATGTTTATGTGTTTCATTGTGTGTAAAAGTGCTATGGAAATAACAATTTATCTTATTTCTTAGGTGTTTTCAACCTCTGCTGCCACGCTGATGGCATATGCAGCCAAACGGAAGAAGACAGTCTATATTCTTAGCAGCATGCACAGCGTGGTTCAAACTGATAACACCACCAAAAGGAAGCCAAATACTGTCACCCTTTACAACACCACAAAGTGTGGCGTGGATGTGATGGACCAGGTGGTGCGGGAGTACACGGTCCGCAGAGGAACACGGCGCTGGCCAGTTGCCGTGTTCTATAACATGATTGACATGGCAGCACTGAATGCACATGTGCTGTTTCAAGCATGCACCTGGACGCAGGAAAGATGGGTGGACTTCCTGGTGGAGCTTGCAAGAGAGTTGGCTAACTCTCATATGGCTGGGAAGAAGGCAAGAAAAGAACAGTTGCTTCAGACACAACCCTCCACACCTAGCCCTGGAAAAAGAGCCACGTGTCAGGTCAAACACAAATGCAAGAACAATCATGCCACTGTGCGATGTGTTCACTGCTACAGATACACATGTGGTAAATGCAGACTACAGATACTATGGCAGTGCCAGGATTGTGAGTGATTGCTGAAAATGTTGAAATGTACTCACTCACTTTTTATTGTTATTTGTAAATATGTGTACAAATGGTTGGGTTTTTTTGTTTTTTTGTACTCCATCCATCCATCCATCCATCTTCATCCGCTTTATCCGAGGCCGGGTCGCGGGGGCAGCAGCCTAAGCAGAAAAGCCCAGACCTCCCTCTCCCCAGCCACCTCCTCCAGCTTATCCGGGGGAATACCAAGGCGTTCACAGGCCAGCCGAGAGATATAATCTCTCCAGCGTGTCCTGGGTCTGCCCGGGGCCTCCTCCCGGTGGGACATGCCCGAACACCTCACCCAGGAGGCGCCCAGGAGGCATCCTTGTCAGATGCCCGAACCACCTCAACTGGCTCCTTTCGATGTGGAGGAGCAGCGGCTCTACTCTGAGCCCCTCCCGGATGGCCGAACTTCTCACCCTATCTCTAAGGGAGAGGCCAGCCACCCTTCGGAGGAAGCTCATTTCTGCCGCTTGTATCCGCGATCTCGTTCTTTTCGGTCACTACCCACAGCTCGTGGCCATAGGTGAGGGTAGGGACGTAGATCGACCGGTAAATTGAGAGCTTCGCTTTTACACTCAGCTCCCTCTTCACCACACGACGGACCGGTGCAGCGTCCGCATCACTGCAGCCGCAGCACCAATCCGTCTGTCGATCTCCGGCTCCCTTCTCCCATCACTCGCGAACAAGACCCCGAGATACTTGAACTCCTCCACTTGGGGCAGGAACTCATCCCCGACCGGAGTGGGCACTCCACCCTTTTCCGGCTGAGAACCATGGCCTCAGATTTGGAGGTGCTGATCCTCATTCCCGCTGCTTCACACTCGGCTGCGAACCGCTCCAGTGCGAGCTGGAGGCCTTCACCTGATGAAGCCAACAGAACCACATCATCCATAAAAAGCAGAGATGAGATTCTGAGGCCACCAAGTGAAAGCCCTCCGCCACTTGGCTGCGCCTAGAAATCCTGTCCATAAAAATTATGAACAAAACCGGTGACAAAGGGCAGCCCTGGCGGAGCCCATCACCCACCGGGAACAAGTCCGACTTATTGCCGGCAATGCGAACCAAACTCTTGCAACGGTTGTACAGGGATCGAATGGCCCGTAGCAATGGGCCAGACACCCCATACTCCCGCAACACCTCCCACAGGACACCCGAGGGACACGGTCGAATGCCTTCTCCAAGTCCACAAAACACATGTAGACTGGTTGGGCAAACTCCCATGCACCCTCAAGTATCCTCGAGAGGATAAAGAGCTGGTCCAGTGTTCCACGACCAGGGACGAAAACCGCATTGTTCCTCCTGTATCCGAGGTTCGACTAACGGACGAACTCTCCTTTCCAGCACCCTGGCATAGACTTTCCCAGGAGGCTGAGGAGTGTGATCCCCTGTGGTTGGAACACACCCTCCGGTCTCCCCTCTTAAAGATGGGGACCACCACCCGGTCTGCCAGTCCAGGGTACTGCCCTGATCTCCACGCAACATTGCAGAGGCGTGTCAACCAGGACAGCCCTACAACATCCAGAGCCTTCAGGAACTCGGGCGGACCTCATCAACACCAGGGCTCTGCCACCGAGGAGTTGTTTAACTGCCTCAGTGACCTCGCCCCGGAAATTGGCGGGTCATCCCCCTCATCCCCAGACTCTGCTTCCTCCTCGGAAGACGTGTCAGTGGGATTAAGGAGGTCCTCGAAGTATGCGGTGTGCGTTGAAGATCTCGCGGACTGGGGCCTCTGCTAGATGTTCCTAGCACACCCTCACTACGCGTTTAGGTGCACCGGGTCTGTCCAGCGTCCTCCCCCGCCACCTGATCCAACTCACCACCAGGTGATGATCAGTTGACAGCTCAGCCCCTCTCTTTACCCGAGTGTCCAGAACATATGGTCGCAGGTCTGGTGATACGATTACAAAATCGATCATCGACCTGCGGCCTAGAGCGTCCTGGTGCCACGTGCACTTATGGACACTCTTATGTTCGAACAAGGTGTTCGTTATGGCCAAACTGTGATTTGCACAGAAGTCCAATAACAAAACACCGCTCGGATTCAGATCAGGAGGCCGTTCCTCCCAATCACGCCCCTCCAGGTCTCGCTGTTGTTACCCACGTGAGCATTGAAGTCTCCCAGCAGGACAACAGAGTCTCCCGGTGGGGCACCTTCCAGCACCCCCAAGGGACTCTAAGAAGGCTGGGTACTCTGAACTGCCACTCGGCGCATAAGCGCAGATGACAGTCAGGACCCTTTCCCCGACCCTAAGGCGCAGGGAACAAACCCTCTCATCCACCGGAAAAACCCCAGCGCACCGGCAGCAAGCCGAGGGGATATTAGAATACCCACCCCAGCCGCCGCCTCTCACTAGGGGCAACTCCAGACTGAGACAGAGTCCAGCCCCTCTCTAGGAGACTGGTTCCAGAGCCCAAGCCATGCGTGAGGTGAGCCCGACTATATCTAGCCAGTACCTCTCAACCTCACGCACTAACTCAGGCTCCTTCCCCACCAGAGAGGTGACATTCCATGTCCCTATTGCCAGTCTTGGCAGCCGGGATCAGTCCGCCAGGGCCTCTGCTCCTGGCTGCCGCCCAGCACACAATGCACCCGACCCCTATGGCGCCTCCCTGCGGGTGGTGGGTCTGCGGAGGATGGGCCCATGTCTCCTCTTCGGGCTGTGCCCGGCCGGGCCCCATGGACTAAGGCCCGGCCACCAGGCTTCGCCCTCGGGCACCCTCCCGGGCCTGGCTCCAGGGGCGGGGCCCCGTAACCCTATCCGGGCAGGGTAAACTGTTCCTCGATGTTTTCTTCATAAGGGTCTTCTGAATCGCTCTTTGTCTGGTCCCTCACCCAGGACCAATTTGCCATGGGAAACCCTACCAGGGGGCAAAAGCCCCCAGACAACATAGCCCCTGGGATCCCTGGGACACACAAACCCCTCCACCATGATAAGGTAGCGATTCACGGAGAATGTACTGTTTTTATCAATAAATCTTTTGGAGATTTATTTTCCTGGATGATTGAGAATGCATCAAGACGAACACAAAACGAAGTTCACAGCTTTTAGCAGCTCCCCCCCCACACACAAACAAAGAGGCAGTTGGCAGTTAGAAATCAGCAATCATTCACACACACCCACTCCCCTCCAGAATTCTCAGGTAACGACCCAATTTACATATGAATTGATGCTAAAAGACTAGCTAATTTAGCTTCCACTTGGCTGACAGAGGGTTAGAAAAGTCTGGGACTTCTAGTGTTAAAAGCTTCTGTAGTGGATTTTTGTATGACATGTATATCTATAAATCTAACATGATGGAGTTTTGTACCTATATATCTATCTGAATATATATATTCTAACTTTCATGTGGAGTTTAAGGCATGCAGTGGTTCACACACACACACACACACACCCACACAAACACACACACACACCCACAAGTCATGCAGCACACTCATGAGGCATATCTTCACTGTCCTGTACACACACACACACTATAAACCTACACTGGAGTGTTTTATTTTATGTTATGCATTTAACTCATATATTTGATGTAGTTAGGCCAAGTATTATTCACATTAATATCATAATTATCTTTTATAAACTATGCTATTTGCTGTACTAATGTGTGACCTTTGACCACGTTGTGACCTATTGTCAGAGGGTAAAGCAAAGGGTTAACCTAGGGGTGTCACTTTGGACCGGGCGTTCAGCCAGCGCCCGGTGTGAACTCTGGCCGGCATTTGACCCTGCACCTGCTCCTGGGTGCGTGGGAAAGTTACTCAGCAGCAGGAGGTGGGACTACTGGTACCTTTAAAAGGGGGCCGGGGACAGCCCTCTGGGCTTTTTCCTGCTGTCTGTCCGTGGGGTTGGTCCCTACCTGCATGCGCTTATTGCGAACACCCTAGGGGAGCTTTGCTTTTCCTTCTGTTTTGCTGAGCTACACTGTTCAATAAAACAGCTGGCATAGAACTTTGTTCCTCTCCTGTAATTTTTGTGTTTTTGACTTTAATTGGAATTGGGAAGCTGAGATCTACCTATTGCTAATCTGAGGAATTACTCTCCATTGTGGCAACTACAATTTGGCGACCGGACGAAGGGACAAGGAGTTGGAGGCGTCAGCCGTGGACCTTGGGCGTTGATGCCACTCTGCGCACCCAGAGAGCACCAAGCGGCCGCATAAGATAAGGTAAGCAGAGCTTTTTCTGCATAAAACAATTGGTGCTGTCTGAGTGCTGTCTGAGGGGGTTCCGCCCGGGTTCAAGGTATACTTTCGCCTCGCCTTGAAAAAGAACATTAAAATTGTCCTTTGTAATTGGAGAGTTAAAATTGTTACATTGTTAAAATTTTTAATATTGGAGACAGGAAGGAGCAGAGTTTAATGCTGGGATCTATGTGTAACTTTGCTGTGAACCACGGCGCGGAAGTGTGTGTGTGGCTGCGAGTGGGAGCTGCTGTGTGTGTAAAGAGGTTATCTGTCTTGACCTGTGTTTGGGTTGATGACTGCTGAGCCGTGAGGGAGTGTGCGCTAAGTGGGATCTGTTGCTTTCTGTTTTGTTGTGGGTTATAGTTCTTGGGGGAGTTTGTTCTGTTATTCTTTAGTGTCGAAGCTGAAGGATAGACTTGTTAGTGTGTGTGTAAGTTGCGCAGAAGTAAAAAGATGAAAAGTGATGAAAAGTGAAATATATGTCGGCACCCCCAAGGTGGTTACCGCTGGAAACCTAGTTATCCATTTAAGTAGATAAGGTGATACAGGCTAACTAGGTTAACCATTTAATTGGTTAACCTGGTTAACCCAAGTGAATTGCTAGGTAGTCAGGACTGCTCGGGCTTTGGGGGAATTTTGGAGATAAGAACTCAGCACGTAACGCGGGGGCTTGGGGCTCGCAGTGGGAGTCTGAGGGCTTTCGAGTCCACCGGTCTGGACACGCTGGGTAACTGCGCGCGTCGCTGTATGAAAGGCGACACCTTCGGCCAAAGTGTAAATATGTAAATAGCTGTTACTAACCTTTAAGTATATTCGCTGCTGTAAATATTGCTGATTAGTAGTTTAGAGTATAGTTTCTTGTTGCTGTAAATATTGCTTAATATTAATCTATAAATATAACTAATGTATGGCTGTAAATATGAGTTAAAGGAACACGCGTGAGGGGATGGGTTTTGATTCATAAATTAGAAAAAAGGGAAAATAGGTAAGGTAATACAACGTTGTAAAAGAGATGTTAAATTAGACAAGGTGTTAAAAAAATTGAGCAGCTCATTGTGGAACAGATACTCGGCCAAGGGGGGTGTTAAAAGTCATAATTAAAGTATGTGAGGAAGATTAGAGAGGGAGGTCGGCAAATAACTAGGGCAAGTAAAGTAAAAAAGGAAAATTTACTCTCAAGGTTTGTGTTAAAAATAGGGAAAGAAAATCATTGTCAAAGTTGGGATTAGACCCTTTAATGTCTTGAGTAAGTAGATACAGGGTTAAATAAACTAATATTGTGTTGACAAAATTGGAGTAGAGTGGAGTAAATAAGTACTTATTGGTAAAAAGGGAACGAATAGAATCAGATGAGTAAAAATAATAACAAGGTATAAAAACAGAATAAAATAACTGTAAGGTTATAGAAAATAGAGCTCTGAAAAAAAAGGGAAGAGAAAGGAAAGTATAAGCACTACTACTTGCAAATAACTAAAATAGTAAAGAAATAATAATGAGACTAAAAGTAATTCTAAGATATAGCCGAGATAATAGCAACAGAATGCGAGTGGTGGATGGCATGGCATAAAGTTAATCAAACCGAACTTTGGTAGGAAGTGATTTAAATGAAATCAATAAATAAATGAAATGGTAAAAATGGCCTGTATTTATATAGCGCTTTATATGGTCCCTAAGGAAAAATAAAAGATATTGATTAACCTGTTTGCATGGAATGGTGTGTATGGAAAATAGCTGGTAAAGGGGGGTGAGTGCACAGCTGATCAACCTGAGGCTCTGGCGACCGTTTCGCGTATTTACAATAAAATCTGTAAGAGGATCTGGTGTTCAAAACAACAACAAAAAACGGGCTTGCCCAGTGTGGGGCGGGTTGTGTGGGACTTCCCTGTGCCGTTGCCGTAGCAACAATAAGCCAGTGCTCGCTTGGGAGTGCTGGGTAAAAAGTAAGAAGTAACAAATTTGCGACTGTGTCCTGACATTCCGAAAGGAGGAGAGCGTAGTAAAATAGATAAGCGTGCTGGTTTAATAAGTCACAAACATAACATCTCATCCAAATTTAGTTGAAAGAAGTGTTTTAAAAAGAAAAGAAAAATCAATAAATTATAAATATATAAATAAAATAAAATACATTTATTTTCGGGTGTGTGATTGTGATACATGGGAGTCAGTCAGAGCAAAGAAGGTGGGGCAGGTTATAGCCCTAAGGACCGGGTGATAAAACGACACCCGAGTCAAAGGAGGAGGATTTTAAAAATGTGCGTAAGTGGCATAGTAGAACATCAGGGGCACATCAGTGGCCCCAAATGGTACCTTTAATATGGCATGTTGTGAAGAGGTGGAGCTAAGCATACATAAGAAAGTGGCCACTGACCTCCAAAAAATCGTAAGCAAGAAAATAAAAGATTAAAGGAGCGAGAGGTTTTGGGGTGGTTTAGACAAGAGGGGCTAAATTGAGGCAGAAGCTTGTGGAAAACAAAAGTGTGTCATCAAAGGGAAAATGAGAGTTCTGAATCATCACAGGTGTCTCCGTCGGCCCCTTTGTGGCCAGAGAGGCCTCCACCACACACACACACAAATCAACATTCACAAGCGGGGCAGTATCCTCTGAGACACATGTCCTCTGAGCAAGCTGTAAGTAGTGATGGCACCCAAGATGTGGACTGTGAATTAACAGGAAGACTCACTGTCACCCTAAAGGATAAGCGCAATGGTGTTGGAGGAGAGGGTGGAGACATGATGGAGAAGAAAGCGAGTGCTCCACTGGCACCTGTTATTCTGATGAAGTTGAACCTTGGTATAGGACAGAGCTGAGTCGCAATGAGGCCACATCTCTACCTGGGAATAAAACTGCAGCAGAGTCAGCAGCACCTCAGACTCAGGAAATGCTGCACCCCCTAACCAAAAGAGATAAGCTACACGAAATGCAGCAACAAAACGAACAGGTTTCACATCGGAAAGAGTTAAACACTACAGTTCTGCTAGAAGAGACACTTGTACGGCTGGATCAGCTGATAAATAGACATTCACAGGGATTAAGTGATCAGGAGAAAACAAAGCATGTGAAGCATCACACCTTTGAGGCCCCTGTACCAGGACAGACAGGGCCCACAATCAGGAGAATAGAATTGGTGGGAACAATAACAGATAATCCTCCCAGAGGAAAGGAGGCAGCCGCATCTGCTTGTTTCTCACCTCATGATACTGTTTCAAGTCGGCCTTTGTTAACAGATATCACAGACCTACAAGACGCCATTTCCAGGGGTCAGCCGGTGGAAAGGAGAGAGAACGAAGGCCATGTGAGGGAGGATGACAGAGGAATGCGGCTGCGGAGTGGAAAGATGGTGCACAGAGCAAGCAGTCTGCCACATGATTTCCAAAGTCACAAGGATTCAGAAGCAGCATGGCTGGAGCAGGGGAGTGATGAGGGGTATGGAGCCCCTATGTGCCCTATCATGAAGAAAGGAGGGGTCTCAACATATGTGCCGTGGTCATTCATGGACATGGTGGGACTGGCTGAGAGACTGCCTGACCTTTCACAAGGGGCGGGCAAATGGATAACAGCACTCGAGGAAAGTACAGCTGGAGTGACCCTGGCCTTGGGAGACATTAAAGCCCTCCTAATGAAGGTGGTCGGCAAGCATGCAACAGTAAACATCTTTGACAATGCTAAACTGGGTCGAGTTTGCCAAAGCAATCTGCTGGATGATGTAAATATGGGGATGCATCGTACTGTGTTGTGGGAGGCGCTGAGGAAACAATATCCTGATGATGGAGACCCCTCTAGTTTAGAGGGGGAGGTTTTGAAGGATGAGGAGTGTCCCTCTAAGTGGCTGCATGCTTTTCAGCGCAAATGGAAGGATGAGACGGGAAGCGCCTGGAATGCCAACAAATCTACAGAGGCCTTATTCAAAAGTATGGTGAAAAAGGGATTGCCTGCTCCAGTGCAGCAAAAATTAGAGCAAGTGGTGGGCCTGAGTAAGATGGACTGGCCACTGTTTGTGGAGCATATAGTACATCATGTGAATTATCACAGAAAAGAGAAACAACGAGAGGAAGAGACCAATAAACACCTGACTAATAAATTAACACAGCTACAGTTGGGAGAGCTGACAAAAAACAAAAAGGAGAAAACTAAAACACAGGCCCCGCTGATAACCACACTAACTGAGACACAAGCCCCAGTGATAGCAGCTACTCCATCTCAGAACTATGCCACGCCTCCCCCACAGGCTCAGACAGTTTTCCAGCCTGCTGCCTCATCAGCACATACACACATCAGTAACTCTCCTGCTCAAACTGGGCCTGCCCTGCCTGCTATACATGTGTACGTGAATCAGGGTGAAAACTCATACCCACAGGCTCGTGGACGAGGCAGGGAGGCGATGAGAGGAGGATTGATAAGGAGAGGACGAGGGAGAGGAGGACAATTACCAACATTTAGGCTCACCCAGCCTAACCCGCAGCAGAGCAATGTGCCTAAAGGAGACATCATATGTTGGAGCTGTAACCAACCTGGACATTTGCAACGGGATTGCCCTGTTAATCCTTGGACAGGGCCCTCAGCAAACTGGTTATAGGGGTGTCCGGAGGAGCCTGAGGGGGAGATGGAGCTACCTGTGGTGTCATTAAATTCATCAAATGAGCCCATCATACCTGTAGAAATACAGGGACACGAATATTCATTTATGGTGGACACAGGTGCGACCTATTCATGTATTGGAACTGAAGGTGCTGGGCTCCCCCTCTCTACAGCATCAGTTAAGACAGTAGGCTTCTCTGGAAAAACACAAGTTATACCCCTCACCCAGCCAGTTCCAATGATGGTATCAGGAAAATCAATTGTTGCACCGTTGTTGTATTCAGCCGACACCCCAATCAATCTTATGGGAAGAGATATTTTGTGCCCTCTAAAAGCAAAAATAATGTGCACCCCTGATGGACTGTATGTGGATTTTCCACAGGAAGAAATACATAGAATGATGCCAACTCAAACTGAAAAAGAGGTTGAACGTCAGATGCAGCCTCTAGTCTATTGGCTGCAGCTAACACCTGAAGAATCCATGCTGAAGCAGGAATGGACAAAGTGGAAAATCTGGGTGCAGACACAGATGGGTGAAGTGGAGGAAGTCCGGCTGCCGTTACATTGCACATTGCTCTTCGACGGAAATCACCGCTTTAAGGATTATGAAGCCTGCTGGGATGAACTGCTCAATAAAAAGCCATTTCTCATAACCAGTGAAGATATTTACATTGGCCCACAAGGAGCGGCAGCAGCAGTAACCCTCCCTGATGAATTAAAAGACTGGTTTCAAGTGCAAAACTCTGTGCCGCATATCACTCTTTTGATTGCTCAGGGACATGAATCTCATGAGTTGGGGCCTATGATAAAGCAGGCTCTGCAGGTACCAGAATGGGAGCCTACAGAGAATAAATTAATTCATCTATCCAAAGATAGACAGTTTGTCAGAATCTCTATGAAAAATAGTGATGAGAGTGTTGCAACTAAAGTAATGCTAAATGAAAGGCCTGTTACTTTAATGCCTTTGTCTGCAGAACATGAACACCTGCTGAAGCAGGTTCCTGCCCAGCTGTGGTCAACAAACAAAACTGATGTGGGGAAAGTAAAGTCAGCTCAACCAGTAAAAGTAAAATTGAAGCCTGAAATTAAGTTGCCATACATTAAGCAGTATCCACTCAAGCCACATGCCATTGAAGGTATCAAACCTATAATTGAGGGGTTGGAAAAGGCTGGTGTATTAATTAAAGCAACCAGCCCATGTAACACACCTATCTGTCCAATTCAGAAGCCAAATTCTAAAGATTACAGATTGGTGCATGATCTCAGAGCTATTAACGCTATAGTAGAATCTGAAACACATGTTGTTCCCGACCCCCACACATTGCTTTCCAACATTCCACCTGACACACGGTGGTATACAGTAATTGATTTGTGTTCAGCTTTTTTCAGCATCCCATTGCACTCTGACTCTCAGTATCTTTTTGCTTTCACATACCAGAATCAGCAGTATGTATACACACGTCTTCCACAAGGGTTCACTCAGAGCCCTAGTATTTTTAATCGGGTTTTAGCACAAGATTTGCAACACCTAAGTGTCCCAAGTGTCGTTTTGCAGTACGCTGATGATCTGTTGATCTGTAGTCCAACTAAGGAGCAGTGTGAGAGAGATTCTATTGCTGTCTTATCCGTACTGGCGGAGGGAGGACACAAAGTGAGTAAAGATAAAATTCAGTTTTGCCAACAATCAGTGGAATATTTAGGAAGACAGCTGAGGAGAGAAAAACTAATTGCTCCATCTCAAATAGAAGCTGTGGTCAAAGCCCCTAAACCGCAAACGGTGGGGCAAATGCTTTCGTTTCTGGGCATGGCGGGATACAGTCGGCCTTGGATTTGTGATTATGCATTTAAAACAGCTCCCCTGCGAGCCCTGATAAGGGCTGCAGGACAAAATAACTGTAAATCTGAGCTGCAGTGGACGGAAGAAGCATCTGCGGCCTTTGAAGCATTGAAGGGGGACATGCAGTCTGCCCCAGCACTGGGTAATCCAGATTATTCAAAACCTTTTCACCTGTATGTAGCCAACAGAGGGAGCTATGCTAATGCTGTATTGATGCAAGATACACCTATAGGGAAGCAACCTTTAGCCTACTACAGCACAAAGCTGGATAACATTGAGGCTGGCCTTCCACCCTGTTATCAAGGGTTGGCAGCAGCAGCATTTGCTTTTCAAAAAGCAGCCTCTTTAACTATGGGTCATCCTGTCATCTTATACACATCACATCAGCTGCATGCGTTGCTCTCTCAGCCGAGATTTGTTATCACTCAGGCTAGGCGGACTGGATATGAGGTAATTCTGTCCGCTCCAGAGTTAACTATTCAAAGGTGTAATACTGTCAATCCAGCCTCTAGAATGATGCTACCTGATGAGGGGATTCCCCATGATTGTTTGCAACAAACTGATAAATTTATGTGAGCACGAGAAGATTTGTTAAATGAACCTATTACAGCTGATTTAACATTGTTTGTTGATGGGTCCTGTTTTAGAGATGAAAAGGGATGCCATGCGGGATACGGCATCGTTCAGCTTAATCCTGCCAATTCAGGTTTCACCACCTTGCAGACGCAGAAGGTTGATCAGCCGTGTTCTGCTCAGTTAGCAGAATTGAAGGCCTTGACTGCAGCCTGTAAGCTGGCAGCAGGTAAAAGGCTTAATGTCTACACTGATTCAGCATATGCATATGGAGTGTGTCATGTCAGTGCTAACATCTGGAAACAAAGAGGCTTTCAAAGAGCTGATGGCACACCAGTGATACATGGAGAAGCTGTAGCACAATTAATAGAAGCTTTGCAGCTTCCCAGTGCAGTGGCAGTAATCAAATGCCCTGCCCATCAGAAGACAGACACCTTGATTGCTAAAGGGAATAACTTAGCAGATGAAGCAGCTAAGCAGGCAGCTACAGGAGACAAAATGGCACCATTGTTGTTACAGGAGTCACAGGAAGCACCCTTGGTGACACTGCAGTCACTTATTGAGGCTCAGAGCGAGGTAGATCCTCAAGAAAAAAGGTTATGGGAAAGGAGAGGTGCAATAAGAAGTACCAGCCCTCCACATGAAGGGCTGTGGAGAAGCGTGCAGGGTCAGTTTGTCATGCCATCCTCCATATTGCCTATAGCTATACGGAAAGCGCATGGAGTCGATCATTGTAATAGACAGGAAGTTATTAAGAGGCTAAAGGAGGCGTGGTGGTCTCCCCTTTTGATAGCAGAAGTAAACAGAATTTTGAACGAGTGTGAAATATGTGCAAAAAATAATGTGAGAAAAAGCTTTTCAGCACCTCTGGCACATATCCCACCCCCGGATGGGCCGTTTCGACATCTAGTGATTGATTTTATTGACATGGGGATGGAGAATAGGCGAGAAGGGATGAGATATGTTCTTGTTGTAGTGTGCAGGTTCAGTAGGTGGGTGGAAGCAACACCCACCCGTGCACCAGACCATAAGTCTGTTGCCAAGTTCTTGAGTAGAGAGGTTTTTCCTAGATTTGGGTTACCGGACACCATTTCTTCTGATAACGGGCCACACTTTGTTTCTCAAGTCATACAAGTGATGTTGAAACTGTTGGGCATAAAACAGAAGTTTGGCTGTGTGTATCATCCTCAGTCACAGGGAAGTGTAGAACGGCAGAATGGCATTATTAAGGCGAAAATCACCAAAATTATAGCAGATGTGGTGAAAGGAAGTGGAGAAAAGCTAAGTTGGTTGCAAGCTTTGCCTTTGGCTCTCATGTGTATGAGATCTCAAACTAACAGAACTATGTGTTTAAGTCCTCACGAGTTGCTCACAGGAAGGCCGATGCCCCTTCCGTACTATCGAGGGCCTTATGAAGGCCCTTCATTAGAGCAATTAGAAAATGAAATGGGAAGTTATTTGCGACAACTAACTAGAATACATAAAGTTATCTTTCAACAGGTGAAAGGAGCCACAGCGGACCGAGACGCAGAGATTCCTGACCATCTGCTGACCATATGGCCAGGCGACCAGGTGTACTTGAAAGTGATTAAGAGAAGGTGGGACCAACCTAGAAGGAAGGCCCGTACACACAGTTATCCTAGCAACTCCAACAGCTGTTAAAGTTGCAGGTAAGGGGGCATGGTTTCATTTGTCCTCCTGCACCAAGGCACCTCAGCCTGAGCCAGGAGCGTCACACGAAAACAGAGAGACAGAGGAGGGGGCAGGCCAAGCCGCCCCACGGGTGACGTCGCAGCCGCACGAAGGGGACGGTGCCACCTCCCCACAGGGAATCAGGAGATCTCAGAGACTGGCAGCGAGGCACAGCTGTAGTGATTCAACCCACAGGGGGACCCCTCCCGACCACCAGGAGCATCTGTGTAGTGAAGAGGGGGGGGCTCTACCAGCTGACAGTTAACTGGTCCAGACAGAAGCCTAGTTAAAATAGATCCTCAAAAGAGTGGTTTAGCAAGTAGGGATATTTTAATACTGAGAAGGGGTTTAATCGGTGGGCGGTGAAAGAGGGCGAGCAGTAAGTGTAGCAGAGGGAAAATGAAGCAGGGAGAGAGGGATCTGATGCAGGGCAGGGAGTGTCAGGCTGGTGTGGACCAGGTCCAAGGGGGGGGGAATGTTATAAACTTGAAAATTATGTTGATAGCTTTCACAGCATGGTTGGGTGTAATATGTTTATACAGCGAAGGGAAGATAATGGGACCTGTAGGAGTTAAAAGCAACCAAAAACAGGAGTGGTTACATGACTGCTTATCAGCTGTAGCCGTTATAGCAGCAGAAAAAGGTAAATTGCCCATGAGGCAGAAAGTTACACTGACATACGTAAAATCTGATGAATATGGTTTGATCATGGTCTCCGACTTCAGGGGACTGCAGGTAAAAGCTTATGCAAGAAGCATGCGGTGTGACGAGGAGGGGATGGTGACATCACAAGTCATATGTGCTCCTGGGCATTGTGTAAATGTTCATAATGGGAAGGTAATTACCATAAAGAGAGCATCTCCGTGGGTGATAGTGGTTGATAGGCAAAAGCGAGGAGTGACTCAACAGCTCACCCCGCTGACTAGCTTAAAATCGACAACCCTAGAATCTAATGTTTTTTATCAGTGGTTGAAATTTTCAGCTAAGCTAGTGGAAAAACAGGATTGTATAGTTTGTCATAAACGCAAAATACCTCAAGTATTGCCGATCCCATTTGAAGGAGTGGAGAAATGCTTAGTTTCCCCAGGAAGGCATTGTTTTGCTCACTGCGTGTTATGGAAGGCCCATACACTGGAACCATACTGTAAAAGGAAGCAACCCCCTAAAGGTTTTAGGCGTAAAGGCAAGTGTGTGGAGGAAAAGTTAGGAGGATGCCCTCTGCGGTTGAGCGACACTAAACAATATCAGATACCGCCAGTAGTTCATGTAGCAGTAAACACGGTGTTCCCATTCTGCTTAGCATCAGGATTAGAACATGAGAGCATCCTGTGGAATGACACTGTGGAAATGGCCAACCAATTAATTCAATGTGAATATCATAATTATCTTTTTCCCCGTAGTAAACAAACTTGGAGCATGAAAGTATGTAACACCACTAGTCGAGCTAAAATGCAATGTGCTAGAGTTGTTAGTGGAGCAGGAGGATCAGGACCAGATGTATATATTGTAGGGCATAATAAGTCCTATGCCCAGTGGTTGCATGTCTATAATTTAACAAATGGCACCTATCCATTAGCAGATGTGTTTTGGATGTGTGAAGAAGACAGACGGATTAGATCTGTTCTAGTGCCAAATTGGAAAGGCATTTGTGCCCCAGTCATGTTAACGGGTCAAATCTATGTGATTCATTTTGCAGACAAAGAAGAAAATGGAGTTCTAAAAGGATTAAAAAGACGCCAAAGCAGCTTCACAATTCCCTTGGGAAGAACATGCAGACATTTACGTTACAGCCGACCGCATGGTTAAAGGAGTTCCAGCTGAACATCAGGCTATAGGGGAGGCGTGGATTGTGTCCGGCCAAGTAGCAGGGTCTATACCTATGGCTGGCACGATTGTAAATGCTCAATACATAGCCAAAAATTCAAGGTGGATAAATTATTTATGGTATAACCAACAAAGATTTTTGAATTGGACTATTGCAGCCCTCCAGGGAGTTAGTGAGCAATTACATGCCACGTCATTAATGACACTGCAAAACAGGCTTTTGATTGAAACTATGCTAGCCGAGGAGCAGGGTGTTTGTGATAGATTTGGGGATGATTGCTGTACAGCCATTCCCATGCACACAGGGAGGCGGAAACATTACAAAGGTCTTGGAAAACCTAAAAGGATAAGAAATGACCATGTTAAACACTCTAATTGGAATTCCTCGTCTTACTCTGTATGGGAGTGGTTTCAGAGTTTATCACTTCTTCAGTTACTTAAGTCGATAGGCATAGCCATAGGCATAATCCTATTAATACTTATGTTGCTAACCTGTTGTGTGTTTCCTTTGATTAAGATACTGATCGCCAAGACCTTGAAGGCAGTGACGCAGTTTCCTGTCCGGATAGACCAAAGTGTGGATTTCACAGTAGCAGTGGAATCGTCTCCTCGGGAGCCTCAGCAAGGACCAGATTATGCTGATATGTCTCATTATGAATCATTTGATGACTTGTTAGCTTATATTGCTATGGGGAGTGGATGCGTAGATGAAAATGGCCCAGTTGAGGAACCGCCTTATGGGGTTCCCTCTAACATCCCTGCACAAGGTGTGGGTTGTGATGTCTTCACCCCTTCCAGAGTGACACCGTAGTAAAATTAAAGAAATTAAGTAAAAAGTAAAAAATATTAAAAAAGAGTAAAAGAATAAAAAGTATGTAATCAATGAATACTGATTAGTTAAAAAAAAGAGTATAGTAACTGGGACGAGAACATTTATGTGTGGGACGTGTCTAATTTTGTGCTTTATGTTACATAGATAAACAGTAATGGCAGAATCAGGAGTGAAGATAGAGTATTCAGACAGCCCTACTAGGCCTGGGACCAGTTCATCACCGGAGAGACCCTTGTGGCGCCCAACCGCAGCCAACCAGCCAGAGGTCCCGCCCGACGTCAAAGTGGGGAAGTTTTGGCTTCAGCGGTTGGCATCCATTCATCCTGCATCCGCCCAGGGGGGGCAGCCAGAGCCACAGAGGGCACCTCTCTGGACCCTAGTTCCAGAGCCTCGCGCGCCTACATCACCGATGACACCGCCACAGTCTCCTGTCTATTCTGGATCCTCAACACCACCTACTCCCAGGGCCTTAACGCCAATTCCAGAGTCTCAGAGGTCACCCAGACCGGGGCCAAGCCACTCTCAAAGCCCATACAGACCTCCGATCGTCGACCTTCTGTCATTAAGCCCCGTGTCCACTGCCAGCATGACCTATGAGCATTCCGGACGTGATGAAGGGTCTACACGTTCTAACACCCCTGTCCAGGGAAGGGCAGCTGAGTCTACAGTGACAGCGTGGGGAGATGTTGCTGATTCCACTGTGCAAGAACACCTTATGCAACTCCCCAAGCCTGAATTCCAAAGAGAAATTCGAAAGCTGCCTACAAGCTGGGCCCAGGAGATCAAAAGGAAAAGAAATAATTACAATGCCCGCTGTCAGTATGCTCAACGCAAGCAGATGTATGCAACCGCCCTGCAGACCACAGAGCAATATGCCCATCATCTCATTCGCCAAAACGATGCGTGGGAGCGGGCTTGGGAGAGGAGCACCCACGAGTTGGGTGAGGTGAGAGTTGAGAATGCCCGCTACACTGAGAGGAATGCTGATCTGATGCGAGAGGTGGCTGAACTACGAAAGCAAGTGAAAGGTCAGGAAGATCATTCCAACTTCATCACTCGCAAGTTGTCTGAAGCCCTTCACACCATTGGAGCCCAGGGTAAAGAGATCCAGAGACTCACTGCTGAAAATGTCAGGCTTCAGGTGGTCAATGACCAACTCATGGCTAATAAGGGAGTTGGTGGAGAAAGTGCTCCTGCACGCCAATCAGTGGGTGGGGAGTAAGGCCATGAAAGGACTGAAAGTCTGGCTTGAATGATGCCATATACTGTGATTATGCATAATATGTAACTTGAAATATATATTCATCTCATGTGTCTTACTTATACATCCTATGCCTTAATTAGCAGTTAACATATATCTATTAGTTGATCTTTCTTATTTTGAATTCTATCATAATTGATGACAATCACAGTGTGTTATGCAAGGTGCTCTGCAATTGTGGATGAACAATACTATGGCCATGGCAGGTTGGATTTTGTGTGTTTCATGTCGCCTTTGCTTAGCACCTGCTGTTGATTATCTTGTCTACTCATTAAACTATGTAAGGAGCTTGCTTTAAAGTATGTTAGCAAAAAAACAGCACACGCCGTAGTTAGATACTCACCATTTTTGTTTTTCATATTATGGGGTTTTTAGGTGGTACCTCCAGGTACCACAGGGGGGAATGTAGTGGATTTTTGTATGACATGTATACCTATAAATCTAACATGATGGAGTTTTGTACCTATATATCTATCTGAATATATATATTCTAACTTTCATGTGGAGTTTTAGGCATGCAGTGGTTCACACACACACACACACACACACCCACACAAACACACACACACACCCACAAGTCATGCAGCACACTCATGAGGCATATCTTCACTGTCCTGTACACACACACACACTATAAACCTACACTGGAGTGTTTTATTTTATGTTATGCATTTAACTCATATATTTGATGTAGTTAGGCCAAGTATTATTCACATTAATATCATAATTATCTTTTATAAACTATGCTATTTGCTGTACTAATGTGTGACCTTTGACCACGTTGTGACCTATTGTCAGAGGGTAAAGCAAAGGGTTAACCTAGGGGTGTCACTTTGGACCGGGCGTTCAGCCAGCGCCCGGTGTGAACTCTGGCCGGCATTTGACCCTGCACCTGCTCCTGGGTGCGTGGGAAAGTTACTCAGCAGCAGGAGGTGGGACTACTGGTACCTTTAAAAGGGGGCCGGGGACAGCCCTCTGGGCTTTTTCCTGCTGTCTGTCCGTGGGGTTGGTCCCTACCTGCATGCGCTTATTGCGAACACCCTAGGAGCTTTGCTTTTCCTCTGTTTTGCTGAGCTACACTGTTCAATAAAACAGCTGGCATAGAACTTTGTTCCTCTCCTGTAATTTTTGTGTTTTTGACTTTAATTGGAATTGGGAAGCTGAGATCTACCTATTGCTAATCTGAGGAATTACTCTCCATTGTGGCAACTACACTTCACACTAATTATTCCTGCTGAGTTTGCAGAGAACTGCACACACACTGATTTACTGTTTGGGAGACTAGAAAAATGTTAGTCTTGAACTGGCTGCGTAATGCAGACAGGGTAGGACCCGAATATAACAGTGAAACACCTTCAAGCAACTTACAGAAGTCCAGACGCTTTCCTTTCCAAGCTCCTTAGACTACGATGACCTGGATGACTGAGAACCTTCACAGGAAAAATGAAACACACTGAACAAAGAATGAATGCAAGACTTTCACAATAAAACAGCAAACAAAGGAACGCCACACTGACACGTGAGCTTGACAGAGGAGTGGAGGAAAGGTAGACGAGAGTGAGCGAGGGAAAGAGGAGACAAGAGAGACATGACGGGCTGATGAAATATAGAATGGAGCACAAGGACTCACACAAACACACACAAACACAGACACACACAAAGAGATAGGGGGGATCTAATGATCAAGGAACTAAACAGGAAGTATAAGAAACTCAAAGCAGCATAACTAAGACTGTAAATGAACCAGAACATAAAACATAATATAAAATATCACCAAAACACGAGAAACGCAAAGTGCTGGGTAAAAAGGAAGGTTTTACTCATCAATGAAAGTTGAAAGCTTGCACTTACAAGGTGACTACCAATAAAAATGAGTGTGCATTGCTGTCAGGGCTGCAATGATTCATCCAGTAAATCGAATGACTTGTTAATAAAAATATTTGTTTGATGCTTTGCATTGAGGCGCATTGTTGAATTTGCAGGGACACAATAACCTCAGATTAAATGTGCAAACCACTACAGTTATGTTATAAATAATAAACAATAATAACAACAATAATAAGGTCAATATAAGTGATTGGGGAGCCATGTTAGGAATAATAAAGAAATAATAATAATAATAATGATAATAATAATAATAATAATAATAATAATAATAATAATAATAATAATAATAATAATGATGTTAATTTAAGTAACTGTTTTCGACTCAACATCACATATTATGCATCAAAGAGTAAAATCAGGTTAAGTGCATAATCAGCATCTGGAGGAGCTCCTTATCCTTCTCTTTACTGCTCACCTCTTACAAAGTGTTCACACAGTTTGCTAGCTTCTTTCAACCTGCTAGCTACGCTAACAAGTCCACTGCCTGCACGTGACTCAGTCAAATGACAGACAGCAGAGCTAGCTGCTCTGCTAGCTAAGCTAACTCATGTTAAAGGTCAAAGAAATGAGGTGATGCTGCTGGGAGGTACATCACAGACTAGCAGAATGTAGTTATTAACAGGGTTCATACGCCTTTTTCAGGGTCAAATTCAAGCATTTTTAAGCACTTTCAAGGTCCCTTTTCAAGCACATCCCCCCCCCCCAAAAAAGAATGCATGTTTCAATGCGCATCACCTCAGTAAGACCATGTGAAAAGACACCGTAGCTCCCCTTTTGTTAAGACATAGAAAAAGGCACCACACAAAAATATTGCAAAAGGAAACGGTCGCCTTATATACATAGTGTATAAACTCAAAATGCACATTTCACTTAAAAATTAAAATGTGAAAATGTGAACAAATCAACTTGTTAGAGATATTCTTCTCCTGTTGAAAAAAAAAACAAAAAAGAAATAAGTCTTCTTATCAGATATTGATGCTTCTTTCCTGTGTGACAAAAAATAGGAGACAGATGTTTGTTTGTTGTTTGTTGTTTTAAGTTAATTCCCAATAAAACTGTTTTGTTGCTAACTACATTGCTTTCTGTATTATTGCTGAAGTCCTAAATGATCATGTTTAAAGTGTTTGTGCTAATAACATCATGTACAGTCAGACAGGCATGCAGAACAGCACTGACTGTTTAAGTAGTTTAATGTGTAGGTGGCGATAAACACATTTTGAATGAAAGCCGGGGAACTTTGGTAGCACAGAAACAAGTGGCTATTCTTTGTGACCATATAGATCGGTCCCTCATATTACCATTATTTCACCCAAAGGCACAAAATTAATGCTCAAAAAAGCTGCAGCAATACACACAAATATAAACAGTACTTGGTAACAACTTTGCTTTTAGCCTCTAACCCTCTGGGGTCCAGGGTATAATTGGCTGCTTTTGACTACCTTTGATTTGGCCTCTATATTTCACCTTTAAAAACTGTTTATCTTGCCAATCTGTAATTTTCTCATTTTGACATAATGTGTCAGCACAATTTATCTAAATTCAGACAAAATTTAAAATACAAGTAGAAAGTGATATTTTTGACTGTAAAAACCACAAGCATGTTTAAGGAATCATTTTCATAACTTGAAATGCAAATACAAATTGTACATTTTTAAAAAATTATGCACAAGTTTTGCAAACAACGTTATCTGGTACTATTTACCTAAAAATGCAGCCAAGGCTCAGACGTTTTAAATATAACCATTCAAAACTATTTACAGAACAATCAGGTGTTCTGCATCAAATAAGAAGGCACACAAATTATTTATGCAACTCCAAAAAATAGTTTGTGTCCACTACAAGACAGAGGAGAACAGCACAGGGATAAACCTGCAGGTCTGACAGCAGGGGTCCGTTCTTCGTACCTCGCTAAGTAAGTTAGCCGGATTTGAATGTTGACGATTTCGCGTGATCTTGGATCATTCGGTTCTCCGAAGCTCATCCGGGACTTGCTGTCATAGCAACAGATCCGTAAGCGTAAACCTGCTCGGGAGCAGGCTTACTTTATGTAAACAGGATTAGATCGTGGCCACTCAGGTATGTCCGCTGCAGTTATATGAAAGCAACAGCGATATTTCTCCACTGTTTTACCATAAATAAATATCATCAATGTAACTAAAGATAATGCAGTATTTGATTCTTTTATTGATTTCATACAGATACATACAGGTCATTTCCGAAAAAAAGGGAAATGTACTAGTAATCATTCTATTCCATGTATTTGATTATTTCAGATGTAATTCATATTTTAGAGTAGTAATAGTAAAACACTTCGTGTAATCAAGATGAGAGACCACGGCTATAAAAGCGAAGGTGGATTTGGGAAGTCTGTCGCAGCCATGTCCTGTCCGTTTGTACGCGAGCAACCCATTGCGGAAGGTGCAAGATTGATAAGGAGAGTTTCCAGAATTCAGCGTATATTGCGGGATAGACAGGATCCTTCCTGTCCTTCCTCCTCCTGATGTGTGTATATATATATATATATATATATATATATATATATATATATATATATATATATATATATATATATATATATATATATATATACACACACACACACACACACGACGGGTGCAGGACCACCACCTGTCTTTATTTGCTCTGCCCTTTTCTTGGTTGCTGTTATAAACAAACAAACAGATTATTTCAGGGTCTCTTGTCATAGACTAAAAGCAATATAAGTGATAAATATTACCATTCTGTGGAATATTCTTATATTTCACTTTTACTTTTTCCCATGTTCTAGTGGGTCCTGTTGTGGCTCTAATGTGAAAGAGGATATAATGTAATATAATATAATAAATTACTTACGAGTTTAATTTGTCAGCAACTTTCTGCCAGCCCTCTCTCCTTGCTTTTGCAGCCTTTGCAGTGTTCCCTTGGGTTTTAATTAAACTCTGAAACTCCTGATATCCCTCAATCAAGAGTTCTTGCTCTGCTGCCGTAAAATACTGAGCGCGCTCCTTCGACATCTTCGCCGACCAATCACAGGGTTGCCGATCAATGTTTCTACTATTGATGCGTAGCCCCTTTTAAGCCACCCAGTGATCTCGCATTACTTCATCCAGCTGTACTAATCGTCAACAACAGGTGTGTTCGGAGAACCGGATTAGCGAGCTCAAGGTTAGCGCGATGATTTGATCTTGGATATGTCATTTGATCTTGGATGTAGTAAGCGAGGTACGAAGAACGGACCCCAGGTGTGTCACTCAGCATTTACACTGCAACCTGCCTTTGGTGGCTTTAAGGCAGCAACTGTGACGTTCACTAGTAGAACTGACACACAAAACAAAAAAACGACTACACACTAACTACACAAGACAACACACTAACTTGAGACTCCAAACACGGGAAACGTCACAAATCTCTGAAGTATCAAAACTCTCTCTCTTTCGCTCACTCGCTCTCTCTCTTGCCAGTCACTCCTAAAACTTCCCCCCTCTTCCCAAAAAACCAAATACCACATGTTGCCGTATCATTTTTTGATTGGTCGACATGGTACATTTTTCCACCAACAGGGAAGGAGTGTTTTTTCTTTTTTCACTCACAAGCAAATCGTGTTTGCTAGCACTCTCCTTTAGTGGTGTGCGATACTGGATATTTTGGTATCGATCCAATACCAAGTAAATACAGGCCAGTATCGCCGATACCAATGCCGATACGATACTTTTCAATAAATAAGGTGGATGCCTCATTGAATTGCTAAATCGCAATTAATTTTCATGACCTTAAGTGTTTTTTGTGATGTTTCCTTTGGTATTATTAATTAGTTAAAACCCAGGATATAATTAGGAGAAATAATAATAATAAAAATGTTTTATTATTGTGGCGGGTCGTGGTCTGCGATGCCACTGCAGGTGAGATGGACTCACCTTCACTGCATCTACAATGATGCCTCGCCGGCTTAAAACCTGTGCGCTGCTCGTGCTGTTGTTGTTTTTGATGTTGATGTGTACAGCTGGCAGCAGGAGGGCTGCAGCCGTTGAATGTAGGCTACTGTTACAGCAACCGTGTGGACAGCCCGTGGCTTCCCCCAGCTGGCAGCAGGAGGGCTGTGTACAGCTGGCAGCAGGAGGGCTGCATGGTCCTGCGTGCTGGCCGTCTGCCCAGCTGCCTGTGAGCCCCAGCTCACTTCCACGCCTGCTGCGCCACGACTGCTTGCCATATGGGTGGCCATCAGGCCAGCTCTGGGCCTTCCGCTGGAGGCACGGCCGACCACCAGAGTGGACACTTCCCCGTCACTGGGCTGGGGCACGGGGCGCCGATGGTCCAGGCCGATTCCCTCGCCTGCTCGTGGGGTGGGGTGAAGCGGGCTAGGGGGGTATGTGGCAGGGCGTGTTCTGCGATGCCGCTGCAGGTTTGGTGGTGGTGATGTGTGTGCCCTGCCGGATGATCTGATATCGTCGTGTCGGTGTTGTTCCCAGATCATCATGAAAATGTTGTTCCAGGTTCAACATTGCAAGTGACAAATCACATTGTTGTGACGTTCTTCTTTTGCGCGCCAAGCCATTCGGTTTTTCCCGAAGTCGCAAAAGTATAACGTCATAACATTCTGGTCACTTGCAATGTTGATCCTGGAACAACATTTAGTATGATGATCTGGGAACAACACCGACACGACGATATCAGATCGTGCACGGCTGCCAGCGGGAGAGCTGAAGCCGTTGAATGTACTGTTACAGCAACCGTGTGATTATTTTAAGAATAAATGATACTGCGAAGCATGAAAATGCCATCGGGTCTGCCGTGGTGGCGATCCTTTTTTTTTTTTTTTTTTTAAATCTCATGTGCACGCAAACCAGTAAACAAATTAAAACAAATACTGTTGATAAACTATAATAAAAAATTACAATTAAAATTCTCAACAACAAAAATATATATATATAAAAACACCCAGCACGCCCCTGTGGGCGGTTTATCCTTCAAGCTCGGGTCCTCTACCAGAGGCCTGGGAGCTTGAGGGTCCTGCGCAGTATCTTAGCTGTTCCCAGGACTGCGCTCTTCTGGACAGAGATCTCTGATGTTGTTCCCGGGATCTGCTGGAGCCACTCGCCTAGCTTGGGAGTCACCGCACCTAGTGCTCCGATTACCACGGGGACCACTGTTACCTTCATCCTCCACATCCTCTCGAGCTCTTCTCTGAGCCCTTGGTATTTCTCCAGCTTCTCGTGTTCCTTCTTCCTGATATTGCTGTCATTCGGAACCGCTACATCTATCACTACAGCCGTCTTCTTCTGTTTGTCTACCACCACTATGTCCGGTTGGTTAGCCACCACCATTTTGTCCGTCTGCATCTGGAAGTCCCACAGGATCTTAGCTCGGTCATTCTCCATCACCCTTGGGGCATCTCCCATTTTGACCTCGGGACTTCCAGGTTATACTCGGCACAAATGTTCCTGTACACTATGCCGGCCACTTGGTTATGGCGTTCCATGTATGCCTTGCCTGCTAGCATCTTGCACCCTGCTGTTATGTGCTGGATTGTCTCTGGGGCATCTTTACACAGCCTGCACCTGGGGTCTTGCCTGGTGTGATAGACCCCAGCCTCTATGGATCTTGTACTCAGAGCTTGTTCTTGTGCTGCCATGATTAGTGCCTCTGTGCTGTCTTTCAGTCCAGCTTTGTCCAGCCACTGGTAGGATTTCTGGATATCAGCCACCTCCTCTATCTGCCGGTGGTACATACCGTGCAGGGGCCTGTCCTTCCATGATGGTTCCTCGCCTTCCTCCTCTTTCTTGGGTTTCTGCTGCCTGAGGTATTCACTGAGCACGCTGTCAGTTGGGGCCATCTTCGTGATGTATTCGTGGATGTTTCTTGTCTCATCCTGGACTGTGGTGCTGATACTCACCAGTCCCCGGCCCCCTTCCTTCCGCTTAGCGTACAACCTCAGGGTGCTGGACTTGGGGTGAAACCCTCCATGCATGGTAAGGAGCTTTCTTGTCTTTATGTCAGTGGCTTCTATCTCCTCCTTTAGCCAGCCTATTACCCCAGCAGGGTACCTGATCACTGGCAGGGCGTAGGTGTTGATAGCCCGGATCTTGTTCTTACCGTTCAGCTGACTCCTCAGGACTTGCCTGACCCTCTGCAGGTACTTGGTGGTTGCAGCTTTCCAGCTTTCCCATTCGCCTGTGGGATCCCCAGGTACTTGTAACTGTCCTCTATGTCTGCAATGTTGCCTTCTGGTAGTTCAGTCCCCTCAGTTCTGACTACCTTCCCTCTCTTTGTTACCATCCGACTACACTTCTCCAGTCCGAATGACATTCCAATGTCATTGCTGTATAGCCTGGTAGTGTGGATCAGTGAATCGATGTCTCGTTCACTCTTGGCATACAGCTTGATGTCATCCATGTACAGGAGGTGGCTGACAACCGCTCCGTTCCGTAGTCGGTATCCGTAGCCAGTCTTGTTAATGATCTCACTGAGGGGGTTCAGGCCTATGCAGAACAGCAGTGGGGACAGAGCATCTCCTTGGTAGATCCCGCACTTGATGGTGACTTGTGCTATGGGCTTGGAGTTGGCCTCTAGTGTTGTGTGCCACATCCCCATTGAGTTCCTGATGAAGGCTCTCAGGGTCCTGTTGACCTTGTACAATTCTAGGCATTCCAGTATCCAGCTGTGGGGCATTGAGTCATAGGCCTTCTTGTAATCAATCCAGGCTGTGCACAGGTTGGTCAGTCTGGTCTTGCAGTCTCGGCTGACTGTTCTGTCTACCAGTAGCTGGTGTTTTGCGCCTCTGGTATTCTTGCCAATCCCTTTCTGTGCCGGGTGTCTCTCGTTAACTAGCACCTGGTTCATTTGTGCTGCCAGGTCGCTATGGTCTGCCCTCAGATCCACTAGCCACTGAGCATTGCCGTTATGGGTTGTGTTTTGCTCCCATATGCTCTTCCAGTATTGCTCCGTCTCCAGCCTTGGTGGTGTTCCCTTGCCACTGAGAGTCAATCTCTAGCTGTGAGAGCAGTCCCTTCTTTCGAATGTTGGAACACTGAGCTATTAGTTGTTTCGCCATCATTGTGGATGTTGGGTATCGAAGAATCCATAGGTCCCTTATCCTATTAATGTAACCCCTTCCGCCAGGGTTACTTGCGTAGTAGCATTCCAACAACGCCCTGTTTTCGTCTCTTGCCCACCGATGCCTTCTTGTTCCAGTAGCCCACTTGTCGTCAGGGTGCCCTGGTTCCTCAACACCTGACGCGGACCTTGTTGATCTGGGCGACGTCCGAGCCGGCATGCCTTCATGTTTATCTGTCTCGCTCATGTCTGCGGTAGGCTCACTTTTGCATAGGGGGTCTAGCCTTAGGACCCTTACTGGATACAGACGCCCCAGGCAGGAATCGAACTTGCGATCTTCTGCTCCAAAGGCGCAGAAGTTTAACCACTACGCTATCCAGCTGCTATATATATATATATATATATATATATATATATATATATATATATATATATAAAAAATAAAATAATAATTAATATGTAAACAACTTAACAACCCCCAAAGTGTCTAAGTCACATGACGTGTCAGCGCAACACCGAAACATAAAAGTTATGAGCAAAGTGCTCTCCACTGAGTCCAGCGACCTGGTTGTTCCGTTTTTGCCGAAAGCACAGCATAGCAAACAAGCAGAACTCAAAGTAAAGAATCGATCTCACCAGGCTAGTATCGATCCGATACCGATGCCGACTTGGGATCGATACTATCGATATTTGGATCGATCCGCCCACCACTACTCTCCTTGGAAAACGCAGTTTTTACAGTTTCTTACAGTAAACACCAGTTTTATTCAGAAAAAAACAAAACACATCGGTTTTACGTGGTCTATCAACACAATTTAAAAACTGGTATATCGTTTGAAGTCCGCACGTTCGACCCAAGTTGAAATGGAGACTCTGGGTCCGTCGACCCCAGAGGGTTAATCAGAAAGCCTTAAGTTAGCTAGTTATGTATTGGGCTAATGTTTAAAGCTTTCACCTGAGTAAATTAACTCATATTACTGCTAAGTAATGTTAGCTAAGTTCACAGCATATTCCGTAATAGCGCTGCCATACTGCATCACACTCAGTGCATTTCAATCATTTCTCCAGAGAGTTTGATAGCTAGCAAAATAATAATCATAATTTTAAAATAAAGCATGTGTAACGTACGCGTACTGGAAAATTATTTACTAGGACTCACCTATCATGCGACTGGAGAACGCAAACTCCGCCATTGTCGTTTTCCATCAACACTCATTAAAACAGCAGCCTACAGGTATGTTAGCGCACTCATGCCCGACTGTCTGAGGGAGGGGCGGGGTCACATATTGAAACAGACGCAAGGCAGCCCAGGCGGGGAAATTTTGCTTTTACATTTTGCGACTCATTTTATTTCTCTATCTGATAAGAAAACTATTCAATCAGATAGTTATCTATTATGAATGAAATACAGTTACACTTTCAAGCACTTTTAAGCACCACATCTGAAATTCAAGCACTTTTCCAACCTTAAAAAGACAACATTCAAGGATTTCAAGCCCCCGTACAAACCCTGTATTAAGAATAATATTTAATCCTTATTATCTGCTCCTCTCAACTCCTTTACCTCTGACAACAAGAACATTTAGCCAACAGTTTATTCGCTTTGGTGAAATTATAAACAGGCATCAGCGTGGTCACCTATACTGTCCTTTAGTGCTGGAGCAGCAGGAACACCAGTTAATCTGAAACCTGTTTTTCTCTCTGAAACAAAGTGACAGCAGGCTGAGTCAAAGACAGAAACCTTATTTAAACACCAAATATTCACCGGCTTTACTTCCTGATCCAGGATTCAAAGAGGACGTTGCACTGACTCAGCTTCCATGAACGTCTTCACTCTGCAGCGCTCTGCTGTCTGGACCAGGTCTGTGTAGAAACTGAGAAAATCCTCTGCTTCTTCTCTGTAACCGTCCTCTGTGTCTGCAGGCTGAAGTCACACTAAACACTTCACACCAGCAAAGAGTCTGAAGCTCACAGGTCAAAGGTCAGCTGCTGCACCTTGTGTGATATTAATTTGATCAATAATTAACTTGCAGCAGGTTTCTGCTCCAACACACTGAAAACAACCCTGAAAACAAATCAGATAATGTGGGTGTGTCTGCAGGCTTCAATAGATGAGCATTAAACACTTCACACCGACAAAGAGTCTGAAGCTCACAGGTCAAAGGTCAGCTGCCACACTGTATATAACAATTCACTTTTGAACAGTAGATAGCCTGTAGGCGTCTCTGCAGTGATAAACAGTTTATACATTAAACACTGAACCATAAAAGAGGCTTAAGCTGCAGCTCACAGGTCAAAGCTCAGCTGCTGCACCCAGTTATGAGTTTAAATAAATCATTAATCATTATCTTTTCCCTCTCAGCACTTTCACTTGGCCTTGGGGTGTTTTGACTGAGCTACACTGTATGTTTCAAACGTTGTAAATAAACTTGGAGTGATTTGGTTGTATCGATTTGTTTTTTGGTTTTATGTTTCCATGTAGATGAATGAAGACAGATTCACTCTTACCTTTTCAAAATGGCTATAAGGTAGACCACGTCTATGCTCTTCTGCCTCTTCACAGATAATCCCAGTGATTTTCCTTGGTCTGAAATTTCACCTGATCTTGTGATATTGAGAGTCATCTGCCTTTGAGGCAGCTAACCAAACAGTGTTCTCTAAACTCTTTAACTTTAATATACTTTGATATATTTCAGATTTCTGAGCTCTGCTCTGACTCCGTGCCAGTAGCTCCTTAATATGACTTTAGTTTGATCAATAATTAACCTGCAGAAAGTTTCTGTTCCGACTCTGCCACACTGAACAACCCTGACAACAAATAATATGATGTGGGTGTGTCTTCAGGCTTCAGCACAAAAAAAAAATACCCATACACCTTGTGTCAAAATTTGATTGATGACCCTAGCCTTGACCTTTTGACCCTTCCCCTCCCCCACTGGAAGTGTGTAATTTGATCCCTAAGCGTGACGAATTGCATCCGGAGAGGGGAGGGGGGGGACTCCGGAAGTGTGTAATATGATCCATAATCGCGCCACCTGTTGTGAGAAAAAAAATTTAAAGTTTTTAGAGGGAGGGGGGTCTGCGGAGGGAGGAGAATAAAAACAGAGAGGAGGGCGGCGCACACTTTTCTATGCACAGACACAAGATGGATCCTTTCATTCTGCAGCCCTGCGTTCCTCTGTACTTGGACGGGGAAGAGATCTGGGGATCAGAGAGGGAGGGGGGATCCTGAAGCATAGGGGTAACGCAGCTGTTGAGTCAGTGCTGTATAGAGACAGAGCGGCAGTTAGTTTTCCACAAACTCATAGTTTGAATTCTGGTTCAGTATTATGACAATTTTCTCAGTATTTCTTTTTTCAATAGCGGATGTAATTTTGCTTTCTTATATGACAGGCACAATAAAATAAAAAAACTTTATGATTATCTGACTAGTAACAAATTCTATTTTTATAGAGCAGGGTGGAGGCAGGCGCTTGTGATGAAAAGAAGAACTTTCTATCTGCTTGTAACCTACAGGCCGCCCACCTCGTATGTGTAAAAAATGAATATCCCTTAGCGAATACTTAGGATACTTACTTTTACAATTAAAACACAAGGTATTTTGGTTTTGTGGAGCCACTCCTTCTCAGACCAAAGTAAAAAGTTTTTCTTCATTTTTTTGAGCTACTTTTACAATGGGTTTTCTCAATAGACAGAAACCCTAAAAGAAAACGGCCCTGTTTTACGCATATCGAGGAGAAGTCAACAACCCCTCTAATCGTTATTAGTATTTCTTAATGCCTCCAGCCAAGCAAAGAATTTCATATTGGCCTCAACTCATTGTACGTGTAAAATAACCCTTAGTGAAAAAAAGCACAGCGCACATATTGAGAACTTGAATAAGTTTCGTCGGTTCATTACCTCCGAGAGATCGGGATGCTTCCTCCGTCTCCTACCATAAACGTATGGAAAAACCCCCCCAGAGAATTTATTATTTTGGTAAGAGAGAGAGAGAGAGCGAATCGAACAAACTTTTCTACAACACGATATACCACTCCGGGTCAGGAGGGGCGATATAGCACGGACCGGTCGGATGACTACGCCGGATGGAAGCATAACCGGAAGCGTGGCAGGGAGTTTCCCTTTGACCTTCATCCTGCTCCATGATCAGCCGTTAAAACTTTCCCCAATATTGCTCTAACGTAACAACAAAGTTTTTTAAGATCAGACAGATCACAAAACATTCCTCACACGCAGTCACTGAATTAGCATCTGTGGCACAAATAAGCTTCAGGGACTGACTTGTTTTTTTAGAACCGACCTTTGACACTTGGATGTTGGCTTAATTTTTACACAAAGAAATTTGACCCTAATAATAAAAAACACGATACTGTGGTGAATACTTACTTCAACTTTGAAGGGTTTTTTCACAGCTATTTATTTAGAAAAAAGTAAACACGTTACAAGGACACAATGCACATTGCAGAGTACATGAATGGGAATTGCTCCTCTCTATACTTACACTGCTCCCTAACAAATGCCAAGTCATTGTAACCCGGTAGAGAAAACTGCCTTTGTTATCCTTTCTTGTTTTCGCTTTATTTGTATAAATGTATTTTCATTCTTTTATTTTGAAAAGCAACATTTATTTTGAAAAAAGGAAGTGTGATCCTCCAGCAAACTTTATTTTTCCTGTTGCCGGGTCACAAGGGATAAATGCCTTTTTCATTGGTTGAAGGTGGTTTTAGCCCCGTCTTCCAAAACACCAGACCATCATTTCACATGAGCTAGGTCTTTTTGCACGTGGAAGTAGATGAGACAGGCCACGGATAGCTCATGCGGAATTTTCTAACATTTTGGTGAGTTGAGCCCATGTGTTTGAAAGAATAAAAATGTGTTAGTCTGTTGCTAAAAGTTGTTTCTTCTGTTCATACCGATTCGCGGTAATGCTGTTTGTGGTAGAATTTGTTTACTTGAAGGATGATTGAAAAAATCCATTATCTTGCTGTTTATACCTATTAATCACAATTTCATGGTTAAAATAATTTCATGTACAACGAGAGATATATTCAAAGCATGCATGTAATGTATTACTGTGGTAATGTGGAAAAGATAAAGAACTGAAGCTATAGCTGTGATACGAGAGAAGAAACGGAGCTGGCTGTGTGCAATAATGTTAATATTGTTGTGCAGGCTAGGTTTTTTTCCCTTGTTCGTGTGGAAGGAACTAAGATTCTGGATTACGATGGATTCTCTCCGGATGGAGATGGCGAGCCTGAGCCCGGACTGAACGTTGCAGAGGAACTTACTCTTCTTCCTCGACGGAGACTCCCAAGTGGTAACACACAAACCACAAACGAAAGAGAAAAAGAACTAGACTAAGAATTTCTGACTTGACAAATGACCAAAGACAAAAGGACAATTGAACATTGAGCTCAAAGGGACTATTTTTGGGGTTATTTTTGTTTGCCGGCTTATTCTTATTATTGTTATTGTTATTATTACCATTACTACTGTCAATGTGGAATTTGTGTCTTGTTTATTTCATTTTTGTGCAAAATAATAACCGTTGCTGCTCAAATTCCTGTCTCCAGCCATTTCATTCTGTATTCGCCTCGCTTTCTATTGTAGCCCTGCCGAACCTAGCAACTGGTCTATAGTTTGGCTGTCCTAAACTATTTTAAATGAGTCAGTGGTTACATCATCATCTCCATATTGTGTGTCCCACTTTTCAAGTTTCATTGAAGTGTATCCAAGTGCACAAGATGTAAAACAATCTATTAGTTTTTTAAGTCCCCGGTCTAACAAGATGCCATTCATTTAGGAGACTAATCATCCCAGATAGCAAGACGACATTGAATCTATGTTGATTTTTCATCCGAACCGTCGTATATGGTCGGGGTTGAAATGCCAATGTTGTAACAACATTGAAATACTGTGGTAAACCGACGGTCTTACTATAGAGACGTTGTAACGATGTTGATTCACCGTGTTTTTTTGTCATTGATATTTGATCTATTTATAGTCGACCAGGTGACAACAACAACGTCGAGAAAACGTCTATTTATAGTTGACGATCATTCGCCCGTCACCATCAAAACCATCGATTTGTAGTTGAGCATTAAATTGCATTGCAACTGATCGGGTATAAAGTACCAGAGAAAGTAGATTTATTGTTCATTTGTTATCAGTGACTTGGTCTAGTTCACCAGCTTTAAAAATCGTGTCACGTGCAATTTATGTATAGTTGACCGGGAAATTAAAGCAGCGATCACTTGGACTATTCCGCAGCACCCCTCTCACATTGGTACATCCCCCCAGGTATTCATTGTCTTCTACAGTAGAGCGGGACATTTGATTTACTCTCAGCGGAATTGACCGGAGAAGGCATCAGTTCATGCACTGCACTGGCCCGCACCACGATTAGTATAAGGTAAGAATGAATGATTTTTTTCCCTACTCGTTATTTCCATGTTTGCATTTGAATAACAGTAAAAAACTCGTTAATGTTGTACATTAACGAGTTTTTTTTTTTTACTGTTATTTACGTTGAAATTGTGTCTACTTCTTACAATCCGGCAACAAATAAATTGCACTGCGAACAAAGTATATCAACAAAGAAAACATTTTTGTTTCATAATTTCTTCGTTACATTCCCTTACAAAGCTAGCTTTAACGCTTCGAGGTTTCCTTTGTTCGCCTCAGCGCTTGACCCAGACTTTCGCTCTGTAGTTGCTTAGTACTACAAAAAATTCTAAATCTGTGATATATGATTGATAAACGTAAAGTTAACTGTATAAACGTGTTCAATGACTTTGTTACTTTTGATGATTGGAGAGCACTCGCTTCAATTCGCACACGAAAACTTTAGACTCAGTTTGAATGCTCACGCAGCATGCCCACGTGACTGTACGTTGCACGGTCACCTAACTTTACGTTGCACGCGTACGTGACTTTTCGTTTGTGCCTTGAATAATGAATAAGGCTACGTCCACACGTACCAGCGTATTTTTGAAACCGCGTTTGCACCTTTTGTCCACACGTAATGTATGTCTGGCCGTACATTGTGTTTGTATTTCCAGGCACATTTCACGAAGCAGAACGCAGTCTCCAGAGATATCCACGTGAACGCTGTGATACGTCTGACCTTCAGTCCGAAGAAGAAACCCAGACCAGTCTTAAAAGAAAGCACAAGTAAAACCTTTTTATTCACAAACATATCTTTGATTGTTAAGAATTTATGATCTTGTCTTTTATACATATCTGTGGTGCTTGCATACTGCAATATCACCACATAATATAGTCCAAAAGTGGAAGTTTGTAAACTTTTTAAAATGCAAAGCCGTGTACACTTGTGCACTTCAAAAATTCATTGTATACTGTACCTTCTTGCACGCCTCTGTTTCCTGTGTGTGTTGTTAGAAATCAAACTAACTTTAGGAAACAATATGCCAAAAGCATATTTACAATTACTTAAGACCGTTTTTAATTTCTTTTCTTTAGACCAAATCCCCTGTACACATATACGGACTCAGAGGATGAGCAGCCTACAAAAAAACGGTTTCCCCAGGCCCCTCGAGTGAAAATACCAGGTAATAAAATACTGTCTAGTGTCTGTGTACATATCTGTGTCTGACACGAGGAAACTTTTTGACAAGTTGTCTGTATTCTTAAATACTTAAAAAATTATCTTTTTCTAAACAGCCCTCATCACTCCGCAGTCTGCCCCCCAGCCCACTGATCATAATGCCCCACCCAGCTTCCGGCACCTTTCGCCACTCCGGCACAAACCGACACAGCTTTGCGATCTCGCCAGCATGCAGAGTCTGATGTCTTCCCTATAGATGGTATGCTTTTAAAAAAGCTTTAAAGCTGCATCACAATGTCATTGTACTCTTATCTAAAAAAAAAAAAAACAATTTATACTCCTGAATGTCATCTTGTTGTGATTTTGTTTTTCTGTAGATTCCAGAGACTCTGTGAGGCCACTATTACAAGGCAAGTTTGAAAATCTTGGAATTTCAGTTTACATGGTATAACAAATAAATGTGACAGGCAAAAACTAGTAAACACTTCTAGCAATTACAAGAACCAACAAATGAATATCCAACAAAAGGGAATAGAAATACATTGTACTGCCAATACTTTGGTTTATTCTTTGTATGACTTGAAAATCAGGCTTTAGGGAAAACTAAATGACATGTTTCTATCATCAATTACATGAAGTAAACACACAAGCACTTGCATACACATTTAAGACATGAGACACGCTAATTCCATCTCATAAAATGTGTCTATAGGTGAGACTCTTTGCGTTGATTGGTGCTGCTGGACCACACTGGAGGTGCGAGTCCGCCGTGTAATGGTTTATGCCATTACAAAGGAGCTGGCCTCTGTACTCAACTGGGCAGGGGAAAAAAACCAAGGACCAGACAAAGCAAAAAAGGGCATTTAAAGAGACAGCGCTGTGCAGATGCATATTTGGTAAGTTTTAACATTTATTGTAGTTTTATGAGCCTAAAGTGAACAATAAAGGGATCAATTGATGTGCTGGGTGCGTTTCACATTTCCTATGTCTGGTTTTTGCTATATTACTTTGTCTTTCTTAATAACAAGACTTTCATGTCCGGTTAATCTGGAGATGGAGTCTTTGGTCTTCGGCTTGTTTTGTCCTCGGGTTGTACACTTTGTACAGCCCCATGTTTTCTTTTCTTTTTTTTCTTTTTTTTTAAAGGATACACGGCACACCATGCTAAGACATATCACATTTTCAGCTTATAACTCTTTGGGAATCAAATGCGGCAGTTTGCTGATTTCCGCCTGGTGACTTTCATGTTTATCAGCCTAGGAGTTTACATACTTTCTCCCTGCTGAAGACAGTTAACAAGAGCTTATTCATGTGCTCTAATTCCCTTTTTTTGTCTTTGTTTTTTTGTGTGTGTGTGTCTATTTTTGTCCTAGATGGCCTGGCGCAGCAGGTAGGGGCGAACTCTATGTCTGAGTTGGTCTTTCCTCAAGCAGTCCAGAAATGGCTCAGATATGCTCCAGATCGTACGGGTGGCGCGCAGGACGCACATCATCCATCCCCATCCCCGAGTAAATAATAAAAAGTGACGTGAAACATAGAAATGTAAATAGGAAACTTTGTCTTTTAATAAAGTATTTTGCAAATGATACATGTCTATTGACCTTTTTTGTTTTTTTGTTTTTTTTCAATAAAAAGCAACTGTGCGAAAGAGGTGGAAAATCAATACCATAGCTCAACAGTGTTTCAATATCAGAATCTGACATTGTTTCAATGTCAACAGTGTTAGAAAATATAACGTCGAATCAACGTCAGGTTTCAACATTGATTCAACATCAAAACCTGACGTTGTTTCAACGTTAAAAATGGGTGCAAGAGTGACGTTGGGTCAACGTCACACTTCAACGTTGCTTCAATGACGTCGCCTGATATTGACTCAACATTGTTTCAATGTTTCCTTGCTATCTGGGCATTTTTTGATTTTAAATTGTGCTAACTTCAACGCAGTAACATTAAAAATAAAACATATCAGAACTCATTTTTTTGTTGGACACAAGAACAACTCGAGCATCTTTTTTTCGGGAGCCGAACTAGGGCTTACAAGTTTGCCGTGCCCCTGGGGACCAGTGCGAGGTTGTGCGGCGTGGAGGGTCCAGACACTCCCTGTTAAGGGATTTTATTAATACTATCATGACATGTGTATACATATATGTTTTTGCTTGCGTGTGTGAATATGTTTATCCATTTCAAACATATCTGAACAGTGCGTACCTGGGAGCAGTGTGTCATGCACCCATCTTTCCCAGCTGTCAGCAATAGATTACACACACTCACTCAGTTTCTGTTTATTAATCATTGTACTTCTGCCTCATCCTCTTCTAACTGAAACCAGCATAAACTGATTTCACAGAACCCAAGATCAGCACACGCTCAGCATTTCTTGAGAGCTGGAACATGATGTATGAAATGTTGTGCAATTTCTGCAACACTATAAATAAAGAGTTTCTGCGTGCTCAAAAGAGAGTCTCACTCGAGCTCTCTCCGGTGCACGTCGCGTTATTATACTTAACCCTGCCTGAGTGTCTCTATTCAACCTGAAGAATGTCTTTTAAAATATAAACACCTGACATTTTAATGGTCCTTCGAGCCCGGATTGGACACCAAATTTTAACAAACTTTGTGCTCCAAACAGAGTGACCTCGTCGTCTCCTGGAATCGTGAACCCGCGCTGCAAAGTCTGTCGACAGCCTGTTTCTAGTGAAGCAGAAAATCCAACTACGCGAATTCACCGTTGGTCAGCGCTTTACAAGAGGTCGGCGATCCCGGGGAACGAGGAGGATTTCTCTCTGACCAGCATTTTCTCATTCGAACCAGGTGAATATAAGCACTCAAAAACACATTGCGTCTAAAAAATCGATTCTAGTTTGACACGACTCTCAGTAGACTAGTCCTGTGTGGGCCGAAAAGTCGGATAAACAAAACTGAAAGTCCTGTGTGGGCTGAAATTCAGATAAACGAAACTGAAAGTCCTGTGTGGGCTCGTTTCATGAGACTCGCCTGTAAGACGGAATTGGCAGTCCTGTGTGGGCTCATTCCGCAAGTTTAAAAGGTTTGAATAAAAACGTCCTGTGTGGACCGGGCCCTGTGTGGACCCGCACGTAAACGCTCGCCTGTGTAAGACGGAATAACTTGTCCTGTGTGGGCCCATTTCCGCAGCAAAGAAGAGGTTGGAGCTAGTGGTTTCATTTCACCCTGGGAGTCAGGGATCTCACTCTAAGAGTGAATGATAAATAAGGAGCGTGTCAACTAAAAAAGGATTATAAGTACCCGGATGTGAAGTTTATGTGTTGGTAGTATTAATAAATCAAAATTAAATATGGGAAATAAATCTACAAAACCCGAATTGACTGCAGATGAACAATGGTTAGAGAAAAAATGCCCCGGTGCAGGACAGATAAGCGCAAATAGGTGGAGAAATCCCAAAAAGACAAACTGCACCGCCTGGGAGGGGAACTGTAGCCCTGGCCCAATACAGCAATTAAGTAAATGCCTACAAGCAGAGATAGAAAAGACTAGTGGTAAAAAGAAAAACCTGCGCATATTTGAATACGTAAGTTTCTTTGTGCCATGGCAGGAGGAAAGTAAGAAGCGTGAAGAGAAAAGAAACAAAAAGCAAAATAAACAAAGCAAAAAGCCACCTACCGAAACCACCAATCCTCCTCTTTATCAAACACCTCCCTCAGCCCCGGGTCCCCCTGATACTGAGCAACCATACCCCCCAAATCCTCACCCCCCTGTTTCAAAAAATCCCTTTGTAAAACCACAAGACCCTTATGTCTCAGCGAGACAACAACTGAATCTAATGACCCGCGAAGACCCACCGCAACGGCCCCCAGGCCCGTTAGGGCAATTCCCGTTAATTCAGGTGCCAAACCCAAATTTCGGGCGAATAACCGGAGAGCCACCACAAGCGCCAGGTGGAGCATTCCCCAGGGATAGACATCCCTTCACATACACGTTTCAACCGTGGTCGGCCGAAGACAGAAAAAACATATTAAAAGACGTGCCCCCTTTAAATGAAGGACACCAACAGTGGAGAGATGCGGTAGAATTAATCCGCTCCAATTGGCGGCTAAGTGGCCAAGAAATGCTACAGGTCCTACAGGACCTATTAGGCCTCAAATTGGCCCGAGTCCGCGGAAATTACACAGGCCTAAGACAAGATGGCACCACGTTCCCAGCAGGGGACGCAGACCTAGCTACAGCGTTAAATGAGGTATATGAGAGAATTAGAACGACACTAGCGCCCAGGCCAGATTACGGAAAAATAGGAGAAACAAAGCAAAAAGAAAACGAGTCTGCCTCTGACTTCCTAGACAGACTACGACCAGTCTTTAGACAAAACTCAGGTCTAGAATATGATGAGGGCATGAACACCCCTTTTGAACAACAACTAAAAAACGCGTTTCTAAAAGGCCTCCTCCCAAAGGTCCGCGCCCACGTAGATAAACATTGGGTCACTCAAAATACCGGAAGTCTAGCTGATGCTTTACAGCATGCAGAACATGCAGTAAAGGTACAGAAAAACAAAGCAGCACAAACCGGAGTTTTTGTAGTAACCACAGAGGGAGGCATAGTTGCTTACGCGGGAAAAAATCCACAGCAGAGAGGGAAAGGAAGGAGACAGAATACAGGTGATAAAGAAAGGCACAGAAGGTGCTATAATTGCGATAAAGAAGGACACTTTGCAAAGGAGTGCAGAAACAAAAAGAGAGATGACAGGGACAGAGATAGATATGACCGTTCCGATAGACGCGACAGGCAGGACAGAGAAAACGACAGGGACAGTGAAGACATGTGACTAGGCACCCGCCCCAAAGTCTCAGGTGACAGCAGCAGAGATAACAACGAACTTTTCAACATCCACCAATTGCTTCTAGGCTCAGAACACAAACCAGAAGTAACCATTCATGTAAACGGGAAGCCTTATTTTATGTTATGTGACACAGGGGCCTGTATGACCGTTTCTGCGCGAAGAGCCACCACGAACACATTTTTCAAAAGACGCCGTGGTGGTCACGTCTGCATCAGGCCACACAACCACGCAATTACTGACGCAGAAATTGGATTTTCTCCACTCAGAAGGCAACCGAGGTTGCAAACTACAGTGCATTATCGACTCAAGCTGCCCAGTAAACCTGTTAGGACGTGACGGGCTGATGAAATTACGAATAGGCGTTGTCCCAGAGAGTAATGGCATGAGGGCAGAGCTAATGCTCTCAGAATCACACGCACTCACATGTCATTCAGATGGCGAGCCACACTATTACTGGACATTAGATCTGCCACCATTGCCTCAGCTTGTGACCACAGCTGAGCGCTATCTGCCCAGCTCATCATCCACCATGCCTTTTAATGAGCTGCACAACACCATACGTTTTAAACAAACACCAGGCCCTGATTCGGAGTATGACACACAAGTCCATCGTTTAGGACCTCAAAAGCTAACACTGCAACATCTCTACGTCACAAAAAGTGGAAACGCAGTGTGTTCGGTGATACAGCCCCCTAAGGTCAGAGAGTTAAATCGAATGCCTTTTCCACATGTTTCTGTAGCAAAAAGCCCTGAAACTCAATGGAAGGACCTGGGCACCATCCTTAAACGAGTACAAAACGATCATTACGAGAAAACTGAAGAAACACACGAAGGCTGGCTCCAGGGCCGCAGAACCGGTTGTATGAGATATACTCTAGGATGGGTGCTAAACACACAGCCCAGTACCCACCTGGATACCTCCCCGGCCACATGCTATGCGATCGAGGAGGCAGAATGATTTATCCTAACACCCGTCGAGAACGCGGAAATAAAAATGCTTCCATCATCATTGTGGTCAAACGGACCCACAGACGTAGGCCTAATAAAAAATGCAGACCCAGTAAAAGTAAAAATCATCTCAAAACACAGACCGATGAAACCACAATACCCACTCTCTGCAGAAGCTAGAGACGGCATACGCCCAGTAATAGCAGACATGGAGAAAGCAGGAATTCTGATTAAAACAACAAAAACAACATGTAACACGCCGATATTTCCAGTGAAAAAAGCAAATACAGGAAAATATAGGCTGGTACATGATTTAAGAGCAATAAACGACATCACTGAACAAATACCACCAATAGTGGCAAATCCACACACAATTTTGAATCAAGTGTCACCACGAGAACAGTGGTTCTCAGTAATTGACCTGTCAAACGCCTTTTTCTCAGTACCATTACACCCCGAGTCACGTGGGCTGTTCGGTTTTACATTTGATGGCCAAAGGTACACTTACACACGGCTGCCACAGGGTTTCCAAAACAGCCCCACCCTATACGCTGAGGCCCTGAAACAGTCAATGTCCTCCTGCACTCTGCCTGCTCCAGGACAGTTCCTACTTTACGTAGATGACATCCTGGTAACCGGAAACACGCAGGAAGACTGCAGGACAAACACTCTAGTGGTGCTGAGACACCTCGCAGAACAGGGACACAAAGTCTCTCAACATAAACTGCAACTATGGCAACCTAAGGTCATATACCTAGGTCATGAACTAACAGGACAGGGTCGAAGGTTACTTGACAGCAGGAAAACCGCAGTACAAACTGCCCCAAAACCACTAACAAAGCAACAAATGATGAGTTTCCTCGGCCTCTGCAACTATTGCAGAAGTTGGATTCCAGAGTACGCTCTCAGGGCCCAACCCCTGCAAGACCTTATCTATGGCAAAGATATGGCCCTGAAAGATAAACTGACCTGGACTGCTGAAGCTGAAGCTGCCTTCGCCAATTTAAAACTGGCTTTACAAACGAACATGGTTCTAGCATCACCAGACTATGATAAACCTTTCTACTTACATGTAGATGGAAGTGCTGGATATATGAAAGCTGTGCTAACCCAAGCATTTGGAGATAAACAACGTCCACTTGCATTTTATTCCTGTAAATTAGACTCAGTGGCCTCAGGCCTACCAACCTGTGTACAAGCCTGTGCAGCAGCAGCAGAAGCAGTAAAGAAGTCAGCAGACATCATACTCGGCCACCCGTTAATAGTCAAGGTCCCACACGCAGTGACCTCAATTCTATTACAAGCAAACCTATCATATTTGACACATGCCAGACAGCTGTCGTATGTAGGAATATTGTTGTCACAGTCACACATCAATATAGAGAAATGTGGTCAGCTAAACCCAAGCACCCTGCTACCTGTAGAAACAGATGGTGACACACATAGCTGCTTACACAAACTCGATGAGGAAACGAAACCAAGGGCAGATATATACAGTTCACCACAAACAACCTTTGCAGATATTTTTGTAGATGGCTCTGCAAGCAAAGACAGCACTGGAAAAAACTGTGTGGGTTATGCAGTAACCACAGTCGACACTGTCATAGAGGCAAGGCCTCTCACATCTACAAATTCGGCACAAAGTGCAGAATTAACAGCAGTTATTCGTGCTTGCGAATTGTATAAAGATAAAGATGTCAATATACACACAGACAGTCAATACGTCTTTGCTGCAGTTCACCACTTCGCAAAAATATGGCAAAACAGAGGCATGATAACCTCTACAGGAGTACCAGTGCAACATGGCAGTCCCCTTAAAAAGCTACTAAAGGTAATCACATTACCTAGGACACTAGCACTATGCAAATGTGCTGCCCATCAAAAAGATGACTCTTACATCACTAAAGGAAATAACTTTGCAGACAACGCAGCAAAAGAAGCTGCACAACAAAAAACAAATGTTCTTACATTAACCTCGTGCTCCCTGATACCACTAGAGGTCCTCAAAGACGAACAAAAGGCGGCTCCACAAAATGAAAAATCCTCGTGGTTGAAAGATGGCGCAATTCTAAGAGATGATATCATGACATGTAATGGGAAACCTATTCTACCTAAATCCCTACATAAAACAGCAGCATTAGTGACACATGGGAATACACACGTGTCGCCAGCAGGAATGGTAGATATTCTTTCTAAACAATTCTACTCGAAAAATTTTGAAAACTCAGCTAAAGCATATATTAGAACATGCATGATATGCCAAAAACATAATGCACAGGGAAATTTAAGGCCAAAGAGAGGCCATTTCCCAACACCGCCACATCCTTTTCACACAATACACATGGATTTCATCCAATTACATAAGCACCAACAAGTAGAATATGCACTAGTAATCATAGACGTATTCTCAAGGTGGCCAGAAATCTACCCAGTAAAGAAAAATGATGCAATCTCAGTGGCAAAATGTTTGTGTAATCATTTTATTCCAACATATGGAATACCAAGCCTAATAAGATCTGACAATGGCACACATTTTGTAAATGAGGTAATATCAAAAGTCTCTGAAGCACTGGGCTTCAGTATAAAACATCACTGCTCATACCACCCACAGAGTGCAGGGTTGGTAGAAAGAACAAATGGCACTATAAAACAAAGACTAAGGAAATGCATGGAGGAAACTGGTCGCCCCTGGCCTGAATGTGTAGGTTTGGTCAAGATGTGGATGAGACTAACACAAGGCTCACAGAAACTGACACCCTTTGAAATAGTACACGGGCGACCCTTCCCCCTACCCATTACAAGTGAACCGATAGACAAATCCATAAGAGAAACAACACTAGCAGAATGGATGACAAAACTGTTAGAAAACAAAGAAATAGTTTTGAACAATCAACTGCCAAATGATCCTCTTCCAGTCTCTTCCAGGTTGAAACCAGGAGATTGGATCCTGATAAAAGTGCTCCAAAGGAAAAACTGGAGTTCTCCTAGGTGGGAAGGCCCCTACCAGGTCCTGCTCACAACACCCACAGCATGCAAGATTGCTGAACGACCCTCGTGGATTCATCAAAGCCACACAAAGAAGATTGAACCAATCCAAGACCCACCAACATCTCCTTAAAAGTGAGTGATAAGTTTAGACTCTGGTCCTCCCCAACCTCTAGTGTTCGCTCGGTGGGGGGTAGGGTGATCAGTGGCAACACTCGTGATCCCACTCCTCTGGCTGAGGTCTACTCATTAGAGGCTACGGGTGTGTCTGGTGGTCGAGAAGAGGAGAACACTCACAGGAATGGAGACGCTAGACAGAACCCAAGATTCCACTGAGGGAGAAAGGAGAGATGGACATAGACGACGTCAATATTGGACAACAGGATGCCAGCTGACAACAGTCACAACCCTGTGCTTCACGTTTGTGTTCTCAGTGTTCCTGACAATAACCATCGTATCCATGAACATGGCCTGCACCGATAATCCCTGTGATCCCCACTGCCAGCAGATTTATCGTCAGTACCCAAGTGTGACATGCTCAGAACAAAGCGCTGTCCCCAAACAAGATCATCGCACCACGGAAAAAGTGGAACTAACCCGGAAAAAGCGCAGTTTCTGTAGAGGACACTGCTACGGAATGGCAGGGGCCAGGGAATATGACAACCCATGTAACCAAACTGCAACCCTGAAGAAGACCGAAGATCTATACCTATGCTACAACAAAACCAGTTTTTCCTCTACAGTATGGATCCCACTAAACTCATTCCACATTGGAGGCTATCGAGGTGACGAGTGGAACGAATACGACTGGTACCTGTCAAGCACGGACTGGGACCAAGGCTGGGACACTGTCTTCACCTATACTGGCAACGACTGGACACCCTACAGTGAGCACTGGCTGGCAATTTCGGCAAAGAACTGGTCAAAAACTATGAATATGACCAAGACATCAACCCATCTGATACTGAATTTCCATACGGAAAAGCTCCCTCTGGCTGAAACCCCGCTAGCCATGTCCGTCCAAACTTGGGATCAGTTTACCAACTCCCCTTGCTACCACCTGACACTGTCTGTGTACAGAAAACATGCAAATGATCCACACACCTACCTGACAATATGCAGCAACATCACAAAAACCGGAACCAACGACACGACGAAAGACACCAAGAATGCTCCTGTCCTGACAGTGGGTCCTCACACATATATGACGAGAGTGGTGATAGTAGGACCGGACTTGGAAGCAGACGACTGGTTCAAAATAACCACAGGCATCTCTGGACACTCAAACAACTGGCTACTGCTAGCAGAACAAACAAAACAAACAAACAAACAACCTTTATTTGTCACGTACACAATTATACAGAGTACAACATGTAGTGAAATTCTTCTGTCCGAGCTGCGAACAGGCTGCAGACATAGCCGCGCCATTCCAGGGCTTGGTTTTAGCATGGGGGGTCTAGCCAGGACCCTTACTGGATACCGGGTAGGAATCGAACTTGTGACTCCCACTCCAAAGGTGTGCAGTCTTACCACTACACTATCCAGCAGCTAACAAGCAGCTAACAAGCAGCCCAGGATGCAAATGATGACTGCATGGTCTGTTTAGGACCCCGCCCGACGTTAAGGGTGGTACCTTCACCAGTAGAAGAACACTGTCTGGTGCCTGTAATGAACCACACCAATGTTCCCGGAGCTAACTGTTCGAGATGGGACACAATCTTCCCAGTGACGGGCCTGGAAAAAACAAAGCCCATATTTTCGCGAGACGTGACTGGCACAAACCACACGTGCATTAACATGACAGGCCCAGGAGAACGAATAGGAAGCCTGAATTCATCGAACTGCCTATCAATCACAAATGTAAATGAGACTTTTAAGCCTATAAGCAGAGCAGATGTGTGGTGGTGGTGCGAAGACCCCCAGATCTACGACCGCTTGCCCAGGGACTGGACCGGTGTATGCGGACTGGTGTCACTACTCCTACCAGTACAAGTTGTTAAACTCTCAGTGACTGACATAACCACAACCTCACGAGAACATTGGCCAAAACATGCGAAAGGAGAGCTGCACCAGAAGAGCCCGGCCCGGATCCAACCTATATTGACGCAATAGGTGTCCCTCGGGGAGTACCTGATGAGTATAAGCTGGTAGACCAGGTGGCTGCAGGCTTCGAGTCATCAGTATGCTGGTGGTGCACAATCAACAAAAACGTGGACAGAATAAATTACATCCACTACAATGTCCAACGTCTGGGCAACCTAACCCAGGCAGGCTTCCATGCTGTGGCTGAGCAATTGAGAGCCACATCCTTGATGTCATTCCAGAACAGGATCGCCCTGGACATGTTGCTAAGTGAAAAGAATGGCATGTGTTCAATGTTTGGGGAACAATGCTGCACGTTCATACCAAACAACACAGCCGCAGATGGCAGTTTGACCAGAGCCCTAGAAGGCTTGAAGACCCTGAATGAGAAGATGAAAGAACACTCCGGTGTTGATATTTCAATATGGGACAGCTGGATGAACATGTTTGGAAAATACCGCAGCCTGGTATCATCCATTTTAGTATCAATAGCTGTCTTTGCAGCCATTCTGACTCTTTGTGGTTGCTGCTGCATACCATGCATAAGAGCCCTGATCAACAGACTGATAGCAACTGCCATTACACCAGACCCTGTCAGCCCAAGAGAAACTATGACGTTATTGGAACACGCTGACACTGACACATAATGATGAAGCTGATTCAAGTGAAGAGAACAGCCTGTAAAATGAAAACAAAATAAAGACCCCTGTTAACAATGATGCAACAGTTAAAAATGCTAAGTCAAGAAACTGTATGCTGAACAGTTAAAATGTGTAAACAAATTAACAACAGGAGGGAATATGTTAAGGGATTTTATTAATACCATCATGACATGTGTATACATATGTTTTTGCTTGCGTGTGTGAATATGTTTATCCATTTCAAACATATCTGAACAGTGCGTACCTGGGAGCAGTGTGTCATGCACCCATCTTTCCCAGCTGTCAGCAATAGATTACACACACTCACTCAGTTTCTGTTTATTAATCATTGTACTTCTGCCTCATCCTCTTCTAACTGAAACCAGCATAAACTGATTTCACAGAACCCAAGATCAGCACACGCTCAGCATTTCTTGAGAGCTGGAACATGATGTATGAAATGTTGTGCAATTTCTGCAACACTATAAATAAAGAGTTTCTGCGTGCTCAAAAGAGAGTCTCACTCGAGCTCTCTCCGGTGCACGTCGCGTTATTATACTTAACCCTGCCTGAGTGTCTCTATTCAACCTGAAGAATGTCTTTTAAAATATAAACACCTGACACTCCCACAGCGCAGACTTTGCTATCCGCACAGAGCATTTCTGGTGTCTCATGCAAAAGAGACAATACAGCGTGTTTCTCTGCTCCCGGTAAGCCTGCCCTTTATAAATATCTCTTTGATTATTCAAACAGTGTTTAAATTGTGACTCGTTTGTTATCCAAAAACATTTTATCTATGATACTGATTTAAAATATACATACATATATTTCAAGTTTCTAGCTTAAACAGACTCTTGAGCAAATCCGTAATGGCATAACCAGTGTGCAGCCTAATGTACATCTTTTAAGTGTATGTTAATCAGTACATGAAGCGTACCTCTGAAAAGAGTCCATCATTTGTGAATTTACAGATTTATTTTTTTATGAAATTATTGTAGAAAATGTCTTTAAACTATCGCTGTTCCTACTTACTGAGCTACTTTACTATGTGAATAAACAATTTGAACGAGAAAGGATTTAAAGACACATTGATGCAAAAGTAAAAAAAATCTGTAATGAAATTTATGTGACCGTTCTTCTGAAATCCGACACACTGAAAATCCAAGAGCTGCTGCAATCCACTCCAAAAAGTAATTCATCAGGCCTTTTACCACCACTTGATTAAATCCATGGTTGCAAGATAAAAATTCAGATTTACTGATTAAGATAGACCTTCTAAGTTGCAAACTTGATTTTTTGGGTTGTGTTGAATTAATAATTTTGGTAATTACATCAAATTAATTTATGTAATATGAAATTAAATCCCAATATTAATGTGTTCAAAACAAAATTCAAGTTGCAATTACTCAAAGAAATTGAATAGATAACTTATTTTTTCTCCATTGTAACTTCTAATTTCAAGTTCCCTCCCCTACCCACTTAACGTGCCCGGGCAAATTCACATATTAAGACTGTGCTTGCATGGCGGACTTGCAAGCTTATGTAAAAGAAATTTCAAGGTAAGCAACATTTAATTTACAAATAACAGTTCTACTAAAGCAAAGGATTTGTGCTAGTCACATTGGTGGATTTGTGTACAATGTTATGCTGATACATTTGAGGAAATATGTAGCACTACCACATGTAGCTAATGCTAGCCTTTCACAGAGTTCACAAATAAACTCACGTTTTTATCTTTGAAGATCATCATAAAGTAGAATTGATGGTCCAGCAGACAACAGCAGGAGGTTTGAGCCCTTCTGATGCAGCAGAAACAGGATTTGGAGGAAGATGTTAATAGATTAGAAAGAATTGTACACTGTGTTACGTTCCCCTGAGGGGTCTAGGCGGTGAGGGGAAGTAACAAAAAGTGTCCGGGTCAGAAAAGGAGACAAGAAGGCATAAGGGTTAAATTAAAGAGTTTTATTAAAGTAGCTCAACTAAAAGAGACGGACAAGCCGCTATCACCATTTAAGAAAACAAACAAAACTCAGGCGTTGGTCAATAAAGTAAAACGTAAGCCAAAAAGAAAGAGAGCAGCTCACTAGCTGCAAACACCGCAAACACTCAGCTCACTAGCTGTAACCACTCACATGGCACTCAGGCCCAGAGCTCACCTTTCCCTGGGCTTAAATACTTTTAATTACTGACGAGAGTCAGCTGTGTAAAGGAGAAAAGGTGGCACCTCAGGCAAAAGAGATTGATGGACACGCCCACACAGGCACCTTCAGGAGGAGGCCCTGCTAGGGCCGTAACACCCCCTCCCATAAATACAAACCCATGGTTTTTCAAATTACGATAACCAAAACGAAACATTTAAGTCCATAACCGTTTCATGACCAAACTGCAGGTTTTCCACCTACCAAACCCCATAGCAACGGTTAGGCATTTCCTGTGGAAGCTGCCAATCCCATCTCAGTGGGTTCACAACATTGACAGAGAGTGGCCCCTGACCCTCGAAACAGTGTCCCATGTGATAGCCAGGGCTTCGAACCATCACATGTGGAGAACCCAGCAGGCAGCTAGCAGGCTTTACTGAAACACAGACATGTTTGTTAGCAAGGGGTGCAGGTCTGAGTGGTGGTGTTATACATGCGCTGTCCACCTGCAGGTCATTTTGAGGAACTGGGACATTGTCAACCAGCAGCAGCTTAGGGCTAGTTGACCTCTTACACTGACCACAGGACGCTACTGAGCAATTGTGCTCCAAGTTTAGCCTTTCAGTAGGCCTGGCAACCTTGTCGGTTTGGGAACCACAACTGACCTTTCTCAAAGCAGGCCCTTTTTGCTTTGAGTGGGCTTTCTGTTTGAGTATCAACTTCAAACAGTTAGCAATGAGGTGTTCAGGTTTGTGGCAGAAGAAACAAAGCTTCATTTTGGGTCTCGAAACCCCAACTTTTTCAGCCTTGTTAGCTGGCCCACTCTCACCTCTCCAAGATGTACTATGGCACAGAGGGATATCATGTCCTACAGCTTTTGTTTTATGAGTTAGCTTAAACTCATCTGCCAGTATGGCAGCTTGCTGTAAAGTGGAAACCCTCTGTTCACTCAAAGAGCAATACACTCAGGCACTGCATTCTTAAAGTCCTCCACCAGCACAAGTTCACGTAACAACCCCAAATTGTTAACCTGGCTTGCAGAACACCACCTATCAAAAAGCTTTGCCTTCTCCCTAGCAAAGTCAAGGTAGGACTGACCATGTGCCAACTCCAAACCTCGAAAATGCTGCCTATAGGCTTCAGGTACAAGTTCATAGGCTCGGAGGACGGCACTTTTATTCTTTTCATAAACTAGGCAGTCGTCCCGAGACAGACTGGAACAAGCTTCCTGAGCCTTACCTGTGAATTTACACAGCAACATCACCCCCCACAGGTCTTGAGGCCACTGCAGTGTAGTTGCTATGCGTTCAAATACACTGAAGAAACTCAACACTGGATTCACAGAAAATGGGAACCAGGTGGATGTTATTGCTCACAAATGAGCCTCTAGACACCTGTGCACTAATAGCTGTGTCATCCATTTTGGGGGCAGAGAAGGCTCAGCAAACAGCAAATTAGGACACCACCACACCCCTCTGCCAACTCACTCGGAGACTACCGAACAATAAATCAATTAATGGAGAACTATACAATTTACTTTACCTGACCAACTTACCTCTTTCTGCACACACGTTAACAAATACAACTTACCCAGTTCCTAAGCATACCAAACTATACCTACCCATCTTCTGGAGCATGCTGGGCTCGAGGCAACTTGAAAGGCAGAACTTCAGCGACCGGAGCCCTGAATTGCCTACCACCAACAGGGAACTTATCCCCACCCAGGATTACTCCGAAAATAAGAAAGGCAAAACAACAAAAGAGTGCCCGAAGGAAAAACTTAAGCTCAGCTGGACACTCACCTAACTTAACTGGGAAGTTGTGAATCTCTAAAGGTGAAAAAAGTAAGATAATCAAAAACCAATTCCAACTCAAAACTCCCTTTACAACAATCCCAGACGAGCCCCCACTTGTTACGTTCCCCTGAGGGGTCTAGGCGGTGAGGGGAAGTAACAAAAAGTGTCCGGGTCAGAAAAGGAGACAAGAAGGCATAAGGGTTAAATTAAAGAGTTTTATTAAAGTAGCTCAACTAAAAGAGACGGACAAGCCGCTATCACCATTTAAGAAAACAAACAAAACTCAGGCGTTGGTCAATAAAGTAAAACGTAAGCCAAAAAGAAAGAGAGCAGCTCACTAGCTGCAAACACCACAAACACTCAGCTCACTAGCTGTAACCACTCACATGGCACTCAGGCCCAGAGCTCACCTTTCCCTGGGCTTAAATACTTTTAATTACTGACGAGAGTCAGCTGTGTAAAGGAGAAAAGGTGGCACCTCAGGCAAAAGAGATTGATGGACACGCCCACACAGGCACCTTCAGGAGGAGGCCCTGCTAGGGCCGTAACAACTGTGAATCAATGCAAGTCTTTCTAGATAGACAGATCTTTAATAATCCCTCAGGTAGGTTCCTCTGGGACAGTCACAGATAGAGACACCAAGTCTGACGTCCTTTGAAAGCCTCACTCTGAATTTTCATAACTCGTCACTGGCAGAAAAACGTTTTTTTTATGAGCAGTAATGGGTCTGATGAAACTGGCATTGTGAAAAGTGTTGATGGTGTAGAAACGGATCTGACTAATGACCAGTCTGCACATTTTTCTGACACCAGTCAGAAAGCTGACACGACTCTTGAGTCTGTGTGTGATGATCTTTGTGAGGATGACAACATGCTTGATGAGTGTCAGTGGCAAGACATTTTTAAACATTGAAAGAATACAGAAACAGTCAGAGTTTTGTTCAGAGAACTACGTGCGCACGGGTGAGTGATCGGGTGATTCTCACCCCGAGGCTTTGCAGTCAGCTTTATTTATACATAACAGACAATCTGGGCATGTATGGGACACAGTGTGTGTGTGTGTGTGTGTGTGTGTGAGTGTATTGTCTATCTCGAGGAAAACAGAAGCCAGTTGGGTCCTGTTTCCAAGGGTGTCTGCAAGAGACTTTCACAGGAGTCAGCGATTACTGCAGGGCTCATGTGTATGTGTGTGAGAAGAAGCAAAGACAAAACATAAAGATATGTGAACACTATGTGCTTTCCAAGCCTTTCTTAACAGGAGCATATGAGTAAATGAGTAAATGGAACATTATAAGGAGAACTGAGTAAATGAAACATTAAAAAGGAAGATGTATCAATAAAGGAAAAACATCATAAAATCACAAAATCCCTTAACATTCCCTGCTGTTGTTCATATATATTTATGTACTTCAACTACTAGTCACTTGCAGAAGCATTTTCAACTAGAGTATCATTTTGTGAAAACGTACATGATCAACTTTAGTGGGTTTACACAGTTTAGTGCTTAAAAATCATCTTCTTCAACTTGTACCTCTTCTTGAGCTTGTTCATTTTGAGATAATGCAACATAAGCTTGCAATCTTACAGTAAACATTTTGCTTATCATACTCCGAATACAAGGCAGTACACATGTGGAAAATAAGCAAAGTAACATAAGGAGCATTCCAACGAATGTTAGTCCTTTTGTGAGTAATGACTTCCATGACCCACTAAGCAGCCATGTGAGCCAGTCCTCGGTGTTGTGTGTGTAATCTTGCTGCTGTACTCGTCTGAGCTGACGTAGCGTGTTCAGTGTGTCAGACAAGTTGGTGGAATGCACATTATCAGGTGTTTTGCATTAAGAGGCATGTGCGAACAGATGTAATAGTTTCTGTCTCTTGTGGAGTTTTACACATAACGGTACCAGGCATTGTTCATCCATGGGTGGTTGTGATCTTGTGTCATGTCGTCTGGATGTATTGTGTCATGTGTCAATCTTGTCCTTCTTCTTCTGAAATCAGCGACAGCAGTCCCAACAGAATTGTGACACTGGCCATCAGAACGAGTAGGGTCTTCATGATGACCGAACACACCTGGTCCTGTGAGTGAGTAGACTAGGGGCGAGAAGAACAAGGGCGGGATTTACCCAAACAGCCCTCTCTCCACCTCCCAGGTCACTGACAGGCAGGGGTGCTGGCGTCTTAGTGTGGACTGTCACTCACTTTTTACAGTGGCTCTGGTGAATCCAGGAAGGTCGTTCAGCAATTTTGCAGGCTGTTGGTGTGGCCAGGGGACTTGGTAGGGTCCTTCCCACCTCGGGAGCTCCACTTTTTCCTCTGGAGCACTTTTATCAGGATCCAATCTCCTGGTTTCAACCTGGAAGAGACTGGAAGAGAATCATCTGGCAGTTGATTGTTCAAAACTATTTCTTTGTTTTCTAACAGTTTTGTCATCCATTCTGCTAGTTTTGTTTCTCTTATGGATTTGTCTATGAGATATGAGAAGTGATGTTTTATACTGAAGCCCAGTGCTTCAGAGACTTTTGATATTACTTCATTTACTTAAGTGTGTAGCACAATAGACAATTCAATCAAGACCTTGAGCCATAAACAGACCTCACGCACAGACATTGTTTTCATAACCGGACAATTTTAGACCTTGTTCCTTAAATCTACATAGATATCCTCTGGGTGACATAAAACACATTTTAAGCAGTCAATTGCTTCTCATAAAAATTATGTATTGGGATGTTTGTGTGCAGCATTTTGCATGAGCATAAGCATTTGCGAGCAAAGCATTCTTCATTGCATAAGCGTGTGTGTGTGCCATTTCTCCCTCTATCAACGAGTGCACATGTGTTCATGTGTGTGTTTCACTCCATTCTGAGTCAGTGTATGTAGATGTGTGTGTGTTCATCACTTTCCTGTTCTGGTGTTTTGGGTAAACCACAGCCTGAAGCGTGCCCTGGGGTCCTGCCCTCCTCCTTTTCAGTCCGTTTGCCACCATTCCTGCTGCTGCTGCTCAAAGTTCTGTCCATCCTGGTTCTGACCCCAATTGGGGCAGTCCTTTCTCCAATGTCCATGCTCACCACAGGTGAAACCTGCATCTTCTTCTGTGTTTTTTGTCCGTTCTGAGGTGCCTTTTGACCTCAGTTGCTCCTCCTGTCTCGGCCACGCCCCTTTTGCTGCCCGATCATCCGTGTTGGTCCATCACTGTCCTGCACAGTGTCAATGCAGAATTGTTAAGGTCAGCATTCTTTTGCTCGGCCTTACTTGTCATTCGGCTTGGCAGGCGTCTCGTCACAGCTCTGTCAGCTGAAGCTGTCTGGGAATTTTCCCCCGTGTAGTGAAACGGGCCTTGGTTTTAACGCTCTCTGCCTCTGCTGCATGAGATCGCTTTCCTGCAGCACTGGCATTTTCCGGTTGTTGTTGTGGGTCCAGCTATTGCAGCATTTGGTCAGGGTCACGTAGAGGGGAGAGCAGGAGTCCAGGTCAGCCTCGGCTTTCAGGGCCGGCAAAGCAGCCTGTAATTAAACATAAAGAGAAGAAAAAACAAAACAAAACAAAAACAAACAGAAGTGTACGAACAGGAAAATTATGTTGTGCTGGCTGTGATACAAAGAGAGGGGAGAAACACCGGGCAGGCCCTGTGTCAGCCATCCCCTTTTTTTTTTTCTTTCTTTTCT